>NC_057349.1:56509074-56829824 GCF_016509475.1 Prionailurus bengalensis | reverse complement strand
CCCTTCTTTTAATACAGCTTTTATTTCTTGCTATCAATGAAACCACTCTGTCCCAACTTTTTCTTTCACTTTCTTGTCATTTTTTTTTTCTCTGATTACTTTTTGGGATTCCATTTCTTTGTTTACTTATTAAGTGTTGTCCTTTTTCAGCTCTAGCTTAGTCCTCTTATTTTCTCAGTCTCTGCTCTTTCTCTTAATGGTTTAGCCACTTTCAGGGCTATGCTCTTTACTTCCATTTTATCTCTTGGATTCTGACCCCTGCTTGCTGTAGGCCTTCAGAAGACACAGTCATCATAGGGTCCATATGTTCACAAAACAACCCAGCAACTCCTGTCTCAGGTCTCCTCCTCATCCTGGGATCTCTAGTCAGAAACCTATCACCTTTGACCCTCTGTCTCTTGCACCTCCTATATCAAGTCAATCACCAAATTGTTAAGTCTACCTCCCAAATATATCTGTAGTATGTTCATTTTCCCCATCCCTACAGCCATTGCCATAATCAGATCAACATAATCTCTACCCTAGTTTGCCCAAGTGGATATTGAGGCTATAAGTACTTCCTTGGCTTATAGTGGCAGTGGTTCTTAATTCTAGAAGGGATGCCTAAATATATCCTTGACACTTAAGGAATCCCAAAAACTAATTGTTGCCTTGTGGTTTGGAGAGAAAAGTATACAAATGGAAGGAAGCTACTTTAATGATACCGAGAATTATTTTACAAAGCAGAGATTTTTAAGAGAAGGCTGAATATTTTACCAATTGTGATGAAGAAGACAATAATTGATTACAAAATTTGATAAGGGATCTGCTTTCACTGAGGATTTAAAAAAAATCAGTCATCTTTGAATGGAGTGGCTACAGCAAATTGTCCAGGGGCTTAATTTTGAGCTGTGACCAGAAGAGTAGATTACATTTCCTTAGGACAGGCTAGAAAACCAATGAGCGTAGGAAAAAAGAAATCAGTGTGGGACAGAGGAATGATAAAATTAGTTTTGAATGGGTGGAGATAAAGTTTGTGTGTACAAATGGCCAGCTATGGAGTCTGGAGGCATTGGTGAGACTGGCCTCTGCAGGGCCTCAGAGAATACTAATCTGAATTTTTCTTAAAGGTGGGGGAAAACTGGATGCAACCTAAGCAGAGAAATAGTAATACCAACATTGTGATTTAAAGAAGGACCATGGGCCATAGTGTGGAGGATGGGTAAAAATGGAGAATGCAGGGAGGACATTTTGGTAACTGTTGTGGTAATCCAGGTGACAAAGATAGGAAATGGAAGCACTCATTTTAAATGGTGAACTCACTGAACAGAATGACCACAATCTGTTCCACTCTTCCTACTTCACTGTGCTCTGCTTTCAAGTGTTTGCTATTATAAAAAAAGTGACCCTGGACATGCATGACTTTATATTTTGTATTATTTTCTTAGAACATATTGTTAGAAGTAGAACTAGTAGTTAATGGGTATGGATGGTTTTAGATTCATTGATGTAAGTTTGTGATGTGTCTTTGAAGTGTCTCTTCTGTAAATATTTTGAATACATTTTCCTCCCTTTTTCTTTGAAGAGCACACTTTAAGGAAACTGAAGGCATACTCTTTTCTCCCTGACATATTCTTTTAAATTTGATAATCATTGATACTTTTTTCTCCTTTTTTCTTTTCTTCTAAATTATTTTAACGTTTAATTATTTTTGAAAGAGAGAGAGAGAAAGAGTGTGAGTGGGGGAGGGGCAGAGACACACACACACACACACACACAGAATCTGAAGCAGGCTCCAGGCTTCAAAGCTGTCAGTGCAGAGACCTATGTGGGGCTCGAACTCACAAACTGCGAGATCATGACCTGAGCTGAAGTCAGATGCTTAACTGACTGAGCCACCTGGCACCCCTCATTATTTCTTTAAAAAAAAAAGTTTATTTATTTATTTTTGAGAGAGAGAGAGAGAGCAAGGAGGGGAGGGGCAGAGAGAAAGAGGGAGACAGAATCCCAAACAGGCTCTGCATTGTCAGTGCAGAGTTGGCCGTGGGGCTTGAACCCACCAACTGTAAGATCACAACCTGAGCGGAAACCAAGAATCAGATGCTTAACTGACTGAGCCACTCAGGTGCCTCTCCCATTATTTCTCACAGAGGTTAAAACTTGATGAGATTTGTTTTTGGCCTGCTTTCTTTTTCTTGCACCCCATCATTAATGAAGTCAGAGTGTTTGGTAAATGCATTCGTGATTATACCTCAGACTCTAGCCAGTATACAGGAGACAAAACAATGATTTTTAAAGTATTGATATTAAAAAAGTAGCTGTTAGAGAAAATTGAAAGTAAATGAATAAAATCAGTGATATTTAGAATCTAAATAACACTGGTTAATACATTGAAGGGAAACTTATTAGGTCAAATTAGGGTCTAAATTTAATGCTTGGCACAATCCCTTTAGGTTAAGCCTCTTTTAGTTAATTTGATCAAGCCACTGGGTTGAAATGCAAAATGACAAACTTTTATTAAGCCATAAAACAACTTTCAAAAGCAACAATGTGATGAGAGAAACATGAATTATGAAAATTCTTGTAATATGAAAACTTCTTTGAGGCCAGTCCCATGTATGAGACAAAGGAGTCCTCTAATGGAATGATAGCAGAAACATTTCTGAAGTGGGAAAAGCCTCTCTGTTGGGAATGTCAAATCAAGTCAGGATCAACCTACTGTAGTGGAATTTTGAGACTGTCTAAGCTAAGCATGAATTGGATTTGCATATTTATGTCATGTGATCCAAATTAAATTGTGTATCTGTGCTTGTGCTCCCGGTTCTTCCAACCTGCCTCACCTCATCTCACCTCTCTCTATCTTCAGCATATGTATCCCTTCTTCTTTTAAAGCCTGGCCTATTGGGCGCCTGGGTGGCGCAGTCGGTTAAGCGTCCGACTTCAGCCAGATCACGATCTCGCGGTCCGTGAGTTTGAGCCCCGCGTCGGGCTCTGGGCTGATGGCTCAGAGCCTGGAGCCTGTTTCTGATTCTGTGTCTCCCTCTCTCTCTGGCCCTCCCCCGTTCATGCTCTGTCTCTCTCTGTCCCCAAAAAAATAAACGTTTTGAAAAAAAAAAAAATAAATAAAAAAATAAAGCCTGGCCTAGTTTCCCTGGCTGTGTGGAGACTGTTTATAAAATATTCTGCCTATTTAATAATAGTAGTACTACAGAGTCCAGGCATGAGTATATTCTCGGAACTCTCCCCGAGAATCCTCACATTGCTTGGCATACCCTCACCTCTCTGAGAAGTTCCCCTAGTTTATTGTTCAGAATCTAGAGCTGTTCAGATAAAGGATTAGGGCCTGACTCAGTGAGAGCCATCTCCCAAGAGCCAGGGGCCCAGGAGGTAACCTAGAATGAGGTATCTTTCCCACAGACAACCCCAGTAATGCAGGGTGCCTAGGGAATAATAATAAGGATTAAAGTCTGTTTCAGTGCTTACTACATACATCAGGCACTGTTTGTCCAACATAATGGTGCAACCAGGAGATCTGTAAATTGGAACTATATTGCTGAATGTCTGACAGATCAAGAAAAGTTTCTAAACTAGTTGGTAAACAGGTGCTGATAAGAGTCCCTTAAGGCTCCCCCAACCCCCCTAACTTCTGTAGCTAACCTACTATTCCTCTTGGGCTTTTGGAACTTTCATGATCCATCACCTAAAGAGTTAACATCTCACCCTGCAGGGGCCCTCTAGAACCAGCAATGACGCTTCCCAGCAGCCCAGCAATGATGCAGGGGTATTCTGGCGGTGTTCATTAAGGATGCATTAAGTATTTATAATCTGGAGTCAATGTCTGGGTTCAAACCTTAGCTTTACCAATTATGAGAAATGTGATTTTGAGCTAGTTAATTAGTATTCCTTTGACTCAGTTGATAATATATTTATTGCAAGGGGTTGTTTTGAGACTAAATGAATTAATACGTGCAAAGCATTTAGAAGAGATGTGACATATAGTAGTTACAATAAAAGTATTTTTTATTTTTTATTAGCTGTAGTAACAGTTAGATGTTTTGATCATCATGTCTCAGGACCACATTAAATACCAACGTTAGGGAAGAGATACACCGTCACCGCTGCTCTCATTGTGCTGGGGGCCTCCAGAACTGCATATTCTGAGCAGCATTCCAGTCTTTTTGAGACCTGGCTGTGTAGTAGTTGAGAAACTTTCTTTTCTTCTTTATTTCCTACCTTATACTTTGAATTAATTGCCAACATTTAAAAAGCATAAAATTTCACAGGTGACTCTTATTAAAATGAACTTTCTCTAAACGGGCGTCTCTGGCATTTGGGAAGCAGAATGGCATTTTGGCAATTGGAAGATGTGTTTGTAAACTACATCTCTCACTCCCTCTTGAGGCCTTGGCAAATTATTCTGGGTCTCACTTTTCTCATTTGTAAAATGGAGATTCTATTACTGTGAGGGTTATGCTGAGAAATGTGCCCGACAAACGGCTCGATTTTAGCACACTACTATTCAATTGCAGGTTATAGTTTAAAGCTGAAGGAAATCTTAAAGTCTATCTCATTTGATTCCTTCTATCTGTATATGAGGGATACCTAATGGGTCAACTAACACAAATGTTAGTCTGCTCAATTTTCTTTCATATTTACATACCTGACCAACTATTTCCTTGTCTACACAAGACTTCTTAATAAAGCTAGTCATGTATTTATAGAAACATTTACCAAAAGTACAATTATATGATGTATATTTCTGGCAATGCAATTTTAGAAATGTTGAATACGTACAATAAAGTCAGGATATCACTGTCAGAATTCTTTCACAAGTGTATTGGAAAATATGTAAATAAAATGATAAACTGCTAGGAAAAATTAAACTTGTATATCTCACAATAAGTATCACATCATTCAAATATAAAATTGTCTGGAGTAGAGGGGACCACGATTTTCTAAGATGTGAAATTTTACTTTTATTTTATTTTATTTTATTTTATTTATTTTTTAAAAAATGTTTATTTATTTTTGAGAGAGCGCAAGTGGAGGAGGGACAGAGGATCTGAAGCAGGCTCCCCGCTGACAGCAGGGAGCCCCATGTGGGGGAACTCATGAACCTAGAGATCAGGACATGAGCTGAAGTCGGATGATGCTCAACCAACTGATCCACCCAGGCGCCCCTAAGATGTGAAATTTTAAAATGGCAAAAAAGATTGTATCCTATGAAATATACCTTTTAAAAGGTAGTAACAATAATAACAATGTGTCCTGATTACATATAAACACCAACAGGTTGAATTCTGTTTTCTTCTTTTAGCTTTTGGAGGCTGAACTGGTCTTATTGACAAATGTGTACAGCTGTTCCCCAGATAACTTGCTCCCAGATACAGAATCTTTCAGAATCTGCTCTTCAAAAAGACAATAGCTCAAAACATTTTAGACTATAGTTTTTGACCCTGACCCTGCCACTTATTTCTCCCTTCACACTACAATGAGGAGTTTGTAAAAAAAAAAAAAAAAAAACAAAAACATAAAAAATACTAATTTCTGCTTTTTTTCTTATTTTTTTTTTTTAATGTTACCTTTCATGTCCTGGGACTGCAGGGGTATTCTGCCCACTGTTGGCGCAGAGATGCCCGAGCTCTTCCCCCTTCAGCCCCTGCTTCACTGCCCAGCTCCTTGCTGGGAATAGCCCTTGACAGGTCTATTGAAGAATTCTGTCAAGGATTAGAACTTGATTGTAAAAGTGAAGTTATTTTGTTTTAAAATATTTTTCTTTACATTTTCCCAAGCTATAAAACTGTTCTGAGTATAACATTTGTTTTACCCATAGAAACTAATATGTACAAATGCAACTGAATTTTTTATTTTATTTTTTATATTTTAATTTACTTTTGAAGTAAAGTAAATATTGATGCAGTAAGGCTGAGGGTAAGAGAAAAGAAAGAATAGAATCTAATTCTTCGGGTACTTGTGCTTTTGGTCAAAAGGTTAGAGATCCAAAAAAAGATAGAAATCATAAAAAGAGGATTTTACGCTTAAATGGGTTTAGGCATGGATAATATAAAATATCCCAGAGTAAAAAATAAAGATTAAAATCTTGACTAGTTGGACAAGATCCCAATTTATTTAATTATATTTCTGTACCAGGTATAAAAGGAGTACAGAATATCCAGCCTGTAAGCAGAATATTGGGCTTGTTAATTTTGAATTATTCAAGTGACAGAAGTGACAAAATTTACCTCATTATAAAAGTCTCTTACATTCACTTTAAAGCTTAAGTATCCAGTCACCATGCTTTCCTGACATCCAGATTTAGTTGTGTGCACGATCTGTTATCTGGTTTTTGTTTATTAATTATTACAGGACACGAGAGATGAAGGTAATGAGACTGAAGCCAATAGGATGAGTAAATTAAGAAGAACAAGAAAGAAAGTTACTAAACAACATCTATTTTCAACTGAAGTAGGAGAAATGGATATATCCAACTCAAAAGGTAACTTAGTTACTCTTATCCCTCAGGACTATGATGTCAATTGCAATCTCTATTTAGTTCTCCTTTTTACAAAACCTTTTCTTTTCATCGAAGGGAGAAACAAAAACAAAGAAATGAAATTTAGTTCTACATAGGCAACACAAAAGATAGCAAATATAAAGGTATAACGAAACTATATAAAAATAACCAATCAAAATATTTAGAATGTAAAGGGAGCAGAACTAGGTTGATAGTGGGGCAAAAAGAAGACAACAGAGAGAACATATGCATAAGCAGGGAAGCACATTTCTGCTCTGAGATTGATTGCAAAGATCATTGCCAAGGATTTGGGAGGCCACAATAAAGATGTGGAACAAGTTTTCATGCCACATGCTGGGATTTCAACCAAACTCAATAGATCTGAAACAGTGCTGAAACTAGGAGTTAATCTGGGCAAGAGATGCAATCCAGGGACAGTGGTGTTCCAAGGCAGGGGCACAGGGATGGCTGGTACATGGTAACAATAAAAAGCAAGCAGGGTGCTCATCGATTTTATTATTGCTTTAAAATTTTCTGCAGACCATGTGCCCCCTTATGGCCTGCAACCGGTGCAGACCTTTCCCCTTGCCCCTCATTCGGTATGTCACTGCCCAGGAATAAATTATTTTCTCAAAGATTCCTCTCCATATCATGTTAAAAGACGGTTGAAAACCAAGGCAGTGTGTGTTTTAACATTTTTTCTTTATTATTAAAGAAAGGATCAGATACCAAATGGTGTGCCACAAGTTGGGGGATATGAGCAAACCAGTTGTGGGACCTGGCTCTGCAGACTCTCATCTGCCACAAGATGACAAGGACTCTGAGAATCAGACAACAGTGATAAAACCCTCCCGCCTCAAAACATCAGCCAGTGCTCCTTGTAGCGAATTTAACACAAACTCCAGCCATTCTGGTAAGGACTGGGAAACAAACTCACGTGTCATTCTAGCCACTGCCCCCAAATTTGTATTTGAAATAGAAATAATGTGGCCTTCAACAGGCACATGAAAAGATGCTCAACGTCGCTCCTCACCAGGGAAATACAAATCAAAACCACACTCAGATATCACCTCACGCCAGTCAGAGTGGCCAAAATGAACAAATCAGGAGACTATAGATGCTGGAGAGGATGTGGAGAAACGGGAACCCTCTTGCACTGTTGGTGGGAATGCAAATTGGTGCAGCCACTCTGGAAAGCAGTGTGGAGGTTCCTCAGAAAATTAAAAATAGACCTACCCTATGACCCAGCAATAGCACTGCTAGGAATTTACCCAAGGGATACAGGAGTACTGATGCATAGGGGCAGTTGTACCCCAATGTTCATAGCAGCACTCTCAACAATAGCCAAATTATGGAAAGAGCCTAAATGTCCATCAACTGATGAATGGATAAAGAAATTGTGGTTTATATACACAATGGAGTACTATGTGGCAATGAGAAGGAATGAAATATGGCCCTTTGTAGCAACGTGGCTGGAACTGGAGAGTGTGATGCTAAGTGAAATAAGCCATACAGAGAAAGACAGATACCATATGGTTTCACTCTTATGTGGATCCTGAGAAACTTAACAGGAACCCATGGGGGAGGGGAAGGAAAAAAAAAAAAAAAAAAGAGGTTAGAATGGGAGAGAGCCAAAGCATAAGAGACTCTTAAAAACTGAGAACACACTGAGGGTGATGGGTATTGAGGAGGGCACCTTTTGGGATGAGCACTGGGTGTTGTATGGAAACCATTTTGACAATAAATTTCATGTATTGAAAAAAAAAAAAAAGAAATAATGTGGCCTTGATTGAGGAACGCTAGTCTCGGAGTCATCGAAGAATTTATATACCTATCATTTATAAAAGACTTTATAGTTTTCTTTAACCACTAGGCTGCTCATCAAGAAAATGGCAGGGTTGCAATGGTTGATCTTTCTAGTCTTTTTTTTAAAGTGAAATTCTTCTATTTTAAGTTTCTGTCTTATTAATAGCTATACAAGTATTTTGGTCTATCTGTGTATGGGTTAAAAATCTCTGGGATCCAAGTGACAGAAACTAGTTAAAATGAAATATTGGGGCACCTGGGTGGCTCAGTCGGTTGAGTGTCTGACTTTGGCTCAGGTCATGATCTCACAGTCTGTGAGTTCGAGCCCGTGTTGGACTCTGTGCTGAGCTTAGAGCTTGGAGACTGCTTCAGATTCTGTGTCTCCTTCTCTCTCTGTCCCTCCCCCTACCTCATGCTCTGTCTCTCTCTGTCTCTGAAAAATGAATAATCCTTAAACAAATTTAAAAAAATGAAATATTTATTCCATAAAGGAATCCCTGATAAGAGGGTTGAACAAACAAGGTTTGAAAAGACAGAAATATGACAGGGTGTGAAGTTAGGTTTCCACCGTCGTTACTGACACCAATTGCAAGTTTGAGAATTCCCCAAGACTAATCCTAGTTTTGATAATTTTCTATAAGGACTCACAGAACTCATTGAAAACTATTATACTCAAGAATACAGTGAAAGAATACAGATTAAAATCAGCCAAGGGAAGAGACCCAGCAGGGGGAGTCCAGGAAAGTTCGAAGCATGGTGCCTCCACTTGTCTTCTCCCAGTGGAGTCATGGACAGAACCACTCTTCTGACAATGATGTGTGACAATATGTATGGAGTATTGCCAACCAGGGAAGCTTACCTGAGTCTTGGTCTCCAGAGTCTTTACTGGAGCTCCATAGCGGGGTTCCATGTGGCAGACCTCCATCTCCAGCTTCTCTGGGGGGTCAAGCTGATACAACATGACTCAAAGCTCCCATGAAAAATGACATTATTAGATTTTCTAGTGTGGCCCAGAGATCACAAACAAAGACACTCTCGTTAGGCGGGGTGTTCCAAAGTCTTAGAGATTATCTTCCAGGAGCCAAGGGTAAGGAGGTCTCCTTTGGTAAGGTTAAATTCTTTACTACACACAGGTCCTAAGGAGGAACTAGAGCCTGAGAAGTGAATGCTATCAGGACTCCATATGTATTAGTTTTCCATTGCCACCATCACGGATTACCACACATTTAGTAACTTAAAAGAATACAATTCATTACCTTATAGTTCTGTATGCCAGAAGTCAGGGTTGTCTCAGCTGGTTTCTCTGATTCAGATTTTGCAAGGTTGAAGTCAAGGTGTTGTCCATCTGGATTCTTATCCAGCGATTCTAGGGAGTTCATTCAGATGGTTGGGAGAATCCATTTCCTTGGGGTTGTAGGATTGAGGTTTATGTTTCCTTGCTGGCTGTCACCTGGAGTGGCCCTTGCCTTCTGGAAGCCTCTGTGTGGTCCTGTGTCTTGGGACCAAGACAATCAGTCAAATCCTTCTCCCGTTTGGAACCTCTCCAAATTCTCCTTCTTCTACATCTCTTTTCTCCTTACAGCTGGAGAAAGTTCTCTGCTTTTAAGAACTCACTTGGATACTCCAAGACAATATCCCAATTTTAAGGTTTATAGCCTTAATTGCCTGCAGTTTAACATATTCTTTAGGTTTCAGGACTTAGCATGTGAACATATTTGTGAGGCAGCTCTGCCCACGGTGGCATTTCTCATCTCTGCATTTCTTTGTGCGTTGGCTTTGTGAGTTTCTCCATGAAATGCAGGTGAGCGCTGACAGTCTAGCCTCAGGAACTATTGAGGCTAATGCCATAGGGGCCAGGTAAATAATACAAATGAGTAAGGTGGGCTTGTATAAAGAAACAGTGATGCTGGCTGTGAGGAACTAGAGCAGAGGTTGACACACTGTGGCCCACAGGACAAATTCAGCCTGCTGGCCATGTTTTGTAAGTAAGGTTTATGTATTGTCTATGGCTGCTTTTGTGCTACGGCGGCATAGTTGAGTGGTTGCGAGAGCAGATACCATACGGTCTGCCAAGCTGCAAATATTTACTCTTTGGCCCTTTACAGAAAGCATTTGCCAACCCATGGATTAGAGGATCTGTGCCCCATTTCAGGCCACTTCAGAGCTCCAGCCAGTGGTTGCTATGGAGAAATAATTACCCAGTGGTACCAAATTTAATTTCTTCAAAAGAAGCTTGAACTGAAGATTTTTCTATGCAATTTTCAGATTTTCAAGTGTCAACTATATTAAATGTTTCCAAACACTGTGAGACAACCAGTGAGAAAACATCTGCTAGCCACATTGGCTCTTCCATGAACAGTTTGTGACCTTTGTTTCATATAGTCTCAGCCATAAAATTGAGATGAAATTTACCATTTCTTAGTCTTACATCAAAAAAATCTGTGGAAGGAATTTGTGTCATGAGCTCTCTTTGCACCAACCGACTATGACTAGGATTATGGGTATCATTATTAACTCAGTTTGGTTCATTCAGAAGTTCCCTCTTTGGCCCCAGGCTAGATTAATTTTTTTATAGGCCCAGAGCACCAAAAAGTTTATAGCTTGCAACAAACCACCATTACAGAATTTAAAGATATGTATGAAAAATCCATCCCCCAATAAATGCTAGAAATTTTAACATGGTGTTTTCTTCTCTGTGATACCACCCTGACTCTAAAAAAAGTTTTTTTTTTAAGTTTATTTATTTATTCTGAGAGAGAGAGAGGGCACACACAAGCAGTGGGAGGGGCAGAGAGAGAGAGAGAGAGAGGGAGAGAGAGAAATCCCAAGCAGACTGTACTGACAGTGCATATAGCCTGATGCCTGGGGCTCGAACTCATGAGCCTATGAGATCATAACCTGAGCTGAGATCAAGAGGCCAACACTTAACTGCTTAACTGACTGAGTCACCCATGTGCCCCACCACTCTGACTTAAAATATTTTTTTCAAAGAAGGCCCCCCCTCCGGACTTTTTTTTTATTGTTTTTGTTTTTGTTGCTGCTTTGTACTTGATTATCTGCCACCTGGGCTGACATGATACTTCTGGAGAGTGGGGTCACATATGCTCTGAGAGGGTGTCTGTCAGAGAAGCCATGTGGAGGAAGGAGGGCAGGCCCTGGGAACGGAGTGTGGCACATCATCCTAAGCATATTCCATAAGCTAAATGTGTTGCACGGTACTCTTTGGTGCGCTTTTCCCTTTTTAAATTGACATTTCTGAAAGCTCAAACACCTATTCAATCTGCCTTTTATAAGTGACCACAGCTTGTTCTCTATAGTTGAAATATGTCCTCATCGTCACTGAACACAGACAACATTTCTCCAAGGCATTTTAGTTGCTATAGAGCTTTGAGGTTTAATTTTAATTTTAATTTTTTTTTTGTAGTGTTGTCTTATCTTCTCCCCCCCCCCCCCGACGCCAAACACACACAGCAAGCAAACTTCCTCTGTAAAAGCAGATTGATTTAATTTATTAGTCCTCTGAGGGGATAGGAAAGGAGAACATCTCCCAGGAACCATACTGCAAGAAAAACAAATGAGTCCCCGAACTAGCAATTATCTGCCTACTATTCATCATGTACATCTGGGAAGTCCTGACCAAAAGGTTTAATTGTAACTAACAAGTATGATTTATTTGAAGAAGAGAAATTCAGACAACGATACAGTAAGATTAGTTGATTCCTTGAAAATGAAATTAGATTGCATAGAATTCTCATATTTGATGGAAGAATTAAACTTTTAAATAAAAAAAAAATATCAAATTACCAAAACATGTGATGCCAATTTCTACTTCTTAATTAGATGAGGTCAAATCATGCAGGGTTTATTAATTAATTAATTTATTCACACACCCCTTTATGAAAGGATTAGAGGAGTGGTCATTGAGCATCTCTGCTATGCTCGTACTGCTGCAGGTACCGGGGATACAGCAGCAAGTAAAGTGTTCTCCTGGAACTGACATGCAAGTGGGGAAAGACAGAAAGTAAACATGTGATTATACAATATGGTGGGCAGTGATAGGGACTCAAGAAAATGGAAATGAGATGATACATTGTTAGGGGTTGAATTGTGTCTGCCCCAAATTCGTGGGTGGTTGGAATCCTATCCCCTCATACCTCACATTGTAACTGTATTTGGAGATAGGGTTTTAAAAGGAGTAATGAATGTTACTCTTCTTATGAGAAGAGAAGATTAGGACACCCAAAGAGGGAAGACCATGTGAAGACAGCCATTTACGAGCCAACGAGGGAGGGCTCTCAGAAGAGACCAACTCTGGTGACACTTCGAACTTAGACTTCTACCCTCTGGAAGTGTAAGAAAATAAATTTGTACATAAGTCGCCTGGTCTGTGGAATTTGTCTTGGCACCCCTAGCAAATGAATACATCTTATTGTCCAGCCACAGGTCAACTTGGCAATCTTTGAATGAATCAGGGGTTAGACCTGTCCGCACTGTGATCAGATCTCATAGAATTATTACTCCAGATGATTCTATTTTATTTATTTTCAGCACTTTTAACCATGGTAAAGTATACCACCTTTGCACTCAATGGCATATGTATTGTCTATCGTTCCCCCATTCAATAATATAAAGCTGTATGAGGGCAGGGCTTTTTCTGGCTTCTTCCTAGATATATGTCCAATAAATAATAATAATAAATAAATAATACATGGTAACTAAACAACATATTTTGAGTGGATACATACTTTTCTTATTTTAAAAAAATGCATATTTATTGTAGAAATGTTAGAAGCTACAGGTAAGACAAAGAACTAATAAGATTGCCTGTGATTATATTACGGATGAACCAATAAAATGACCTTCCTCCTTTGATAGGAGATGAATACTGATTTTTTTATGTTGTTAAAATATTTATAGCTTATATATTAATTGCTTATTATTTTTAGAATACTGCTTGTCTGAAATTTTCCATACTTTATAATTTTTTAATGTTTATTCATTTTTCAGAGAGAGAGAGAGAGAGAGAGAGAGAGCAGGGGAGGGGCAGAGGGAGAGGGAGACAGAATCTGAAGCAGGCTCCAGGTGTCAGCACAGAGCCCAATGCAGGCCTCCAACTCACAAACCGTGACATCATGACCTAAGCTGAGGTCAGCCCTTAACTGGCCCCAGAAGTTTTCCATATTTTAAAATGCTTATCAGTTTTATTTTCTGTAAAGAGAATTGTTCAACCTGGGCAGAACACCCAATACTTCAGGATAGGTTGGGAAGACAGCAACTGCTAATTTAGCATGAAACATTGTAATTGCTACAGCTTAATTGTTTGTGTTAAATGGAAGGTAGTTATAAAGCCTCAGGAGTCTCAGAGTAGCCAAATGTATCAGTGACAGGACATTATCTCTAATATATTTGTAGAGGTGGAACCAGTAATTTGTTTTCCTCATGCTTCACATACTTAAAATCTGCTTAATCTGTGTTTTTAAACTGTCAATCTTTATGCCTATTTTTAGAGCCAATTATATATCAAAAAGGATATTCAGGTATCACGTTAAAATTATAGCTGCTCAACATCAGTGATGTGACAGATTGATGAGTATTCAGATTCAGACATGATCATGGTACCATTACTAGGGTTAGAGTAATTGTGTTCACTTTATGCGTTTCAGAAGCACTTATATGATGCTTAATGTCTGCCAGGGATTGTTAAATAACTTGTTTAATCGTCACAGCAAGCCTATGAAGAGGGTAATATTGCATCAGTGAGAGAGCCCAGGCACAGAGAGGATAAAAAAAGTGTCTAGGGCACAGGCAGGATTCCGAGGGAGGCAGATAGGCTTCAGTGTGTGTGTTGAATCATCACGGTCCGCTACCTCTCCTCAAAGTTTGGACAGTAGCTGACATGTATGATGTGTATTATGTGCCAGATCCTTTAGATCTATGTGCTTTATATATATTCATTCACTTTATGGTAACAAGTCACCAACTGGGAGTTAAGAGGTCTGGTTTCTAGTTTCAACTTCAGCACTGGACTGAGAGCATGATTTGGACTACCTTACTGTACCTATCTGGGACTCAAGCTAGACAGTTAGTTGAATTAGGTGATTTATCTCCAAACTCTCTTCTAGCTCTGAAGTTTTAGAATTTGCAGTCTACCTTAAATGCCTTGAAAATATATACATACCTACCTTCACACGCACACACACATAGACACACACACACACGCACATTTGGGGTTAGGTTTCTGGTTTTAAAATTGAATACTCACTCTAGATTTTTCCTCTCTTACACTCTCATCCTTGAAGAACCCTTTTGTTTGCTCACTCACACTGATTTTAAAATTTAAATCTGACAGTGACATGTAGATGTCTTAGATTTAGATGCCATTATAAAATCCTTTTGGCAAACAAAACAAGAAACACAAAATGGAAACCCGCAGAAAATACACAAACACCAAACACTTTTGCCTTTAATCATACAGGAACTTCTAATGAAGGCATTACTAGTTAGTTCAAGAAGCTCAGTCTTTTCAATGATAGTCATCTGTGTGCAGACTTGTGTGGTGCCTTATTCACATAAGGTTATCTTTCACCTACCCCCAAGTGCTAAACAGTCTCTAAGGCTGTTTAGAGACCATGTTCTTGGGAATATGGTAAAGGCAGGGAAAGAAAGGTAAGATCCCCAATTCTAAGTCAATAACAGTATATGAGTATATGAGTATATGATGCTTTTGTTAACAATCATGGTGACGAAGTCACTACTGTGTAGCTTCCTTTTGCTTTTCAGTTCATCGTGATCTAACTACTTAGGGCCATTCTCTATTTTACAGATAACACCAGAGATGGCACTCAGCTTCCGACCACACCCCATATCTCCTCTAGAATGAAGCACATTAAGCAAGAGATGGTCAAAAATCACCTACAGTTTGTGCGATTTGAAGCAACAGACCTCCATGGTGTGTCCAGATCTAAGAGTATCCCTGCACACTTTTTCCAAGTGAGTTTTACAGGTGGAGTTAAGATTAAATGTAATTTCACGACCATGAGCAAGCAAATGGTCCTAACTAATCTTTCTTATTTTCTTGTAATCTATACAGTAATTAAAGCTGAAAACCTATAATTTATTTTCTTTCTTGCTTGTCCCTCCCCAAACACATTATTGCTCCCTAAGGAGCTGAACATATACTTTCAAGGCCCAAGCAGCAATTCCTTTACCCGATAGAAATACAAAACTAATTAAGACTGGTAATTTTAGTTTTTCTGCCTTGAATAGTTTCCCTCTATAGAATTATCTTTTCTCTCTTGCTGCAATTATGAAGATTATATTTTGTTTGACATGAGAAAATTGCAACAGAAGACCCAAGAGCAAATATCAAATGAAAAAAAAAAAAGATTAAATAGTAAGAATTTGCTAGATAAAAAGAACATCCCTTTCAGCTTCTAATTCTGATAAGAAAATACCTTATTGTTGTTGGATGACTTAATGAATATGATTAAATTCTTGAAAATAGTGATATTAAGAAATATTGTAGTTTTGGATATGTTTTGAGACTTTTTGGGATTTTTTTTTCCAGTTTATGTCATGTATTTTTTTAATGACTGATTTATTGCATCACTGAAACATTTCTTAGAAGGAAGGGATGTTAGTCAGTGTTACATATGGAAGTGTAAAAGTTAAGCATCCTTGAAGTTTATTTTTAAGAGATATCTTACTTTTATCACTTTAATATTAAATTGTAATTTTATCATTTGTTTTATTTTGGGAAAAACTGAGCACTTTTTTTTTTACAAGAATTCCAACAGGTTCAAATTTGTTTCTTAAAAATGTTCAACATCACTCATCATCAGGGAAATGCAAGTCAAAACCACAATGAGATATAATCTCACACCTGTCAGAATGGCTGGTACCCAAAAGACAAGAAATAACAAGTGTTAAAAAAAAAAAAAAGAAATAACAAGTGTTGGCAAGGATGTGGAGAAAAGGGAGCCCTTGTGCACAGTTGACGGGAATGTAAATTGGTGCAACCACTGTGGAAAACCACAGTATAGAGATTCCTTAAAATATTAAAAGTAGAAATGCCATACCATTCAGTAATTCCACTACTGGCTATTTACCCTCCAAAAACGAAAATACAAATTTGGAAAGACATATTACCCCTACGTTTATTGTAGCATTATTTACAATAGCTAAGATACGGAAACAATCTAAGTGTCCATTGATAAATGAATAAAGATGTGGAACACATATACAGTGGAATATTTCTCAGCCACAAAAAGGATGAGATCTTGCCACTCGTGACAACATAGATGGATCTAGAGGGTATTATGCTAAGTGAAATAAGTCAAATAAAGAAAGAAATACCATATGATTCCATCTACATGTGGAATCTCAAAAAAAGAAAACAAAGGAGCAAGCAAACAAACAAACTGAAACAGATTCATTGAGAACAAACTGATAGTTGCCAGGGAGTATGGGGTAGGGGATGGGTGAAATAGGTGAAGGCAATGACAAAGTACAAAACTTCCAGTTATAAATACGCCATGCGGATGAAAAGTGCAGCAAAGGGAATATAGTCAATAATATTGTGATAACGTTGTATGGTGACAGATGGTGGACTTTGGTGGACTTTGTTGTGATCCAAATTTCAGTTATTATAGAGATTTAAGCTATTTTGCAAGAATTAGTATTGAATTCCTGGTGATCTATATTGGGGTGTGAAGTTGTTCTAGTGCTTTATATATATACAAGGTAACTTAATTTGTGGTCACGAACATGACATGTTTGTATATATTTATATATTTCCCCCTACTAATAGAGTAGTTTGAATCAGAATGTCCAAAAACGAAAAAAGAAAATGATAGTGTTAACAAAGATAGCTCGGAAAAATACAGATTAAGTCGTTTGAAGAATACAGTGTGACTTTTTACTATTCTTTAAATTTGTGAAGGCCTAGTGGAATGAAATGGTAACAAGCCGTTCTTTATTGTTCACAATCGAGTACAAACAGATTTAAATTGCAGGAACTCTCGGAAGTCTCATGAGTAAAATAATATTACTCCTCATGTTAGATACATACAAAACGACAGATTTTCAAACGAAGAAATTGAAAAGTAGGGAAATAATATTATTTCTTACAGTAAAAATTCAAATGAAAGGATTTTATATTAAAGTACTCTAAAATTCCACAATATGTATGTGTGTATACAGGTCCTTGAGGGAGTTGAAAAATTAAGCAGGCACTGAATAACTGAATAGTGCTTGACTTTCTCTACTTTATTACTGGCAAAAGCAGATTTGGATCAGCTAAGCCAAATGGCATTTGAAAACATGTGTATAGATGGTGGAAAGTGAAGGAGACAGTGGCTTAAGGTCAAAGGCAGAAGAGGGACCAGTAGATTGCCTCTACTAGCTTTGGCCCCTTTTTGGTACCCATACTCTTTGGGATTGGAGGTAATATAAGAAACAATTTGGCTCACAGAATGTTAGTATGTTTTATTAACCTCATGATGCACACTGACATTATGGGAACCAGACATTCTATTTAGCTTTCTCTACCATCAGTGTAACCTTCAACACATGAAGCCTTGTTATACTGCTCTGACACTATTTCTAGAAATTGTTTTATGTGTCTGCTCAACTTTATAACCTCATCATGTCCCTGTTGTCTGGCACATAGCAACAGTTAAATAAATGACCAAATCTATTGACCCCAAGAGGTATATAGCTAGAAAGTGTCTTAGCAATCATCTAGTCTAACACTTTTGTTTCACAGACATGGAAGCTGATGGCACATAGTCCAGTGATTTGCCTAACTTCGCATAGGTAATTGGTGAAAGACCTAGGGCTAGAAGTCAGATTTGGTAACATCCAGTTCATGGCTGACTTGAAGGCTATAACATTTTGGAACTCTAGCTCACAGGCAAAGTTTCTGGGACTGTGAGGCTGGGAGGCAGTCATTCTTAGTGGGCTATAAAAATGACTGAAGACAGAAGTGCAGCTTTCAGTAGACCCGGTTCCTCTGGTGTTAGGATGTCTGTCATGTGTGTCCTAGAATAGGATAATTGTCATGTGTGTCCTAGGATTGACCCATACTAGTCTCTCTGGGAAGAACTGAGGATTCTCAGTTAACTGTGTGGATTACAATAGAATAAGCCAAAATAAAATCTTATCTGAAGTATTAGCAACTATGCCATAAAATAAAAAGTGCTTTGAAAAGGGCTAGGTTATAATCATGTCAAATAATTTCATAAGGCTTTACCTTTGTTGTTTGTGGTAAAGACATTTTATCATTGTACCTTGTATTTAGGACTGCTACTTTCAGATCCAAGAACATATAAAGCCTTGAAGGCTACAAAGGTTAACAGTTGCTTATAAAAGTAACTTTGGGGGTTTATTTTTAAAATATTTGAAATTTACTTGATACTAAGCTAATGTTACCCAGCAGACATTAGACGCATTTTTTTTTTTCCTCATCAGCAGTGTCTCACCCCCACCTCCACCCTTTTGTTTGTTTTCAAGTTTCAAAACCTGATTGCTGTGTCTACTTTCTTCAGGAAAAAGTGATCCATGGCGTTTGCATGCCTCGAGGTTATCTTGAATTGATACCGAATCCTAAGGACGACGAAGTGGATCACATAAGAGCAACATGTTTTAATAGTGACATAGTCCTGATGCCAGAGCTCTCAACCTTTCGAGTGTTGCCATGGGCTGAGAGAACGGCAAGAGTGATATGTGACACATTCACTGTGACCGGTGAACCTCTTCTGACTTCCCCAAGGTACATTGCCAAGAGGCAACTGAGCCAGCTACAAGATTCTGGCTTTTCCTTGCTCTCTGCCTTCATCTATGATTTTTGCATTTTTGCCGTGCCTGAAATTATCAATTCAAAGACCATATCTTTTCCTGCTTCAACGTTGCTAAATAATCATGACCAGCCTTTCATCCAGGAACTCGTTGATGGTTTGTATCACACAGGAGCCAATGTTGAGAGCTTTTCCTCCTCTACCAGGCCTGGTCAGATGGAAATCTGTTTTTTGCCTGAATTTGGCATCAGTGCAGCTGATAATGCATTTACCCTCAGAACAGGGGTCAAAGAAGTGGCAAGGAAATATAACTACATCGCCAGCTTTTTCATTGAGACTGGATTCTGCAATTCAGGAATTTTGTCTCACAGTCTCTGGGATGTCGATGGGAAGGAAAACATGTTCTGCAGCAGTTCTGGGATTGAGGAGCTCACGATCACTGGGAAAAAATGGTTGGCAGGACTATTGAAGCATTCCGCTGCTCTCAGCTGCTTGATGGCTCCCGCTGTTAGCTGCCGAAAGCGTTATTCTAAGGAGAGTAAAGACCTCAAGGACAGTGTGCCTACAACGTGGGGATACAATGATAACAGCTGTGCTTTTAATATCAAGTGTCATGGTGAGAAAGGCACCCGGATAGAGAACAAACTGGGCTCAGCCACTGCGAATCCTTACCTGGTGTTGGCTGCTACTGTTGCTGCAGGCTTGGATGGACTTCAAAGCAGCGATGGTGTCCTGGTTGGTCCAGATGACAGCACGGACCTCTATCAGCCAAAACCTTCCGAGATTCCTTTGAAACTGGAAGATGCTCTTGTGGCACTGGAGGAAGATCAATGCCTGAGACAGGCTCTCGGGGAAACTTTTATTCGCTATTTTGTTGCCATGAAAAAATATGAGTTGGAAAATGAAGAAACAGATGCAGAGAGAAATAAATTCTTAGAATATTTTATTTAGAATAGCACCCTTAACTCTTCTTTCAGAGATGTGATTTTTACTTAAGTAGTTGATCTCCCAGAAAGAAAAGATTGGATTTTTATAATTAACAACAAAAAGACTACAAATGCTTTCGCTCTTTTTTGTCCCCATGGAGTATTTGACAGATATGAAGTGGGACTGCTGAGAGATTCTGACAGTAGAAACAAACAATAAAGTTGTGGTGCGGCTGTATTATGCAAATTTACCAGGTCTTGTCAGTCAGTCATCATTTCCTCTGTGTATGTTGACCTACATAGAAATATGCAGTTATTTTGGGCAACAGATACACTCACACAATAAAAGAAGTCTTAAGAATTACAAAACAGAACTTAATGACTAAAAAACCCAAAGGATTTCAATTAATTTCAATTATACACATAGGTTGTGACTGCCAGAAAGACAAAAATGCTTACTAATACAATCTCACTAATCAAGACCTCTGGAGGACAGGTGCTCTGTTTCCTGCCCTTTCCCCACCCTTCTGCCATTACCCTTCCTGTTGGCCAACCTGCAGGTGATGTGGCGAGGGTGACACTCCTGGGAATGGAGCCCGCACAAGATGGAGTAACAACGTGGAAGCTGTTTTGCGAAGCAAATTTTGCAAGCATCATTGTGATTTTTCTTTTTTTTTTTTTTAAATTTTTTTTCAACGTTTTATTTATTTTTGGGACAGAGAGAGACAGAGCATGAACGGGGGAGGGGCAGAGAGAGAGGGAGACACAGAATCGGAAACTGGCTCCAGGCTCTGAACCATCAGCCCAGAGCCTGACGCGGGGCTCGAACTCCCGGACCGCGAGATCGTGACCTGGCTGAAGTCGGACGCTCAACCGACTGCGCCACCCAGGCGCCCCTCATTGTGATTTTTCTAAATAAGTTAAATGAGTTTTCAAAAATATGTCATGATGACAAGTTAGCAGAAGTTTTCACCTATATCCCTTCTTTTCACTGTTTTTTTTTTTTACTAGTTTCTGAAAGGCCTGGGAAGTTCAGGGCTATAATGTCCATGAGAAACAAATCTATAAGTAATAAAATTTGGCCGGAAACAATGAGGTCAAATATTTGAAAGTCATGAAAGTTTTTCTTTAAGCAATATCTCATATAGAATCCCATGCATAGAACACAGGTGGAATGGGTATGTGTGGCAGGGCGGGGGGTGGGGGGATGGCTGGGCTCTTCATGCTTCGTTCTGTTCTTTGAAGATGTCTGTAGTGCTTTGTGAAGTGTCAGAGCAACTGCCTATATAAGAAGGCTATGCTTGAAGCTTAAGTTTATCTTTAAATGACTGATTCTACTGCCCACAGAGTTTGGTGTGTCCCAGAGAATATTAAATGTTCCAGATCTTCCTTTGAATGAGATAATATTTCTAACTATCCCTAAAGTTTAGCTTCATTGGGAGGAAATCCAAAATCCACTGAGTAGCAAGTGAAAACCCTATTCTACTGCTTAGGATCACACAAGAGATTTTATGTTCAATTAAAACTGACAGTGGCCTCAGTTTAGATAGCAAACACAAGAGCAGAGGATTAGACTTGGCTCAGATCCTCCTATTCAAATTCATAGCACCCAGTAGCTTAAACAGTAAAACTCGCCTGTCCATCACTAATTGCTGCCCTCTTTTCTCTGTTGAGCAGGAGAATAACGTTCTTGGTGGATTAAGAGGTAGAGGGCAAGGTGGTGCTGGGTGAGTGGAGAAGGAAAGGAATCAGCCCAGAAACTTATGAGAATGGAATCCCACATATTACATCATGGGAAGGATGGCAGGGAGGAACCGCTTGGCAGCTCGCTAGTTATTTGCCAATATTCATTCTCTCTCTGTTCCCCATAGTAACACCTAAATGTGTCAGTTGGAAAGCATGATGGAAAATAAAAATGACATTTCTGAGTTCCATTGTGGCTGAGTGTGGTCATGTGATTAGATTCAGGCCAAAGAGATGTAAGTACAAGTGCTGCATGGAAACTCTGGGAAACTTCTTTAAAGGGCACACTCTCTGTTTCCCGCCCTTTCTCTATCCTTCTGCCTTTGCCATTCCTGTTGGTTAACCTGCAAGTCTTGCAGCTAGAGTAATGCCCTCGGGAATGGAACCCACACGAGATGGAGTTACAAGGTGGAAACTCTGCTCAATGGCCTACATTGAGATTTTTACCTGGGAGAGAAGGAAACTCTCCTCTAAGGTGCCATGATTTTGGGTCTTTGTTTCTGTGACAAAACTTATCTTCCTACTTGTGTGTGTGTGTGTGTGTGTGTGTGCACGAGTGCATGTGCCTGAGTTGTATGTGTATATATACGTGTGTGGGGGACATTTGGGGAATTTGAGAATGAAAGAATAAAGATATAAGAAACAGTGAAAGACTACTACTTCCTCAATCTTTCCACTGTACTATCTCCCACCCTAACAGAGCTGTATAGACACTTCTGTCATCCATGGGCCTTCATGAAACATGGCTAGTGTTTTGGCTTGTTTTTTCCACAACAGATAGAAGGTGCTATAAAAATTCTGCTAATCAAGTTGTTATATCAGTGTATATATATATATATATATATATATATATACACACTGTATATATATATATATATATATATATATATATATATGTTATATCAGCATAACCTAAAAAAAAAACTACAAAATTCAGGATGGCAATGTAAGGAAATTATGTAACCAGGAATAATACCTTTGATGTTAATTGTACCATAGTGAGTTGACAAAAAATGTTCGGCTGATCTTACAACATAATTTGGTGTGGTAATCTTCACAGAGATTTCCTTTAGGTGTGGGCTGATGTATATTCTTGTTTTTAAAGGTAAAACCAAAGTAACATTGGCCAAGAGTAAAGTTGAGGGTTAAAGAAAAATTGTGATAGATGTAAAAATGGAATGATCTGTTTCTTTTCTATTTCTTTACCTGTTTACATGCTTTCTATTTTTGAGGGGACTTTCTGCTAATGCTTCTAGCTTTTAGGTCCAGGCAAAAGGGCCAGATACTCACTCAGTAGCATTTATTGGGCACATTTTGTGTGCTAACTCTTCTGCTGGGAGCCACAGTACTAGAGTAGACCCAGAAAAAAAGATGAGAAGACAGTGAAAGTGTTTTGGATCTGTGTATCTTGAGCAGAACAGAATAATTTTTTTTTGATAGACCTAATGCTGAAGAAACTATTTGGAAGGCTGCTTTATGGCTTGAAAAGGATGCTTTATGAATCTCTTTACAGAAATTACTTTCTTATTTTCATTAACTATAATTGTTCTAATCAAAGCTTAGGGGAAAATGTGATTCCTGAATTTAAAGTTGGTTATTAAATGAGTATACATAAGAAATGTAAATTAAAAACTATAATGTTTTAAGACCAGAAACTAAAACATTAGTATCATAGTAAGAAGTTTCTATTTTCAAGGACATTTTATGATCTAAAATTTCATTTTACAGTGTCTGAATCATAATGAAGCTTGAAATGATGATTTGAAGGCAATAAAAGATCCAAAAACTTTAATATGAATAAAAATTGAAAGTGCACACACAGTAAGACCTGAACTTATCAGCAATGTGCAACAGTCTATTGACATATCTCCGGTTTCTGTTTAACAAAATAGACTTACCAATATGTTTGTGATATAAGTCTTACGGGGCAATACCTTTCATCTTGGGTTTCCCACTACAAGAGTTAGAACTAGTGTCTCTAAACACTACATATATGTAGAGTGCCCTACATCTTCTCTGTTAACATGCTCCACATGTTACCTTTAGTTATCAGTTCATACGGCGGATTCCTATGGATGTGAGTTTCAAGAATGAAGGACACAGATCTTATTCATATTTGTGTTTATATTTCCTATTCCTTGTAGATGTTCTACAAGGATATCAATAAATGTTTAATCAATCCATCCATCAATCAATCAATCAATCAATGTATATAGTGTAAGCATAATGGAGTTCTATGCTTGTCCAGTATCATACTCTTACACATATTCATATACCCAGAGAGAGTGAAAAGTAGAAATGGGGACAGCTGAGAGAATCCGTGATTTGTGCTTTGTTATTAGCCCTAAACGTTCTGCCGTTAGATGTACTTCTTCAGCTTCTCTGTTTCTAGGAACTCTTGGGTAAACAATTTGATCAGCTTGATGGGGATCTTAGAAAAAACAACAACAAACAAACAAAAAACAAAAAACAGAGAGCAAGGTGGAGTGATCATGCATTTTGGTCACATTGAACCCTTAAGTAACTTTCTTATGTTTGTAGAATTCCTCACTTTTTTCTCCTGTTGTCCAAAGTAGAAGTTAGAATCTCAACTTTCCAGTTTTTCTTGCAGCCTTGGTGCAGGCTCTGCCGATCAGATGCAATAATTCAACCCTTGTGGACTTCACTCTGGGTAAACCTGAGGAGACAGCAGTGACAAGAGTCCCAAGGGTAGCATCCTGGGTTGGCATTGGTAGTACTAGTTGCTCAGTGGGAGTGGCTTATGGTCTGTGTGGAACAGTCAGTGTAGCTTCCAAACCTGGTTTTCTGACCATCCCTGATTCTGTGAATTACTTAATATCTCTTAATAAATTCACTTCTGCTTAAACAAGCTCGAATTTGCAAAGATCGAAAAACAGTACGTAAGGATACACAAAGAGCACGAAACTTTGATAAGGGGAAAAGAAGATACAAGATAGAGAGTGCCCTTTATCAGAAGAATAGGAACAATTTAATGTTTATATTAGAGTAAACAAAGGCTTATTAAACTCCTTGTTTGGAGCATACATCATGCTCGTGCTTTCTCATTCATTGCCTCGTTTGATGGTTTCTACAATTGCATGAGCATGGTATACTCATTATTTTAAATGTAAGAGAGGTAAGACTCAGTACTTAAGTGCTGACAGAACTGAGAATCAAATCCAGGTATCCACCCTTGGGGCATCATGGTCTCTGTGCTATATGCAAATGTCATTCCCTACACGGTTCCAGCTGAGAACAACACTGAAACTTAAGCTGCACATTATATTTCACTTTTAAGGCTTTTGGGTACCAAAATGCAAGTAGATACTTAAATAAACATATCTTCCTTTTCTGTTAATGTGTCGACATGTTCAATTTAATGTCATTTCACTGGGTTTTAGCCAATATGTTTGACTACAAATAAACCTCAGCCAAGCAGATACGGAATTGTTCAGGTAACAAATAGCTGATAACTCTGTCCAAGGCCAGAAAATCTCATCACAAAGGAGTTTCATGTCAGAACAGCATCTATTTCAGAACTTTTCTCAGAGAAGAATAGCAACCCAAGCCTTAAAGAGTTTTATAATTTTTTTGAATACAAAAACAGCTGTTTTTGAAGTTACTGACAGTCCTCGGAATGTGAACTGAAATTATTTTGTTCTGTCTTCAGAAATATCCTTTGACAAGTGTTCAGCATTCACTGAGAGCATAAAAGATTTGATACTTCTCTCTGGCTGCTTAAGGAATAAAAGATAAGAAAGCACATTGATTTTTAAAACAGTCAGCTTACCTGAAAGGAGAAGGTGTAAATTAAGGTGAAAAGAGAATCGGCTGGGAATCTGGCACACAACGAGGGAGCTTTAAATTTTTTCCTTTTTAAGATTTTTCTTCTATTGTAATATGATCAGTTAATCAACTTATAAATCCGCGTAAATCTTATCTGGAAAGGAAAGAAATGTATAACTTTAATTAATAGCTGTACAAATAAAGGGCCTCCAATGTATGATTCATTGAAAACGAATGGGTATCTGTTTACTGGACTCATACAAGGGATTTGCTGAATAAATTGTTACATTGTGGGGAAGTTTGCAAATGTAAGCTAGAGGGCAGCAGCGGACCATCAAACACAGAACTTGTGGCTTGGAATTCATCACAAAACCTGATATTAAACATGAAAGTAACCAGATCTTAAATGAATAGAAATTGGAAAAAAAACGTATTAGAAGTACTAACAGCATAAATGCATCTCCAATCACATGACTCGCATTTGAGTATCTTTAGGTTAACAGATATTAAGTAGAGGCTCAATATCAGGGTAGGGGGAAAGGAGAGAGGAAGGTTATAATATTACCGACACTGAAGGGTACATTCAGGAGCCATTAGAAATATGAAACCATGGAAACATTAGCTTCATTATGTGATGCCTGAAATTAATCCAGGTGTTTAAAATTCTGGATGACTCTGCAATGGATTTGGAATAAATAGTTCTGAAAAGGACTAAAGAAGAAATGTTTAATATTTAATAAGCTATAAAAAGAATGATAAAAAACCTGGCTATAATTTGTTACTTATTCGGAGGTCCATTTAAATAAATCAGATTATAAAAGCCTCTCAAACCTCTACAAATTAAAAAAATTCCTCCAAATGATAGTTTTCTTTCTCACATCACTAGAAAACACATAGGCTAAATCACCTTTCACAAGGTAATCAGAAATTAGGATACTTTAGTGTCAGGAGTGAAAAAATATGGTGAGATTTTAGGTGGTTATTGACTTAGATACTAAGCAACGTTTCTAATCAACTTATTAAATAATTGTTTTTTGAGAGAATTTTGCATGTAAATTCTGAAGAGGAAGCTGCAAAACTGGACAATACATGTTTGTCTCTCACAAAGAATTTTTAACTTAATTGAGAGAGGAACACGTAATGTCTACGGATTGAGGACAGATACATGTTGGAGAAGACAACAAAACAGCAGAGTGGAGAATGTCATTGATTGAGTAATACTAAAGTCTGTATCTTGTCTATATGTCCTTGACTCCGAACTCATTCCCCGCAGGGGCAGGGGTTATCAGGATCCCTGTCTCCAGGACTTGAAGAAGGAAAAGAAGTGTGGCTAGGAAGGAGAGAAGAAACAGAGGCTGGGTCAGGCTGTACCCCTGCCTTCATTCCCCGACAGTGAACGGGCATCTTACTTGAGCTTCTCATCTAATGCAAGAGGCGTCTCTCAGGTGTTCTCAGGACCCCAATCTTCTGGCCTTCTCAGCCCTAATGCTACCATTATGCTACTTCTACTTATCTCCTGTGTGGACCATTCCTGATGTTTCTTTCCGTCAGAATTTAAACATGTTGACATGTTTCCAATGTGTATAATACATGTACACACATCCCAGGAAGGGGAAAAAAACTGCATCCATCTCAAATACCCTTCATACTCTCTTTTAAATCAAATTTATTGATTATGTTACATATCCTTGCTCTACCTCCTGTTACTATTTACTCCTGACAGCTCCATAGCAATCTACTCCATACTTCTCTCATCAAGGTTGACAGCCATGTCCTCCCCTCTTGTTAAATCCACTGGCCATGTCTCCTTCTTTATGTTTCAGGACTGCTAGACAGGTAGAATTTGACACAGCTGGACTCTGCCTTTTTGTTGAAATGGTCTCCTCTTGACTTGTAAGACAACACAGGTTCTAGGTTTTCTTCTTTATGGCCACTTCTCAATCTCCTGTGAACTTCTCTCTTCTGTCTGATACTTTTTGTTTGTTATTATTTATGATCCTTGTCATCTCTCTAAAAAGTCCTCTCCTCTTTCTAAAAAGTGTCCCCATAACCTCTTATCTATTATTAGTATTACTTTTTATTGATTAAAACTCTTGGTTTGAAGTAATGGAAATCAAATTGAACTTGATTGAACAAAAGGGAAGTCTTGGAGTTTTTCTCTGGTAGAGGTAGAAGGTGTGCCTCATGGGCCATAAGAACCTGCATGTGGGTAAGTCCCAGAAATGGGTCTAATCAGGGACCAAGGCACTGTAGATGAACCAGAACATCTCTGTTCTTATCTCTGGGTCTCTCTTTATGCTAGCATTATGCTTTCTCTCTTGCCATCCCTTGGATTTCTCTATATTTTTCCCTATACAATGGAAAATGGCTGCTGATTCAGCGGACCAGATTTGTATCTTTTATGTTCAACAAGCACCTGCCTGAAGCTGGACTTTCTACTTCCAATTCTAAATTGCCTGGTTCAGTTTGGGCAATGTACCCACTCTTCATACAGTTAACCGTGGCCTGCAAGGGCAAGACATAGTGTACAACCGTGGCTGTTTCCTCTATCACAATGTGGGTAGGACAGAGAAGGGGGAACCTGTGTGGGATGACATGAAAACCCAGTGAGTCTTCACGGCAAATTCCATCCCTTCAGTTTCCATCTACAAGTAGGTGACTTCCAAATTAATGGCTCAAAATACACTTCCACTTGCATATCCCCCAGGCATCTCAAATTAAGTGTCCAGTGTTTAACTCATGACCTTTGGCCTAAAAATCTCCTTATCTGTCCTCTGCTATTCTTTCAGTCTTGACTGGTGTCCTACTAGGAGAAGTCCCTTCACCAGGTTACTGATAATCTGCGGCCATTCATTGTTTAAGCACTGGAGGTCTGGTGAGACGTGTGTTCTCTTCTCTTCACATGGTCGGGTCTTCCCCCCTGATCCCTCTCACCTACCCACGTTAGTCTGTCTTCAGCTTTTTCCTGTTTGAAGGGCTCACTGAGTCTCAGTCATATCCTCTACCCACTGAAGGATCTACACAGTCCACCGGGCAGCTTCAGCTATGGCTTTACCTCATCCTGCACACCAGTTTGCCTCAGGTCAACTATTTCCCTCTATGCTTTTGGCATGTGATTTTGGGCAAGTAAGCTAATTTCTTTAAGCCACGTTTGTATCATTGATAAATAAAGATATCCTGCTTATCCACAGCAGCAGGCCTGTTGCAATAACTCTCCCTTTTTAGCTCAAAATGTACTGTGTTAAGCTTCTTTGGATATTCCTTTAAAAATGTGACATTAAATGAGGGATCATTTGACTTAACCATCCAACAGTTACTGAAAACTTTGTTATGAGTTAGATGAACAGAAACCTAAAACTGAGTGGAAAATAAAGAAATGTCTTGACTGAGATCTGCAGAAAGCATCTGAATTGGACCCCACATGCACTCACCTTCAAATCTTCTTGGCTTCTCTTTACAGTATGAAACAGTACCCTAAGGTCACTTGTCGCCCTTGGAGCTCATGGTACAATAGAATGATTCTCTTCAGGGACACTCATTTTTCATACTCATGTACCCAGTCAAAGAAGCCTCATGCTGTATGACGGCCTTGCAGGTTGTTTTGGTATTTTGGTCAGGGCACAGTAATTGTTTTTGCATGTCCTGGTTTCCCAGAGCTGTTTCTCCATCTCACTGATATGAAGGGAGAAAAAAAAATAGTGAGAAACTGAGGCAGCTTTGAGAATCACAGTGGTTACAAGGATGCCCTAAAACAGTGCTGCTCAGCGCTGCTCAAAGGGAACCTTGCAACAGCAGAAGCATCACCTCTGAGATTTTTAGAAATGCAAACTCTCAAGCCCAGGAATATGTGTTTTCACAAGTGCTCTAGGCGATTCCTCTGCATGCTTAGGGTTGAGAAGCACTGACCTTCAAGATCAAGACCTCCAGTAGTTCACAGAGATTTCCATAAGCCCCGAATCTAAGGGGAAAACACACAAAGCCTCCACTGCCTTCGAGAAGCTACTTCCATGCTTCTAGTTTCTCGTGCCCCTGGGGCTAACATTTGCTATTCTAAACTGCCACAGAGCCAAACAGCTGTTCTCACACCTAGGATATCTGCCTAGTACTCAAGAAAGGCTTTTGCGTGCTTCAAAAAAAGTATGTTATCTGCTGTGCTATTAGGGCCAATGTGATGACTATTAATCAAGTTTGCAGCTTAGGCAGTTAAAAGCTTCTTGACATGTGAATGATCTCACTTCAGTTCATCACTTACTCCTTTAAGGAAGGAGAGAGGCTCTATAAAGAATAGTCTTTCATTGAATGACTTCCAACTTATTGGGTTTGGGATATTTTTAAGAATGCGATTTTGGCAGGACATTTAACCTTATTGAGCTATCTGTACTCTGTGGAGGCAAAATTCCTGCATGATCAAGAAGTCACATGGTATTTATTTGGTACTAGTTGGGGTTATGCAATACCTCTTAATTCTCTTAATGCCTCTTACTTCTAATAATAAGCCCATTTTTTTTTTCATAAGGCAGAAGCAGTTTTTAGGATATACACTCACAATAGGAAACACAGTGTACACACTGCATTTGTCCACATTCCTGTAAAAGATTCTGATATTTCTAAAATGCATTATGCACATCAGATTCACACACACACACACATACACATACATACACAAACACACATGCATACACAGGAATGAAAGAGAAAGACGTGTATTTATCCACAATAGATTTAAACCCCGACATAAAGACACACACAAATGTATGATTTGAAGGACAGCCATTATGCCTATTGGGGAGGTCTAGTGTAGAATTTTCAATGGTGAAGGTTCTGGAATTAGACTCTGGGTTTGAGTCCCAGCTCTATCTCTCACTATCTCTGTATCCTTGTGAAGGTTTTGTGAACTTTCCATGCTCAGTTTCTGATCTGGAAAAGGAGGCTCCAAATAAAACTTCAAAAGTCAATGTGAGTATTAAATTAGTTAATGCATGGAGAGCCCCTGAATTAGTGCATGACATCTGTTAAACACGCAATAAATATTTGCAAACAAATTATAGTATTGTTTATTTTTTGTGACAAGAGAAAACATGAATTTCCTTTTACCCTGTCCATATGGTTTGAGACCTTCCCAGCTGGGGGTTGTAGTTTAAAAAAGGAGTTCTCTTGGAGATATTTATGGTGGAGTTGTATAAAGGAAGCAAGGATAGGGACCAGTTTTAGACTTAACTTTGATGTCTTCAGGCCTCAATGTTTGTTTTCCTCCTTCCCAATCCAAGTAATTCCTGGACAAGATAAACACTACTTTATCATGTCAGTGCAGAGCTTGACATGGGGCTCAAACTCACAAACTGAGATCATGACCTGAGCTGAAATCTAGTCAGATGCTTAACCAACTGAGCAACCCAATTGCCCCGCTTTTCTCTTCCTTCCTCTTTCTTTCTTTCTTTCTTTCTTTCTTTCTTTCTTTCTTCTTTCTCTTTCTTTTTCTTTCTTTCTTTCATCTCTCTCCCTCCCTTCCTCCCTTCCTTCTTTCTTTCTCTCTTTCTCTTTCTCTTTCTCTTTCTTTCAATATGTATAATTTAAAAAAAATACTTTTTTACTTGTAATATACTTCAGAGGTAGTCTTTGACTGACAGAAAATATAATAGTATATCAAATTCAAGCAGTCCTTCGAACATTATTCTTCACAGTTATATTTTATACACATGTAAGAAGAAGATGACTTTTGCATATGGAACTTTCTAGAAGAAATCCCATGTAGCATAGATTTTCAACTGCCTGTGAAGTTGAAAGGAATCTTTCTAACATACTAAATCACAGTGTGTTTCTTGAACAATACAAAGGACTGAAATGCAAGCTTGTTCATTCATTTGCTTACTACCAAGTACAATTTTCATGTTAAGTCAAAAAAGAAATATGCAGGGTTAAGAGAAAGACAAATTTGAATAATTTATGTAAAGGACAAAAACCTCACATATACAAAAAATAATGTTTGACACTGGGATTTCTTCTGAAAAGAGCTTGCTTTATTAAGTTTCAAGGAAAGTAAACTTATTCTAAAGAGTAACAGACTTATAACCTTTTAAACAAAGAATTGTCCTCAATGAGGACATTAAACTTAGAAATTAAATATTACGAATTGGTAACAGTATTTAGACCAAGAAACACACAATTTTGCACACTTTAATTTTTTTACATTATTTTCAAACTTGAAAATATTGTAAGATTTTTTTCCTGAAGACTTTATTTATTTATTTTTTTCAACGTTTATTTATTTTTGGGACAGAGAGAGACAGAGCATGAACGGGGGAGGGGCAGAGAGAGAGGGAGACACAGAATCAGAAGCAGGCTCCAGGCTCTGAGCCATCAGCCCAGAGCCCGACGCGGGGCTCGAACTCACGGACCGCGAGATCATGACCTGGCTGAAGTCGGACGCTTAACTGACTGCGCCACCCAGGCGCCCCATCCTGAAGACTTTAAAAAATTATCCCCAGATAATAATCTACTTTATTTTGTGCTACCTCATCTAGTTCTACATAGTTGAAATAGTGATTAATACACTTTTCTAAGTAGGAAATAAAATATGAGCAAGTGAAGATAATCACAGGCTATTTCATATAGTATTTATAAAATATAACTAATCTTATGATGAATTATCATATTGTTCTTTCTCCTTTCAAATTTATACTATGAACTTTGGTATTAACAATTTTTTGGTGAGGATAAAATCTTTCATCCTTCTTACTAAAAGGAAGATTAGCGACACTCATCTTATGCCAGAGACTGTTCTCCTGAGGTTGTTTTTTCATGACTTCCACACAGAACACTATGCTTGCTACTGTTCATGGTTGGTTAGAGCCACATTGCAGCCTACGAAGGGCTTCTACTGAGAAATTCACAATGAATTAATGAAATTTCAAGTTCTGTTACCAGAGAGTGACACAATAAAATCCTCTGAGATCCATATCAAACCAGAGGGTTTCACTACCAAGTGACTCAGTTGGTTTCATGCTACTGCACAGTGAATAAGAGTCTCTCAATAAAGCCACACCATGAGCTTCTATATACCGTACAGTAAATCAATAGCATTTTACAACAGAATTATATGGTAAGCTTCCCTGTGCTTTACTCTAAATCAATGGAGATTCACAATAGGATTCACCTTTTAGCTTCTATGAATTGCATGGTAAATCAAGTGTCTTTATTTATTTTAAAACTGGATAGTTGCCATTACATTAGGCAATAAACCTACAGGCATAACGTTTCTAAGAAAGAAGCCTTATTTCCAAAACTTGCCTCCAGATACTTAATGAATTTCTCATGAATAAAGGTGATAGCTTCTATGATGTTAAATATTGGAGCCACTTGGACAAAAAAAGAAAAACTTACTGGAAGGGGCAAGACAATTTTCAGAACCACAAACTCATGAAGAAACCGAGGGCTAAGAAATTTTTCTGTTGGTGAGAAGTAGGATGATGATAGCAAAAAGGATTCAGAGAGAATGAGGAGGTTGTAAGAGGGAAGAGAACAAGATGCTTGTCAAGCATTGACTGAAATATCCCATCCAGCAATTACTAAAAATTTTATTCTTTTTTTGCCAGTGAGATATAGTTACTTGATTCCGTGGTCTCTTTTAATGGTAACGTTTTAGGGACTGAGGACAAACAATTTCTAGAGAAAATATTTTACCAACCTGGAAATATTTTCTCAATTCTGAAAGCTTCTTGCCTTTTTAGTACAATGCTATTAATTTTCTAAATACTAAATTTAAGTAGGGTGAGTTCAGATTGGGTTTTAGTCTGTTGTAGGGGGAAATAATTGTAAGTATCAAATTTGATTTTAAAGTGATTTTCACTTATGAGACAATCAAATGATGTAAACCTTTCAGACAACCCAAAGTGTGAGATTTTCAAGTAGATACAGAACTAAACATTTTAGGAATATGAAAGATACCAATTATCCCTCACCTTTCTTTTAAGGATGAGGAAGCTAAGGCCCAGAAAATTTTATATAATTTGCCCAAGGGCTGTTAGTCACTGGCAAAGCCAAAATAATATCAGGATCTTCTAATTTCCAGTCTAGTACTTTTTTCTTTAATGCTGTACAATGTCATCTTCCTATTATCCCATATTTAAATAGAATTTTTGTGCTGTCACTGGAACTTGTAAAATATTTTTACCCTTGAATCTGCCCTTTTATTTGCGTTTTGCCATGTTTTAAAGCCCCATTGGTTTTCTGCCTAGAGGAATTTTGAATTAAATTGCCTTTTGGGTTCTAAATTTGTTTTAAAACTCATTTTGAATTGGCTCGTAAAACTGTGAGCTTGTCCTGCTTGAGTTTGGGCCCAGCCCCTGATTTAAATTGACTTAGACATAAACTGGAGATAATTTCCAATTTTTCTCTACTTCCCAATCACCAGTCAGACTTTTGCTATTCTGTTTTACGTTCTTATGACAGAAACTGAGGAAAGTATCCCAACCCTTGAGGTGATTTAGAGAACCCTGGACCAGATTCAAACACATTAAGGAAAAAAAAAAAAAAAGAGTAGCGGTAGATTTTAGATACCAAGCGTATTCAAACCTGTTCCAGAAAAAATGCCAGCAGGTGTCAATGACTCCTAGTCCTCCAGTCCTTTATCACCTCATTAACTTTTGACTGCCTGACCCAGGATGCTCATGGCTATGTCAGTGTCAGGCTTCTGGCTTCCTATTTTCTCTCAGGAATATGAATTATTCCCCCCACCCAACTTAAAGAAAGCTTTTACTGACAATATCCTTTGGGAATTGGAGTAACACAGAAATACTATGTAAACATATATGTTCTGCTTGGGGCACCTTTACCTCTAACCTTCAATAATCTTTGAGATTTTATTTTATTTTATTTTAAAAAAAATTTTTAAACTTTTTTTATTTTTGGGACAGAGAGAGACAGAGCATGAACTGGGGAAGGACAGAGAGAGAGGGAGACAGAATCGGAAGCAGGCTCCAGGCTCTGAGCCATCAGCCCAGAGCCTGATGCGGGGCTCGAACTCATGGACCGTGAGATCGTGACCTGAGCTGAAGTCAGACGCTTAACCAACTGAGCCAACCAGGCGCCCCAATCTTTGAGATTTTAATTCTATCTTTTCTGTGTCCAGTTCGGCCCAGAGTTCCTAACATTCCTACCTTCCTTTCTTCCCATCTAAGTCCTGAAATACACAAGGGGACAAAGTTTTAAGCAAGAGTTTGCAATGGAGATTACATGCATAAGCATGTGAGTGTGTGTTCAGAGTTTGTGAATGGATGCAGGTAAGCAAGTCAGAAATAGAAAATCATCCACATTTTCTTTTACATGAGTGCAAGGTAATGCTTACACTTAGCTTAAATAGCTGTTGGGTAAATGAGTGAAATTAGGATACATTTCTCTTTCAGATTTCAGTTTTGGATACTTAAGTATTCTGCTCTAGTGGAAGGCAGGCTAACTAGAAGCTGCAGACCCAGTTCTTGGCTCCCTGTTGGAGCTACCCCCAAGCTGCCGACAGATGTTGATGTGTTGTCACATTCAGGGTGACAGCTCTGTGACTGTAGCCCAGAGAGAGGAAGAAGGCACAGAGAGAAGGGAGCTGGGGGGAAACAAAACCAAACTACTTTGCCTGATTATTTCCACCCTTTAAAACAATGGTTCTCTCCTTGGCTGCACATTGCAGTTACCTGGGAATTTACCAGTTACCAGTGTTTGAAAAACACTGATGCTTGGGTCCCACCCCCAAACATCCTGATGAGATTGGTCTAGGGGCTGGGGCCTAAGCTTCAGGATTTAAATAAAAAACCTCCCAAGGTGATTCTAATGTGCAGCTGAGTTGTTCTTAATCTTGGCCTTAAGGAATTATTGACTATCAATTCTGCTTTTGATTTAACCAATAATTCTCAAACCTGCTTGTGAATGAGAATTGCCTTGGGAGGCTGTTGAAGACACAGATTCCTAGGCCTCATCTTGCTCAAACAGAATGACTTCAGGGTGGGTCCCCAAAAATATGCTTTTAAGAAAATACCCCCTCAGGGCACCTGGGTGGGTCAGTTGGTTGAGCATCCAACTTCACCTCGGGTCATGATCTCGAGGTTCATGAGTTCGAGCCCCACATCAGGCTCACTGCTGTCAGCACAGAGCCCACTTCTGATCCTCGGTCTCCCTCTCTGTGCCCCTCCCCTACCTGCATTCTCTCTCTCTCTCCTTCTCTCTCTCTCTCAAAAGTAAACATTAAAAAAGAAGAAAATACCTCCTCAGTGATATTTTATGCAGTCAGCTACTTGAGAAAGAGAACTGTTTATCTGTTCTTCTTTTTACAAAATTTTTAAATGTTTATTTATTTTTGAGAGAGAGAGAGAGAGAGAGAGAGAGAGACAGACAGAGCATGAGCAGAGGAGGGGCAGAGAGAGAGGGAGACACAGAATCTGGAACAGGCTCCAGCCTCTGAGCTGTCAACACAGAACTCAACAAGGGGCTCAAACTAACAGATCGTGAGATCATGACCTGAGCCGAAGTCGGAGGCTTAATCAACTGAGCCACCCAGATGCCCCGTGTTCTGATAACTACTGGATAATTTATCCTGGCTTATGTCCCTAAAGTTCATAGGAACCTCGGCTGACGGCACTATTCATAGCTGAGGAAGGGGAGGGTTTACAGAGTTTACAGAGAAGTGAAAGTTATGCTGGAAACGCTTCCCAAGTGGGAAGAAGAATAGGAAGGAATATGGAAAAGGAGGAGAAAATTTTTGTGCAATTTTAACATGATTTGTTGATAAACTTATCTTGAGGTAAGTATATATCAATCCAGTGATTCTTTGATGTTGCAAAAGACCTGGACTTGCGCCCTGCAGCTGGAACTTTCCATTGTGTAAACTCGAGATATCTGTGTTCAGCCATGAAATGGATAGAAGAAGACCTCATACTTTTGTGGGGTTACTGGGAAGCAACATCTGTAATGTATCTGGGACAATCTTTGTGTGGAAGGTGGTAAGAGGCAGCCATTATTTTTATCGCATATCCATAATTTTTTTTCTGAGCAATAATACATGTAGAGAGGACGACGAGGAGAGAAGGATAATCAAGCAGGAGCATATCAAGCCTGGAACAATCATAAGACTTAATTGCCATCTATTAAGAAAAACAAAAATGTCAAGGTTGTTTTTTTTTTATTTTAGTCTTAATTATTATGTTGTTTTTAAAAATGTAGGCAGTCTCAAAAATGCAACTGTATTTTGAAACATTTCATTTTAAGCTCATTAGTGACTTGTGTCTAATCAAAAACATATCTATCCAATTTGCAGTTATCACCAGCATTATAATCATCATGCACAGAATTATTATTTTTCTACCCTAGATATACAAAAATAACCTAAAGATCCATTTTGGCTTCACTATAGTGAGATTTTTTTTCCTTTTCTAAAACCCAATAAGTTTCTTAAATTATAGGAAAACGTAACAAGTGAATTAGAGTCTGATATTTATTAAATAGGATGTCTATTTGATGGGGTGTATCAATTTTAATATATCCAAGCTTCTCAATAGTCCATATTTATAGAAAATATAGACTATGCAAATATGAACAGCAGGCTGGCTACATTTCTTTGGCTTCATTGGCAAAGCCTATGATTATAAATGACAAGAAGACTTAAAATATCTCCTGATCTGGCAATAGAAAATCATCGCATGTACTGTCCTCATAGCTTAGTTTCAGGAAGAGAGAGAGAGAGAGAGAGAGAGAACAAGGAAGGTATTTTATTATTGCAGAAGTTCTGTTTCTTCTTAGTATGAACCCCACACACAATGGGGAAGACCTACAAGTGAATCATCATAATATCATTATCCCTTTATAAAAAATATAGAACTGGTGATCTACTTTAAAAGTATCATTGGTAACAACCACAGCCCCAGAAATGCATGAACAAATGAACAGAAAAAGACTTTCAAGGCCCAATGGTATAGGAATGTGAGAACCACGGATGTAGGTTCTTGAGGTGAGTTAACTCCAGTGGAAGAAAGGATGGAGAATGTGAAATTCACACAATAGCTTAAGGTTATGGGGTGAGAGCTTCAAGTTTCAAGAGACACTGCAAAAAGCAAACTTAAGAAATAGTTTCAAAGACAAGGAAAGAAAGGAAGACTTCAAATAGACTTCGTTACAGAACAAAGGAAATTCATAATATTGCATAACATCATAATGTTGATGGGGGATGCTTATTAAAAGTAATTTGTATTTGATGGGAACCACAGCATAATTAGCTTAAATGTGTGGTTTATTGTCCAGTGGCTCCATTTCTGAGAGAACACCAGAGTGGGCTGGATCAGAGCAATTATGCATTAGGGTATGCTAAGAGTTCCAGGTATTCTTCTCAATATCCGAATAGCAGTTGTTCATGGGAGCTTAATGTGCTTTTCATTATTCATGCAAAACAGTAGTATCTCTGAGGGTTGGATTCTTATAATTAACAAAAAGACAGATTCTTCCAGTCTGGAGGATTCAGGTCTTCTCAGTGGGTGGGTTCTCCAGAGAACTTTTCAGACAGAATAATGAATAATCCAAAAACCTATTAACTTTCGAGTTCTTGGGGTGGCACACACTTGGTCATTCGTGGTAAGAGGGAGTAATTTAGGTAACCTATGCACAAGTCCAGTCCTATGTCTCCTATTTTGGTTCTTGGATGACAAAATAAGCGTATGTCATCTTACAAAAAGTTTCGTGTGTTTATGTGTTGACATCTTTACACAGAATACCTTTTCCTTATTATTTATTTTTCCTCTAATAATATGGATATTTCATCTGTCTTACACATGGATGAATCGTTTTGAAATACAGTTCAGATATTGTCACCCCCTGAGCAAAAAACATCAGTGACTCACAGCTGTCTATAGAACAATATTTATATTCCTTAGTCTTTACCGTCTGCACTGGCCTTCAAAGATCCCATAGCCCAGCGAAAATGAACTAGTGGTAAATTTTATTTTCACTCGGGAAGTTTGCAACATTGTGCCTACTTTCGCTCCAGGTGCTCCTTTCATTTGAACTTCCATTTATCCTCATCTCTGTTTGCCCAGGTCTTGTATCCTTCAAAAGCTAGCTAGAATATTCTTTTCCACTCCATCTTTTATTTTCTTTAAGCCACACACTAAATTAAAAATACATTTTTTTAAAATCTCCTAGACTAGCTTGCACATTAGTTGGAGATTTTTAGACCTCACAAAACCAATCAGGATCTTGTGAGTAATCAATGTAACACCTAGACTCAAAGCAGTAAACATTTTCTCACATCTAATGTGAACAATTCCCATGTTAATGGTACAGTGCCTTTTCTAAAAGGCTTATTTGGTTCACTTCCTTTCCCATAGTAGGAAAACTTGAATCCTTGTTTTGACGAGGTCCATTATTAAGACAGTCAAAAGGGGCTGCAGGTGGAGAAAGCTTTTGATAGTTCTCTTTAGTTATTTCACCCAGCACTCTTATTTTGTAATATCTTAATGTCTTAGTTCAGGCTGCTATAACAAAATACCACAGACTGGGTGGCTTGAATAACAGACTTTCACTTATTTTGCACCGTTCTGGAGGTTGTGAAATCTGGAATCAAGGCACCAGAAGATTTGGCTCTTGGTGAGGGCTGTCTCCCTGCCTTGCAGATTGTTGTCATCTCATTGTGTGCACACACGACCTCTCCTTGACGTGTGCCAGTGGAGAGAGAGTGTGCTGTCTTCCTTTCCTTTTGAGGGCTCTAATCTCATCATGAAGGTTCTATTCTCACTTCCCAAAGACTCTGAAGATTATTGCTTCAACATTTGAATTTTGAAGTGATATAATGATTCAGTCCATAACACTATCTTGATATATTGCTCCTGCTACGTTTCCAGTAAAAGTTCTAGGTGTTTTGGAGAATATCTGAAACCTTGGCCTGGAGTACTCTACTTAGGTGATTATTTATCCTCTCCATGTCCACAATCCATAAATCATTAGAAAATGAGAACCCATCTTTTGGAAACTCTGCAGAGCAAACAGGATAAGGGTAATGGAAGTACTTCTGAGTAACTATACTCTAATTATAGGCTGTAAAACATTTCAAGACTAAATAGAATTCAGAGGGCCTTCCATTTTCTCAGATGATTAAATGTAGGATGTTAGAGAAGCTGTTGTTTATGCTGAAACCTTCCAACCAGGAGAGACAAAGTTTGCTGAGATAGGTTGGTCAGGGAGAAGCTTAAGAACCCTGCATGTTTAGCTGGCTGACCAGATGGATTCCATCCCAATCTGTGTGTTCTCATTTGAAAATCTATCAGAGAGTCACCTCTTTGAGAACAAGTACCATATTTTATTCTTGTTTATAATTTCTGTACCATGATGCTTTGTATGGCCTAGGCACTCAGGAAATAATTACTGAATTAAAGAATGAACACTGGTATTGTTGTGAGGTATGTTGGAAAAGGTTTAAAATTTTGAGTTGAGTTTCAGCTTGGTTATTTACTAGCTGCATGATATAAGTAAATTATTTAGCTTTGCAGGCTCTTAGTTTAGGCATCTGTAAAAATAAGTTATAATGCTATCAAATTTACAGTTTATTGCAAGGATTAAAGTGTGATTAAAAAAATTCCTGTCCTCAGTTTGTGTTCATTTATTCAACATACAGTTAATGATGCTTGCTCTGTTTCAGTTCTATGATCTTGGGATACATCAATCAACAGAACAGACAAAAGCTCCCATTATAGAACTTGTATTCTAGTGCAGAGAGAGAAACAATAACAAAGCCAGTAAGTCAGTTGCACAGGATGTTGGAGAGTGCCACTGAAAGAAGAAAAGAACAGAGGGGAGGGGATTGGAGCCTGGTGGTGTTGGTGCAGGAGCAACATAGGTGTTGGATAAGGGTAGTGAGCGAGGGCCTCACTGTGAGGGTGAGATGTAAGCAAAGATTGATACGAGGTGAGGGAGCTAGCAAAATAGATACCTGAGGAAGAGGACTCCGGGGTTGGCCAATATCCTCAAGCAGGAGCCAGCATGGGGGTTCTCTGGTGAGGTTGTAGTCATGAGAGCAAGAGAGGAGAGGAGCAGCAGATAAAGTCAGAGAAGGGGGGCTGTTGGCAGCAGAATGTTCGGGGCCTTGTAGGCTCCTGAAGATACTTCACCTTTTCTCTGGGTCAGACTGGGTGCCGTTGTGGAGTCTGAGCAAAGATGACATGGTCTGGCATCCATTGTATTCAGTTAGTGCCCTGAGCACAGTGGACAACGAATGCGCATCTGATGATGCTTATGAATTGAGATTTATATTTTTAAATGATTATTTATGACTTTCTTTAATCAGAATAAAATTTTGGTTGCATCTGTAGCATGCGGAAGTGATTAACAAAATAAAACAAAAATACAAGGATATTTCTGTCAGCTTATTGCCAGTCTTCTAGGTTGACTAAATATTATTAATGAAATGTTCGATCTGTGTTTTCCAAAGAGTTCTTTCTTAGAAAGTCAACAAATTCTGGCTTTTATAAAAGTCAGTATAAAATTTCACCTCATATTAAGTACCTTGGAAACTTATGGGAAATTTTTGGAGAATTTAAAGCACTTTATATTTCTTAAAAATAATACTCTTTTTCTATGAAGAGGCATTTTCCTGACCTATATCTGGTGGAAATGACAGGACAGACTTTCATTCTCTAGTCACAGAAGTGAGCTCACGGTGCTTATTGTATCGTTTGGGGTTCCACTGCACTGCTTTCTCCTTTAGCTCAAACCATGAATCCAGACCTCTCTGTTCCTCATACTACTTGGCATTGTCAGAATTAAAAAAATCAGATTCGGCATTAGAACTTTCACAGAGGTTTTAATTTTCTTCTCTACTAGTGCCACTCCTGTCTCCCAGCAACTTGCTTACTCCTAATCAGAAGAAACACTTTGAATCGTTCCTTTCTTATTTTCAAAGGGTCCTGAGGGTACAGTTGCAACAACTATACTAGTTACAACCTAATTAAATGATATTCTTTGCGAATAAATTACTGACATCCACAGACATATAGTTTTCAAATTGTGTTTAAAAACTCAAAAGGAAAAAGCCCTTTACAAATTTAGCATATGCTCACAGAAAAGAGATTTGAATACTTTTATCTTTAAGATCATCTAATGCACTTTATTAACACATCTTAGGTGCATCAGATGAGAACATTCTCTGAAACTTATTTTATGCCATTTAAAAATATTGAGGATGTATTTGGTTCGGTGAAAAGAATATTATGTTTTACTCAGTTGTAAATAGAGTTATAATCTTATATATATCTCTGAATTTAGTTTCAAAGAAATAATACACTAGTACATTATTTGGTAATATTTATGCTACACTGTGGTAGACAGACTAATGGTCCTCCAGAGATCCCACATCCTACTGTTTGGAACCTGTGTATAGGTTACCTTACATTGCCAAAGGGGCTTAGCATATATGATTAAGTTGTGGATCTGGAGATGATAAGAATATCCTAGATTATGTGTGTGGACAAAATGTAATCACAAAGATCCTTATAAAAGGAAAGCAAGAGGATCAAAGTTGCAAAAGGTGATAAGAGCAGAGGTTGAAGTGATGTGGCCACAAGCCAAAGAAAGTCAGCAGCCTCCAGAAAGCTGTAAGAGGCAAGGAGCATCTAGAAGGAACCATCCTTGGAGACTCCTTGAAGTTAGCCCAGTGAGACTGATTTTAGACTTCTGATCCCCAGACCTGTAAGATAATAAATTTGTGTTGTTTTAAGCTACCAAATTAGTAGTAATTTGTTGCATATCAATAGGAAACATATAATTAAATCAAATGTACATTTTTAAAAGTTGATAACACACCAATTTATGTGTTCAATATTTGATAGCACACACACACACACACACACACAAAACTAGAGCAAGAAATACCATCCACTATTGTTTTCATGTAATTAACATAGATGCAGAAGTAGAGGACTATTCCAGAAACCTTTTTGACTACACAACTGTAGGGATACCCAAGAGTTAAGCAGTCTATTAACTTATCCTGGAGGTTAATTTGCTTGCACGAGATGTCAGAGACAGTTGTAGTTACAACTAGGAAAAAGGAAAACTCATCATTGGTGTCTGTTATTATACCCTTCCAGAGTCTTTTGTCATTTGCGTAGCTTCCTCCATCTGATTCTGCCTTCTGCGTTCTGTTCCACTCATCAAAAGTAAAACATCTGTTAAGTTTATACTGCAGTATTATTGTCCAGTTTAATTTGTTGAATATAATCAGAGATAGTTATCCTTTTGTGTATATACACACACACACACACACACACACACACATAATTTACATACAAGTTAGTTAGCATATAGTGCAACAATAATTTCAAGAGTAGATTCCTTAATGCCCCTTACCCATTTAGCCCATCCCCCCTCCCACAACCCCTCCAGTAATCCTCTGTTTTTCTCCATATTTAAGAGTCTCTTATGTTTTGTCTCCCTCCCTGTTTTTATATTATTTTTGCTTCCCTTCTCTTATGTTCATCTGTTCTGTGTCCTAAACTCCTCAGAGATATTTATATATTTTGAAAAAACCCAAGGGAAGAAAACCCTCATGGGAGAATTTTAAGCACCATGACATCTTTCTTGAAGAGAAATTGAGTAGGACTGGGGAATGGAGAGGAGTTCTCACACTGCAAGATGTGATGGTGTGTTATCATACTTTGCATAGAATAGAATCAGATGCTGATATATTTTGAGTTTCTAAAACTTTCAATAATAAGTTTTTGTTCAATATAGCCAAAAATTTTAAATATAGATAAGTATATAAAATGAATATTCCTATAATAAGAAATAATATTAACAACTGCTAGTAACAGTGGTGGATTCTGATATTATTTTAGATATAGATTTTAATACATCTGATGCTACTCTTTATATTTTTAGTACTTTTTTCACTTAGCATTGTATCATGAATATTTTTTGCATGTCATTGAGAACTCCCAAGTATTTTGCTATGAAGAAAAAGTAAAATTCTTCATTGTTTTCTTAACTCAGACTCACATTTAATTAGTTTTATAAAGAGGAAAATCTTTAGATATATTCTTATTTCTAAGATCTGCAAATCCTTTCATATTGGTTAGGTTAAGCCTAAGTAGATTAGTGTGATCATATTAATGATCACTACATCAGTAAATAAAATAAATTATAAAGTTTACACTTTAAGTCAATAAACACCATTTTCTCAGACAAAAATTTTAACAGGTAGAATGTTTGTTAGCATTTGTAGTATTGAAAAATGCCAAGAGTCCATGAATACAGTAAAACATATTAGAATATTAGAATATTATTATTTTAATAGCTTGTTTGAATAATTATTTTAATAGCTTGTTTGAACTTTTTTATGATTTATTTGTTCATTATTAGCAATAGGGGAGATTAATACTTTTTTATTTTTTATCTCTTTATATAGTAAGGATACTAAGCACTGACCGATCATATTTATTGCAAATATTTTCCCAGTCTTTCATTTGCCTTTTATTTCTATCTGTGTGGTTTTCCTGTGTTGCAATTCAAATTGTATGTAGTTTATCCATCAACCTGTTCTGCTATAATTTCTTTTATCATTTTCAATCTTAGAAAGTTCCTCCCTCAAAATATTAGATAAATACTCATTTATATTTTCTTTTTTTCATGTTTATTCACTTTTTGAGAGAGAGAAAGAGAGAGAGCTTGAGTGGGGGAAGGGCAGAGAGAGAGGAAGACACAGAATCTGAAGCAGGCTCCAGGCTCTGAGCTGTCAGCACAGAGCCTGATGTGAGGCTCAAACTCATGAACTGTGAGATCATGACCTTAGCCAAAGTTGGATGCTCAACCAACTGAGTCACCCAGGCGCCCCTTTTAATATTTTCCTATAGCTTGGAAATTTAGATTTAAATTATTTGTTTTATTGATTTATTTTATATTAAATCCACTTAGAATTTATCTGAAAGTGTGTTGAGAGACAATCTTTTGTGAACCTTTTATGATTCTGCACATGTTGCATGAGAGGCACTAACTACCTTTTGCTTCACACTGTTTTTTTTGAGGATGTTTGTATAGTAAACAGCCTTAGAAGACAGACGTAGTATCTCCCTCCAGAGCAAAGGGCAGGCATACTTACTGAACATTATAAAATATTAAGGTTCCTTAAACTCAGAATTCCTCTCCTCTATGGCAAGCATCAATCTGGGCCCATTTGTGCTTCCTCTGTGGCACTTGTGGGTAAGGAACACCAATGCAAGTATGCTTAGGCTAGAAGGCTTGCTGAGCTGTAATAAAGTCCTTTATCTCTAACATATATAACATCCATGAAACTGTGGTGAACTAATTTGTTGGTTTGTAAATAGGGAATAATTTCAGATACTTTATTATTCTTGATAAGTACACTATTTAATTTTAAATAATGGTTAATGAAATACTTACTCATTAAGTAGGTCAATATCATTTTATTATATTTTCTAAATATACTTTAAAATACCTCAGTCAAGGTTTTTATTTTTAAGCCTACGATAGTGTGAATGTTCTTTTGTTTTTGATACTGTGAATGTTCTATTAAAATAATTAAAAAACGATTCCCCTATATCCAGGTTTTTAAATTGAGTTAGTATTTTGAGATCCATTTGATTGCATTTATAAGGAATTTATTAATAAAAATCTGTGTTCCACAGTTTTGAGATTATTCTCACTTAAAACTGCTTGGCTAAGCAATAGGTCATACTTAATCAGGGCAATTAACTTAATGTTCTTTGGATAATGAACCAAAGCATAAAAAAATTCATTTAGGATATCATGGACTAGATATTTATAGATAAAGAAAAAATTAATAAATATTTAGACTCCTACAAATTTATTTGGCACATCAGAATTTTCCAAACTAGTATGCATGTGTATATTTACACACATGTGTATACATACATACATGTATATTATTTTGATGTACATATATATCAAAAGATAGTAACTAACAGCTGACAGAAATTCTGGTGCTATGGTATAAAAATAACTGAAAGAAGCTGAAAATTTCAGCTAATCATTTTTTAAAAAATTATTTGTGAGAGAGACAGAGACAGAGTGCAAGTGGGGGAGGGACAGAGAGAGGAAGACACAGAACCTGAAGCAGGCTCCAGGCTCTGAGCTGTCAGCACAGAGCCCTATGCAAGGCTGGAACTCATGAACCCTGAGATCATGACCTGAGCTGAAGTCAGACACTTAACTAACAGAGCCACCCAGGTGCCCTTCAGCCAATCATTTTAATGTTCAATGTAAACAAGTGATGCTTCAATATTTTTCAATATGAACAAAGGTGACATGTATCTAACTATATTGCTATTGTGTTTAGAAACAAACTCATCATCCCCTGTTTTTTTTTTTAGTAAAAAATAATACAAAATGTAATTTTAACTGTCAGCTTCTTCTGTAATAATAGAATCCCAATACTTCTATACTTTAAAATAACAATGGTTTTTTCTCTTGTTCACATTACATGAAAGTTTAGGGTTTGGCTGTAGGGTTGTACTGAATTAGGTTAGGTGTGAGGCTATTTGTCAAGTTTAGATATTCTCCCAAATCCTATGCATTTTGGATCTAAGATGGCCCTCATCTTAGACTTTCACCCCTATTCCTCACAATTTATTTGAATACTTCAATTGTGTCTTTGGGTTTCTTGTAATGCCGTAAAATTAGTATCTAGATGGTTTTTAAATGTATTCTTTTAAAATTATTTTATATAAAATAAATATTACTGAATTACAAAAAAAGAAAAGGAAGTAAAGAAAAGAAAAGGAAAGAAAAGGAAAGGAAAGAAAAGAGCGGAAGCTGGAAGGAGCAGCTTCTGAGACAGGTCTTTTTCCTGTCAGTGGGCACAGGAGCAAGAAAGGCCAAACCAAACAATGCTATTGTATTTGGAACTTCTCAGATACGACAAATATTATGTTCCATTTATGTCTCAATGGCCAAAGCCTGTTATGTGACAAGTCCCGAATATGTAGGCAGGGAAACTAAACTCAACATGGCTAAATTGGCAAGAGAACAAACAATTGTGAGTAAATAATATTACTGCAGCAAAATGTTCATGACACATGGAATAAAGATATGAAACTCTTATTAACTGAAACCTTTGTAACAATTGATTAGACTAATGGTACATTGCAACTGAACACCAGAAGTCCCCTGTCCTATTCCTTTCTCATCTATGGTTCTGTATTTCTGTTGTATCAATGTGATTCTGTTGCTCCCCTTCAGAAATCTCACCAACAATAGGAGGTCTAAGTTGAAAAACCAATCAGGTTTTACGTTTTTTTTTTTTAATGTTTTTATAATTGTTTTTTGAGAGAGAGAGTGCGAGTGAGGGGCAGAGAGAGAGGAAAACAGAGGGTAGAGCCCAAAGCAAGGCTTGAGCTCATGAACCATGAGATCATGATATGAGCCGAAGTCATGATCAATGATGCTTGGTCAACTGTGCCACCCAGGTGCTCCTAGGTTTTATGTTGCTTTAAACTCTGGATTATTTAATGCAGATAAGAATCATGTTTAGATTGAGCCAATATGTAAGTTATATTACAGTTTTCAAACTTCTTTCCAAAACACGTAAAAGACATTTGTAGACATTGATCAGTTTAGCTGGACAGTAGGGCTTTTGTCAACCATTCAAAAATTAAGTTAGAAAAATAGGTATAGATTGTGTAGGATTCTCAGTATCAGTTTAACTAACTTATTTGCAAATAGCCAAAAAAAAATCCCATTTTATTCTCATCCTAATGGTTTACTAACTTGTAATTCAAGAAGGGACATAAAAGTTGACCTAACCATATCCCTTCTCTGTTAATATCCTATTCAAATACTATTCCTTCCTCAAGGCCCTGTTAAAATGCTATGAAGGTCATGGAAGCTGCCTCTAGGACATAACAATCTCTTCATTACACTAGAGTCCAAGACTTTAAATTTCTTCATCCAAAGACTGTGCTTTGATCAGTAAATGGATGAGAGAAAATAAGTTTGAGAAACTAAGAGACATTATGAAGTTGTGCATCTGAAGCCATGCTTGACCAACTATTCCCATGCTTTGAGCATCATAAAGACAAAATATTTTCTTCCATTTTAAATTACTCATTGCTTCTGGTGCCAATATTTTAGTGGCCCCACCAAACTATTAGACAAGATCATTGTGAAATTTACTTAGAAATATATATATATTTTAGACATATATCAAACATATATATCATATATTTATACATTTATATCCCAATACATACACACATATGTATGTGCACACACGTAATATACATTCGTTTAATTTCAGAAGGTAAAAGGAGTTTCAGAATACTTATAAAAACAGGACTTTGAGTTTGATAAAACTCGGGACTACTGTACTATAAGATTTTATGTAGGGGGATACATTTAGAAATATCCTTTGGCATTAGGATCAAGCGTAGATTACAAGCAAGAAACTGAGACTTGAGGCCACAAAAGTGACAAGGGCCTGAAAGAGGTAACTGTTATCTGTTTTAAAGATTGGGAATCTTGAAAGGTTTTATTTGGACAGTGTGCCACCACTACTTTTAATATCTTGAGAATAAGTATTTTAAAAATGATTTAAAAAATTATTAAAGTTTGTAAGAAAATGTATAAATACAGAAAAATGAAAACAGTTACCCATCATTCTTCACACCAGTGACATTTACTGTAAACATTTTTGTTGAATTTTTTTCTGTAAATTTTCTAAGCATTTACAAATATCTTCAGAAATGATTCTTGAAATAAGACAAATACCTCCAGATGACAAAAAAACTCAACTAAAGCAGAAGTTTCTGATATGAAAAAAAAAAGTCTTCCCATCGCTAGTACCAATTCCTAGATGTAATTACTTATTTTGTCGTCTCCTTGTGGGTTGGATAGTACAGAATACTTGGAATTCCAGCTGACAGGGGATCTCTTGATCTGCCTTTCCTGTAATTTGTGTGAGTGTGTGAGTGTGTGTGTGTGTGTGTGTGTGTGTGTGTGGTGTGTAGGTAAAATTGGCATACAATAAACTGCATATTTTAAAAATGTACTAAGTTTCTGTATATGCATAAAGCTGTTAAACTATTACCACAATCACGGTAATGAATAATTTAATCAACTAAGAGGTTTCTTTTTTCTCCAAGGTATTCTTTCCTCTTTTCTCCTTCCTATACTCTTCCTCGGGCAACATTAATTGGCTTCTATCTTTTTTTTTTAGTTTCCCTTTTTTTTAGAACTTTATATAAGTGGAACCACAGAGTATGTATTCTTTTTGTTTGGCTTCTTTGACTCAGGATAATCATTTTGAGATCCAAAATCTTATTTCATATATTAATGGTTCATTTCTTGTTATTGTTGGGTAGTGTTGCATAATATGGATATCCTACAAATTGTTTATCCATTCACCTGATGGACATTCAGTTTGTTTCAAAGTTTTTACTATTACGTATAAAATGGCTATGAATATTTGTGTATAATTCTTTGTATGGATATATGTTTCTTTAATTTCCTTTGTGTAAATACCTAAAAAAGGATTGGTTGGATAATATGATAAATGTATATGCATATAGAGGCACAGAAAATATGTAGAGCACACACCAGATGGTTAGGAGTTATAGCTGGCAAAGGAAGAATGGGAGAAGGAAAGAAGAGGAATTGAACTATATTTGCTCTTTGTTTTTGTCTACATTGTTTGGAGTTTTGAAGATAATATGTTAAAATATTTCTTGTGTAACCCCCCAATATTATAAAATTCTTATAAAAAATAATTTTGCTATGTGTGTCTTACATTCCTAGCTTCTGCCTTCTTTCCCTTATAATGGCTCATCTTTTTATATTATAGGATTATTAGATAGGATTTTTATTAAGTTGAGATGTCTTAAGAAGACACTAATAGTGTTATAGAAGAGTAAGCTGTCAGGTTTTGTATATGTGTGTGTGTATGTATATGCAAATAAGTGTGGTAACTGGAATTTAACAATTTTTTTATTTTTTTAAACAAAACTTAGTGAAATGAGTCTGTCTGTGAAGATACAACCTTAAAGTATACACCTGCTGTTTAGATAAATAAGGATAATTCATGTATATCATCTTTAAATTGTATTCATCTCATTAAATTATGCTGCTTTATGCACTGCCAATAAAATGTCAGGTGTGACTAAAACAAGGTATGACAGATAGAGGAAATGGTCTATTTTCAAATTGCACACCTGTGTTAATTGGAGAAAGAAAGGACTCTTTAATTTTTTAAAGAAAATGTCTGAATACAGATTTGTAACATAGTACAGTTATCAAGTATAAATTCTTAAAAAGTCACAGCTCATTCTGAGTCCCCAAACCCTCTAAAAGTAAACTGCAAGTAAATGTAAGAGTAACTTGTATTTCCAAAGCAATTTCCCAGAGGTGATTGGATATGAGTCTGAGGGTTCAGCTAAATTTTCATATATCAGGAGAATTAAATGCATAAAGTATAAAAATACCTCACATTACATATAATGAAACAAATATTTGAGATTGCCATCTTTTGAGAGCCTAAAGTAATTCTAAATATTTCTGTATTCCTGAAACATTCCTAGTTTAGGGATTTAGGGATTACCTAAATACTCCAAGTCGCCACTGTGAAAAGGATAAAAGGTAATTTTGAAAGTGGTACCTTTCTGTCTATAATGGTTGACTTTCAAAATGGACCTTTAGTATTACAGGTGCCTGGTGAGATAGTTAAGGCACAGTCTTAGAAAAGAGAATCTTATGGTCTTTTCCAGGTAGACAAGAGGCAGTTTGGAGTGGTGCATATTACACATCCAGTCAGTCCTCAACGGGCCTCAACTAAATGAAAGTCGTTGTTTAAATGAACATTGAGTTTTAAAGATTTGAGGTAAGAACTCCAAAAAAATGTCCAGATCAGAGTGGCACAATATTATAATATTATTGATATTACATACTAAACAGGATGTGACAATTGGTAAAGACTAGGAAAGGGAGATCCATGTTGAATCTGAACAGAAAATTCAGTTTTCTCCTCAGATTTTTCAGGAGAAGATGCTCAATCTTTAAATCACAATTTCACAGGATAGTATTATGGGATCTGTCAGGATGCAGCCTTTGTGGGCTATAAGGACTTGTCCTCCTGTCTGGGCCACCCTCCCTGGCAAAACTTTCATCAATATCAAGCCAGCTGAAGTTGGTGTCCTGGTTCACAAAGACTGGTCAAGTTTTCTCAGGACTGGGCTAACACTCGAGGGACAGAAATGGTTGGTGAGCTGGAACTCACTGTTGCAAGTCAGAGACTTTACCATGGGTCTTTGTACCAGGAGCACAGGTGGAAACTCTACCTTCTACGTCATTGTCACCATGACTGTCAAGACCAAGTTCTGCTGAAAGGCAAAGAAGGTGACCATGGCAGTATGATCAACAAGAAATGTTACAGAAATAGCCTCCTACCTGTGGTCTCCCAGTACTGACCTCATTTGTCTCTTCCCCCAACACTCTCCACTGCCATGGGCCCCTCCCCTTTCCCCCATCCTCCACATACAGTATTTTTATTTTATGAGCCATTTTCCACACACCTTATTATTGCCAAAACCACATGGGCCAGGGCCTGGGCCTGGATGGCCAGACACATCCCCCTACCCATACCCTTCCTGTGTGTGGTTGGAAAACTTTTTTGACTTTTCCTTTTTTTTTCCTGAATAAATAAAATTCTACTAAAATATATGTATATGTATACGTGTGTGTGTGTGTGTGTATCTATGTATATACACACATTTACTAAATTAATAAAATATAAGTATGCATTTATTATTTCCTGGAAAAGTATTTTGCTGTCTTTAAAAAATATTGGTAAAGAAGAGCCAAAGACAGTGTTCCATATTAGGTCTGTGGCATTTGGATCCTAGTGATCAGTAATAATGATTGTGATTCCCATGATATGAAGTATCATTAGCAGAATCAAAGTGGTTTTTTTTTTCCCAATAGCACTTATATCTTTGTGGGTTGGCTTCATATTCATATCTCAAAAAACAAACAGAATTGTAATTTTAACTCACTATCATTTTAAAATATAATATTTTAAATAAAACATAGATATGAGGCCAAAAAATAGGAAAAGAAAGAGCCTGATAACTTATGTCCTAAACTATCATGTGTGAATTGGATCGGTTATTTACCCTCTGTGGCTAGTTTCCTTATCTGGTTCCCATACTCGAGGGTTGTGAAGATTCAGTAAGTTAATAGGTTCACCACCAAGTCCATAGTAAGAGCAATTAGATGTTTGCCATAATGCATATAGTTTTTACCAAAAGTTGAACCATGCCTCACTAGTAAGGAAAAATATCTTCGTTCTGCCTCCACAGCATAGAATCCACTACACTAGCATGCTGATCCTCAAATAGGGTACATTGTCCTCTTAAAGATGTATAGAGAATTTTGTGTGACAACTCATCTTGTTTCTTTTTCTTTTTTGAAATATTTATTTATTTATTTTGAGAGAGAGAGAGTGGGGAGAGGGACAGAGGGAGGGGGGTAGAGAATTCCAAGCAGGCTCCACACTGTCACTGCAGAGCCCAACATGGGATACATCTCACAAAACCATGAGCTCATGACCTGAGCTGAAGTCAAGAGTCAGAATGTTAACTAAGCCACCCAGGTGCCCCGTGACAGCTCATCTTCAAGTAGCTTCATGCATCTCCCTTTTCCTGAGGAAGTAGATATGAAGCAGCAGGGTCAGTTCTTCACTTTCAATAGTGCTTACAAGCCAAGCTTCCCTGCCCATATCTCTGCCCCAAGCATTCCCACTAGAGTACTATAAACTATGGCAAAAAAACCTGGTGGCAAAAAATCAGTGCTCTAAGGTATATGCATTTTCATGATAACCATGAAATATGGGTTCAAGGATGACACATCAAGCACTGGGAAAAATATTAATCTATAATGACCTTCCAGAGAGAACATCTCCCATCACTGGGGAGTAGTGTTTTCAGATATTAGGACTCTAATTATACTAAAAATGATTACTATTTATCGTAATTTCATAGTTAGCCGGGTGTCCTTTTACTTGTTAAGTCTGTAAGCCATACAGAGAGATTGAGATACACAGTATTAAAGGATCACGCAGCCTGAGAGAAGTTAAAATGAATATAAATGTACTTGGTGAAATGGACACTTCAAGAGCTGCAGGGTCCCCAAGGTAAACTGTGTTGGTTTCTTTTGTATTGGCCTTTGTAAGAACCACATAGAGTAAGTTGGAGATAGTCCCAAAGTTGGCAGACTCAATTCTTGGAGGATGTTACTGGCATCTGAAGCAGAATAGAAGAAAATTCCTCCTTGTGGAATCCCAGATTCACCAAAGTCTGTTTTACAAATACTTCCATCAGAGGTGCAAGCTCTGCCCACTAACACCTTCCTCTTTCCCCGCAGCCGGTCAACACCGCACCTCCTCTTATTTCTTCATGTGCCCTTATTGATAGTGATGTAGAGTGACTAGTTAGGGAAAAAGTCAAATATGAAAATAAATAACATTAAAACAATGTTTTATGCAAAAATCAGTTCCACATATCATATGACAAAATAAGTGTGTGGCACCCATCCCGATCCTCTTTAAGATTTGGTGAGTTCCTCATTTTCGATGCTTTCAGGTCTTGGCACTGATTCCCTCTTCTTGGAAATTTCTGATCCTTCCTTGACTCCAAGTGGCTCATTGCTACTTGTCTTTCTTTTGTCAGCTTGTGTGAAGCTTCCTCTAAGAAATGCTTCTAGAATCCCCAGATCCAGGCTAGCAGTACTGACTTAGCTTCTGTTCTTCCCGCTTAGTTCTTGTCGTGCTATACTGTAATTACCCGTGCACATGCTGTCTCCATTGCCAAATTCCAAGCTCTATTCTATGTGGACAGTGGTCATGTTTGTGGTACAGTGCCCAGTACACAGCAGTTGCTGAAAAAACATTGATTAATAAATATGTGAATTTGTAACAGTCCCCTATGGCTTTAGCTCTTATTTTAAATAAGCAGGTTATTCCTTCTTAGTACAAATATTGCCAAATAATAATTTCCATTGTGGATGGAAAAGAATTTTTCACATTCCTATTTCATAGGAGAAAATAATTACATCTTTTTTTTTCAGAACAAGAAGGAAGGAATTTTGGGAATGAACTAATTGCTTATTGTCCACTATTGAAAGATTTCTTCAGAGACGTAGTTCTTTCAAGCCAAGATAAATTAATTGGAGTTCTATCAACCAAGGCCTGAGCCCTCAAAAAACATTTCAGGAAAACAGTTGGCTCAAGCAAGGAGAGAATATCTTCAGAGGTCAGTGTTATTCACTCTTTAGCTCCTTAAAAAAGAAATCTTTTCAAATTCACAAAATTTCTTTGAAACAGTATTATTTTGGCATCTCTTAGTTCACACAGACCGAAGTGCTGTAACAAATACATTATGAAAGGTGTTGTTATTAATCCAATATATATAAGTTAATTCCTTGTTCTTGTAAGAGTTTAGATTGGGTGCCAACTGAGCGGGGTGGTTCTCCTCCATATGGTCATTCAGAGATCCAGGCATCTTTCATCTTGAAGCTCCACCATCCCCTAGAACATGCCACTTTTGTCCAGCTGGATTGGTAATGAAAACTGGCTGGGAGGGGGAAGAAACTGTGGAAGGCACACACCTGATTGCTGCTGATGTTCTACTGGAGAAAAATGTAAGTCACGAAGTTAACTGTAAGAGAAATTAGATAATGCATATGTCTGTTACAGCCCCATAAGTATAGAAGAAGGCGAGGATGACTTTTGGTGGAGAGCTAGTGCTCTCTGCTCCCTCATCTTAGGTCTCTGGCAATACTAGAGGAAGTGCTGTGTCTTCAGGGAACTGCTATGAGTTCGCTTGGCCTTTTTCTTACTGGTATTCTCAGACATCACACAAATGTTAGAATCCTCACTGTTTCCTGATTCCTAGTGTGATTCTTGTTCTCAGAATACCGGTACTTTTTCCCTGCCATGGGCTATCTTCTTCTGTTTTCTCTCCCAACAATTTCCATTATGCTTGGCACAGTGGTCAAAACATATCTGTTGAAAAAATGAATAATAGAGTGAATATGTTTGGTCCGGTTCCAGTTCTGTTATAAACACATATCCTTTCATCAGCCACATATTTGCTTTAGCTAAAAAGTGGCATTCTTCTGAGGAGACTCATCCTTTGAATGTAGTCTCATCATTTTCCATGTTCCACGTTGGACAGTACTGGGTGGTATTCTGCTTATTTATCTGTTATCTCTTTGCCTCAGTGAAAATATGGCAGGAGATTTGTGCTGGCCCCTGCAAGCCTCTTGCCATCTGTGTGTATCACTATGTATCGTCACTGTTGTCTTTTGAATGCCAGCATACCCACATTCATTGAGGAATTTAGAACCTAATTAGTATTCCTTTTCTAGTGCTCACCCTTGTTTCTTCTCTTTCCACGTTGTGACTGCAAAAGAATGTTATATTTCTTTTTATACATTAAATTATGAGCTCCACAAGCCTAACGGCAAAAAAACCCCCACTTCCCTGCCCTAATGTTCTATCATCTATTTTTGTGAGTTTCCTAGAAGGCTTTCTCACCTCTATCCTAGAAATTCATTGTTCTGGCTTCCCTGCCATCCTACCAGGATGTTAACTCTGCTACTGTTACCTCTTGAGAGATTGCCACTCCTTTGGGCACAGCTGTCCTCTGTTAGAGATAGCTATTTTTAAATTAAATTAAATTAAATTAAATTAAATTAAATTATTTTTTATTTTAATTCCAGTATAGTTAATATACAGTGTTATATTCATTTCAGGTGTACAATATAGCGATTCAGCAATTCTATATATTACTCAGTGCTCATCAAGGTAAGTATACTCTTAATCACTCGTTTCACCCATCTCTCCACCCTTCTCCTCTCTGGTAACTATCAGTTTGTTCCCTATAGTTAAGAGTCTGTTTCTTGGTTTGTCTCTCTCTCTCTTTTTTTCCCCTGTGCTCGTCTTTTTGTTCGTTTGTTTCTTAAATTCTACATATAGTAGTTGTCTTTCTCTGACTTATTTTCCATAGCATTATACTCTCTAGCTCCATCCATGTGGTGGCAAATGGCAAGATTTCATTCTTTTTATGACTGAATAATATTCCATTGTGTATACATACCACCTCTTCTTATACATTCATCTGTTGAAGGACACTTCTATAATTTGGCTACTGTAAATAATTCTGCTATAAACATAGGGGTCCATATATCCCTTTGAATTAGCATTTTTGTATTTTTGGGTGAATACCAAAAAAAAATATTATTACTGGATCATAGGATAGTTCTTTTTTTTAACTTTTTGAAGAACCTCCAAACTGTTTTTCATAATGGGCTGAATCAGTTTGCCTTCCCATCAACAGTGCATGAGGGTTCCTTTTTATCCACATCTTCACCAACACTTGTTGATTCTTGTGTTTTTGATTTTTTAACCATTCTGACAGGTATGAGGTGATATCTTATTGTAGTTTTGTTTTGCATTTCCCTAATGATAAGTGATACTGGGCATCTTTTTGTGTGTCTATTGGGTATCTGGATGCTGTTTTGGAAAAATGTTGGCTCAAGTCTTCTGCCCATTTTAAAACTGTATTATTTGTTTTTCATATGCATTTCTGATCAGTGCTCACCTGAAGATTTGGAGGAGGACCCACTTTAGATCTCTAGAACTTTTTCCTTGTAGCTTTCTCCTCTGTAGTACTCTGCCTTGAAAACATTAGCTGCCTTAATCTCCCCATACTTCCAGCTCAATCTCAACTCCGAGAGCACTTACTCAGTCTGGATTCCTCCTCCCTCTGCTTCAGGTTGGAAACCCTCTCTAGGCAGTAAGCTGGAGCAATCATATGTTCATATCATTTCTCCCCTCTTTCTTAGGAATCTATCTTTTGTTGCCTGATATCCATTGTCTTGAAAATCAATGTTTAATATATTTTGTCTGGTAGGGGCCCCTGTGCGGCTCAGTCAGTTAAGCATCTGACTTCAGCTCAGGTCATGATCTCGCCATTACCAAGTTCGAGCCCTGTGTTGGGCTCTGTGCTGACAGCTCAGAGCCTGGAGCCTGCTTTGGATTCTGTGTCTCCCTCTCTTTCTCTCTGCCTCTCTCCCTCTCACACTCTCTTTTTTTCTCTCTCTAAAATATATATATATATATATATATATATAGTCTCTCTAAAATATATATATCAATTGTTAATATATATATCTAAAAATATATATATATATTCTCTCTCTAGGATTATCTAGGATATCTCTCTAGGAAAATCAGTCTAGGATTAATTATTCCAAACCTTCCCAATCTAAGCTCATTTGCCAATTTCTCTTTTCCTATCCCAACAGATGACCTTGTCTTCTTAAACTGAAACTGAGTTCACCCCACTTCTTGGGACCCCTACAAAACGAGCTGGCATATCACCCTTCTTTCCTTCTTTGTCTTCTGTATAAGAGAAGATGTCTCTTATGTCCGAAGTGAATTCCTACATACAACTATAGATCCTGCCCTCTTCCACCTCTGCACAACTTTTCTCTATCAATTATTAAATTCACATCTGATTCACATCTGTTTTCAAACTGTTATTGGAATGAAATATGAGCTGTTGAGGGGACTGGTTGCCACAAATGTAAGTTGGTACTATTTGTACTATTTTGAATTGTGTCAGAATGATCCAGGGCAGAATAAATTAGCAATACACATTAAATGGGCATTTTTGTTTCTGGCTTTCTGTTTATTTTTCCATGTAAATATACTCTAACTCATTCAGAGGAAAGGTAATTTACAGTGATCTGTGACAGAAATGAGACACATAATAATAGCTGCCATTTGTTGAGTGGTTGCTTGGACCAGATCCTGTTGTAGATGCTTCATACACATTCCCTCTGTTATTCCTCAAATACCCTTTATAAATAACATCCCATCTGTAAATGTGATGAAAATGAGGCTCAGAGAAATTAAGCAATTTATCTAGGTTACTGTGGACTTAGTAAAGTCTTAGACAAAGGTATTCAAACAGTTAGTATGTTTGGGAAGTGATACCAAAAAAGTGAAGAACAAGTGAAACAGGAAAGAGCAAAAGGCAACACAAAGGATATATTATGAGTTGGCCTCCATTATAGTAGACTGGGACTACATCTCACCATCTGAGGAGCCTTATGAAATATGTTGTAGAACTGTCCTCCCAGGGATAAAAGACAAAAGCATTTAATTATCAGTTCTCTTCCTCTTTTGGTCAAAGGTGACCCCACAGGTATAAACTTTCTTGTACCTTGGGACTGCATGAGGAAAAGAAAGCTTAGAAGAGAAGGTAAAAAAAAGGCAGGGACTGTCAAGCTGCATCTGCAAGAAGGCATTTGAAGCCTGTATGGACCTGTATTCATAGCTGGGGTGAGAAATGGAGCCAGGGGATTTGAAGCGACACTATGAGAGGTGTAGGATACAAGCCACTCTCATTTCATTCAGATCTGCTATGCCTTCTATTAAGTCCATTGTTATGGAGTCTCTTAAGGTGGTGACCAGAGGCAGTTTCTGCAGGGACTTAATACAAGAAGCTTCTGGAGCTGGTCTCAAGGCTTTAACTGATATTTATTATCATCTCCTTCCTTTGCCTCCCATGCTAAATTTTTCTCACTTTTGGCCAGGGCTGAGCTGCCAAGAACCACCCTGGCATCCAAAGCTTGGCTTGAGTTATCTGGTTCTTATTACTGACAGTTCTGAGCCCTTCTCTTGGCTTTGTTGGGTAGTGATTACAGCAATTGTTTGCTCATTATTATTGCTCTGAATGTACACACAAAGGCATGATCCAGTGAATTCACTGTTCAAAACATACTCTTTTGTTTTGTAGCAACTCAGCTCGTCATAGTGATCAGAGCTAATTATCCCTGCAACGGAGTAACTCCTTTCTTTGCCTGCTGACCTGCTGGCAAGAGGAGATTAAGGTTACCAAAAAGGAGTTGCATGTAGTTTCAAGTGGAAATCCTATTGAATATCCTAGTGGAAGTGTTTCCCTCCCTCTGTCTTTAATCCTCCCCCTTCGTCTTCCTCCCTGACTGCCTCCTCACCGCCCCCCCCCCCCGCCCCCATTCCCAAATCTGGTACAGCCTAAGGTCGGGGGATTGAGAAACACAAATTCTGCAAACGTATGGTTAGGGATTATGGTGAATGCAGCCAATCCTTCCACCTCTTGATTCTATGAATGTGTTTTTGCATTTGGGAACACTTCATCATATATTAACTGTTGGTTTAGTACATCCAAAGGACGGTGTCCAAACTGACAGGATGCTGTCCTTAATCTACTGCTGTAGCCGAGTCTTTTATGGACCCTTCCACTGTTCTATATTGCTGCCTGCTTCTGGGTGATGGAGTATAAGGTATGAGAGTAGAGCTCATGATCTCATGTCATTTGTCTCACCTTCTTTGCCCTAAATAGGTACCTAAGTCTGAGGCAATTTTGGTCAGTTTACCTTGCCAATAGATTAGGCACTCCTTGATTAGAGGAGCTGATGGAAGCAATGAGGTCAGGGAAGACAAAGGACATCTGTAACATCTGTACCAATTCTACAAAGGACAAAACACTACCTCCTCTAGGGATGAAGGAGTCTGATATAATCCATGATGCAGTCAACCTTAACATTCCCCTCAGAATGACTATAAACTTCAGACAGGGTTCTTCCTGACTCTAGAACCATGGCCTCCCTTTTCTTAGAGCATTTACTTTAGAAAACATAATAATTGTAATTTCTTTCTGTGCTTCATTGAGGTGTAATTCTTTTAAAAAGTTTCTTGCCAGTTTTATAATCCAGGAATGTCTTCATCAAGGACCTGGGAACCATCCCTTCAAATTGTAATCATCAGGAAGATTTCACCCCTATCGCTTGGTGTGTATGGGGTGACAGGAGCTTAACTTCAATGAGCACCAATTAGCACACACAGAGGACTAATCACAGAGAAAAACATTTGCAAACTTAGGAATGATTCAGTACCACAACACAGCTCATTGGTCAACTGTCTCCCTAATGTTCTTTAGTATTTTTCCACTAGCTCATCCCAGTGCTTAAAAGCATTCCTGCCCTTTGCTTTACAGGATTTGAGTTCAACTGCTTTCTGGCCTCTCCTATTAAAATAGTCTTGAATAAATTCTTTCTTACTTGTTTAATTTTGTCCAGTGCAATATTTGCTTTGACGTCAGCCTGCTATGAGGTGACTAGCTGGCCTTCTTGAAGATAGATGGTGCCATGCTGAAGGTGATCGATGGTCTCCGATGCTGGCATGCTGGACAGTTAGCAGTGGCAGTAATTATAACAATCTTAGTGGTCTTAATGACAGGACATACAGGCTGATGGCTCCGTGTATAGCCTCCATTCTTATGCATGTGTATATTGCTGGGTGTATGTGTAAACATATATATTTAATTTTTTTTCTGAATCATTTGAGAATAAGTTTCATGAATCATGCCCTTTTCCTTCTAGATACTTTAGTTTTATTTCCTAAAAATGTGGATATTCTCTTCCATAACCCAATTACAGTTATCACCTTTTATAAATGTAACATTGATAGAATATTTTTTTGAATCTATCATTCATATTTTAATTTTGTCAATTGACCCAACAACGTCATTTAGAGCACATTCCTCCCAGGATTTGGATTACATCAAATACTGAATTTAGTTGTCATGCCTCTTTAGTCTCCAATCTGGGATATTTTTCTCAGCCTTTCTTTGATTTATGACATTGACATTTTTGAATAATATAGTTCTCCCTTCCCCATCTCCCATCTAAAAATAGAATTTTTCACAATCTGAGTTTGACTGATGTTTCCTCATAAATAGACTCAGGTTATACAGCGCTCTGTCAAAATATTACAAAAGTGAGGGTGTATCTTTCTCAGAACATCACACGTGAAGGCACACTGTGTTTATCTGCTCCTCACTTGTGATGTTTATTCTGATCATTTGGTCAAGGTGTGATTTCTCAAATGGTAGGTTTTTTTCCTTTACAATTCATAAGTGATCTATAGGGAGACATTTTAAGATTATGCAAATATCTTGCCTTCCCCTCACTGAGGGCACTTGGGTTAGATCCTCCCTCCCCCAACTTTCTCTGAGGTTTTGTTATTCATTTGAAATACAGTTGGGGTCATTCATTTCAGTTTTAGTTTTGCTCTAGGTTTATTTGCCTTCAGTTTTAGTCCCTCTTACCCATTCATTTCCCATCCTTGCTGATTTGATTTTTTAAACTTACAGATACTAACATATTTCTAAATGTTAAGACCGTGTAAAAAAATACTTACAAACAAGTTTTATTCCCAACTGAAACCCTGTGCTCTCTTCCAATTCACACCTTTCCAGTAACCAATGTTACAGTTTTCTGATTTATCTTTCCGGTATTTCTTTTTGTAAAGATAGGAAGATTTATGTGATATTTGTATTTTATTTTCTTACGCAAATGGTAGCATATGCTGTTTTGTACTTGGCTTTTTAAAAAATATTTTTTTAATGCTTATATATGTTTTGAGAGACAGAGACAGAGTGTGAACGGGGGAGGGGCAGAGAGAGAGGGAGACGCAGAGTCTGAAGCAGGCTCCAGGCTCTGACCTGTCAGCAGGAGCCCACATCGGGGCTTGAACTCATGAACAGTGAGATCACGATTTTAGCTGAAGTTGGACGCTTAAGCCACTCAAGTGCCCCTTGGCATTTCTTAACAATGTCTTCTAGGAAACACTCCACATACTATGTTACTTTTTGTTAATGTGCTAATTGAAATTTAAATGCCAATCAAATTTTTAAAAATATTGTTGTGGAACAGTAAGAAATAACTTGTATTCCAATTGAAACAGAAGCATCATTTAATTAATTAATTGAATCAACAGTGCTTGAGACAGACTCTCAGACGTCTAGTCTGATAGTGGAACAGTATTAAATCCCTTTCATTGGACCATCTCCTGTTGGGAGTTGGAAGATTTTTAAAGTGAAAAAATACCCAGTTCATTGTTTGTCAGCTGATTTTTCAATTATTCAACTTCAACATGTCATATGTATATTGGTAAGTTTTCATTAAATTATTATAGAATTCATGCTTTCTGGGTTCATCTTTGTTTTTCACTTAAATGCACTGGGTTAAAAGATTCTGCTTTTGTTGTTTCAAATTGCTTAACTGTGGCTCTGTGAGTCATTACAAATACATGGTATTTCACCTGTGAAGAATGAGTATGTTTTTGCTCTCATGAAACATGATGCTCAGGTTTGGAAAGTGTTTTTTGTTTTTTTTTTGTTTTTTTTTTGTTTTTTTTTTTTTTTTTTTTTATTAAAAGGTAATAAAAAACGCTCCTTTGCAGATAATCTGTTTTACTTGTTTTATTAGGATTCAGTGCAGATGAATAATTTAGACATGTTATCTTTGAGTTCTTGAAATGAGATCGCATAATTACCTAAATTATCTTCCTCAAGCCCAAAGAATATAATGCTATATAGGTTTAATATGAATGTTGTGATTAAAAACTTGAATGCTAATTTAGTACAATACCAAAATGCGTCTTAAACTATTACTTCTCAGGGCTACCACTGAGATTGTGTGTATTGCTAACACTTTCTAATTTGTAGGCTATGTGTTGCAGATTCTTTAAAAAAATTTTTTTAATGTTTATTTATTTTTGAGAGAAATAGAGACAGAGCATGAGCAAGGGAGGGGCAGAGAGAGAGGGAGACACAGAATCCGAAGCAGGCAGGGCTTGAACCCATGAACAATGAGATCGTGACTTGAGTAGAAGTTGGATGCTCAACCAACTGAGCCACCCAGGTGCCCCAACAGATTCTGAGGTTTTCTAGCATGTAATGGTAAAAAGGCACTGGACCAGAGCCCTAATAGTTTAAATCACAGTCCTGGCTTTGAAGGATTTGACTATCTGATCTTGTCAGAAGATCTTTTGGACGTTATCTAGTCTAGTTCTCTGATTTGTGGATTTTACCAAGACAGTTTAAAACTTTGGATACTGACTTGGAGTTGGCAATTTTCAATTTTTCCAAAAAGGGACATTAAAATTCATTACTATGAACTGTAACTAATGTTCCATAAAATAAACAGCAATTTTTTTTGAGAGAGAAGGTGCAAGTGAGGGAGGGACAGAGAGAGAGATGGGGAGAAAGAGAGAAGCTCCTCTTCCATACCACATCCATGCCAATCTATGCAACCTGAAGCAGGGAAGATGCTCACCTCATGTGGGATTTGAACTCATGAACCATAAGATCATGACCTAAGCTGAAGTCAGATGCTTAATGACTGAGCCACCCAGGTGCTCCCAAATAAAGAGCATTTTAACACACACACACACACACACACACACTCAAAACAATAAATCCACTGGTACAGAATTAACCATGATACTTTAGACTGGATAAATATAGCTCTATGGGGAAAAACACCCTAGAGAGTGCAGTGGAAGACAAGACATTTCCTTTTCTTCTTTTTTTTTTTTCCTTTTCCTTCTCATCCTTGAGAGAAAAGAAGGGGATTTTTTTTTAAAATGTTCATTTATTTTTGAGAGAGAGAGAGAGAAAAAACGCATGCGAGAGGGGAGGGGCAGAGAGAGAGGGAGACCCAGAATATGAAGCAGGCTCCAGGTTCTGAACTGTCAGCACAGAGCCCGACATGGGGCTTGAACCCATGAGCCGTGACCTGAACTGAACTGAACTGAAGTCGGACGCTTAACTGACTGAGCTACTCACGTGCCCCAGATTTTTTTTTTTAAGACAGAGACTTTATGAACATAATAGCACATTGATTTAATCTAGGAGGGGCGATCAATATTAGCAGGAAAAAGATTTGTTTGTCTTGTAGATACCTTAGTTCAAAAGTCTTAACTTTGCTCCAGAGACATACACTAGGTACCTAACATAAAGTCTTTCTCAAGAATCTGGAAAACTGGGAGAACAGAAGAGAAGGAAAGATCAAGGAGATTATTAAGGGCAGGATGGTGAATGAAGGGAGAAGGAAACAAAGGGAAGTATACAGAGGGAGAGAGAATTTGTGGACACTGAGGCAGGCACTGGATTGACTGAATATTAACTTGGGGGAGTAAGTAGAGAAATCATTTGGACTATGTGTATGACATTTATTTCATAGAAAATATACTTCTGGCAGTGAATTGTTCATGACCCATTTCTATGGTGTTATAGATTGAGTCACATTACTTGTTTTTAACACTTTTCTCTTAGTTGTTGAAAACTTTGTCAAGGACTAGCATTTGAGATCCATTGATTCAAAACATTTTTAATTTTCCAGAAACTCAGAGTTTCAGGCTTCCATGTTCTTTTTCCTCTGCTTCAGATGTCCATTGTTCCTTCTCCACTGAGATAATTTCTTTCCTTTTTAATATTTTTTAATATTTATTTATTTTTGAGAGAGAGAGACAGAGACAGAGAGACAGAGTGTGAGCGGTGGAGGGGCAGAGAAAGACGGAGACACAGAATAATCCGAAGCAAGCTCGAGGTTGTCAGCACAGAGCATGACATGGGGCTCCAACTCACGAACCACGAGATCATGATCTGAGCCGAAGTCAGATGGACTGAGCCACCCAGGTGCCCCAAGATAATTTCTTTTTTAAAGAAATGTTTATTTATTTATTTTTAGAGAGAGAGAGAAGAGAACGTAAGAGGGGGAGGATCCAAAGAGAGAGAGAAAGAGAATCCTATGCAGGCTCTGCACTGTCTGTGTGGGACTGGATCTCACAAACCATGAGATCATGACTGGAGCTGAAATCAAGAGTCTAATACTTAACTGACTGAGGCACACAGTAGCTCCTCCATCTAGATAATTCTACTAATTTTTCATGATTCATTGCAAATAGTAACTCCTCCAAAAAGCTTTCCTACCTTCTTTTTTTATTTTGAGAGAGAAAGAGAGAGAGACAGAGAGAGCAGGGCTGGAGGAGGGACAGAGAGAAGGAGAGACAGAATCCCAATTTGGCTCCATATTGTCAGCACAGAGCCCAAGGCAGGGAACTGGGAGATCATGACCTGAGCTGAAACTGAGTCACATGTTTAACCGACTGAGCCACCCAGGCGCTCCCCCTACCTTCTCTTTTTTAAACTTATGCCTTTCCTCTGTGTCTTACAGTACCCTTGTTATTTTCCACTTTTTAAAATTACATTGAGTCATACTTGTCTTATTTTAATCATCCTCTACTTATCTATAAAGTTTCTGACAGTAAGAACTGTATCTTAACTTTTTTTTCACCTCACTTCATGTTGAATGAATAAATGCTATTTCACATTCATGAGTATTTATGCCTGCTACTTCCCTTGCATAGAATTCCTTTTCTTCTTGTCTTCTTGGGAAATTTCTTCTTATTTCTTTTAACATTCTTCATGTTAAGTTGCTCTTCCAAATCTTTCTTGACCTTTTCTCTTGTTGCTGCAGATTTAATCATATGATTCTGTGTCTTAATTTTGTACTTTTCATTAAAGAGTAATTTGCAAAATGATAAAATTATGTATCTTTACAAATATAAAATGAAATATATGTGATGTATTTTATTTCACTCATCAATTAATGAGTGAACTAGTAAGATGTTCTAACCACTTCTAATGAGAATTGGATTTATGGAGATTTATATGTTTAGTTGACAAATCCATTTGCATTGCTCCCAACAGGAGTCGTCTACGTGACTGTGGACAAGGAAAACCTACCTGCATCACCATTAGTTTTCTGCAGGCTAACTTCCATCTTGACAGAGCTATAGAATACTCTAGTGAAAAATAGAGATTCTTACAGAATCAGATAACCCCCAAAATTCTACCAAAATGACACTCAACCATCCTTTTGCCCGTATGGAAGTCATTCACATTTTTTCCAACAGTTATAACAACCTATTACTAAATTTTCACTTTTTTGAAATTATTTTCATATTGCACCCCTCCCCCCCATCTCCTCACCATAAGCCCTTGGAAAGGGACTTGACCCTAAACTCTTCTCTGGGCTGAGTAATTCCTCTCTCATTTCCCTCTTCTGTTTGCTGAAACCAGCCACAACAAGAAAGGTCAGTTAATTAGTAACTTAAAAGTAAAAATTCGAGTAACTTTTAAAACTTAAGTGTGAGAAAGCATTGGAGAATTGGGAAGATTAGTAGATAATTCTTGCATTTAATCTTTCCAGCATCTTTACTTAATCTCCTGGTGCCTGCTGCCAGTTTAAACTCATTTCCCTTAGACTGAGAGAAAATGGAAGATTCTGCAAGGAGGCGGGAGCATGAAGAAAGATAATAGAGGTGACCGTGACGAAAGTAACAGTAATCAGAACAGTAACTATCACTTTTAGAGAAGCCACCACTGACCAGGCCCTTTACGGTGTAGTTTTGTTTTACTTTAGTTTGAGATTGTACCATTACTGGCCTCATACTGAAGAGAGGTTAAGCAACATGTGGAAGACCACACAGGGGTTAATGTCAGACAAGGGTTTAAATCCAGCATTCTGATCCAGCAACCTGAAATCCAGGTTCTGAACTCTTAACCATTAAACACTCCACCTGGGAGCATCCTGAGCCCGGGAAAGTTCGCAGCAGGGTAGGCTGTGACATGTTGGTATATGAGGCTGAGCTCACCAGGGTGTTAGATCTTGAACTCTTTGAACAGTCAAGTCAGTAAAACTAAGCAAATAAGCCCCCAAATACTTACTCACAAGGTAGATGTTGGCTTGTGAACTACTGTCCTCATGTTTGGTGAGCTCTTCATTATCTGTGGATGTAGAAAGGGCTGGGCAACAGCACTCCTAATTAAGCATACCAGATTCCTTAGGGGCACCTGGGTGGCTCAGGTGGTTAAGCATCCGACTCTTGGTTTTGGCTCAGGTCATGATCTCACCATTCGTGAGATGGAGCCCCATGTTGGGCTCTGCGCTGATAGCACAGAGCCTGCTTGGGATTCTCTCTCTCCTTCTCTCTCTCTCTGCCACTCCCCCACTCACACTCACAGTCTCTCTAAAAATAAATAAACATTAAAAAAAGATTGCTAGATACTTTACACACTCTAATGTTTGCTTTTAAATACATTCTTGAAATTATTTGACTATATCTGCGTCAGGTATTTTAGAAATCCTCTTTAAGATAATAATGTTATATACTGCTTACTTGGTTCTGAGTACCATCCACGTATTTATATATTAACTCGCTTAATCCTTAAGATGGCCCGTTGGAGTTGGTACTATACCATTTTGCAGCTGAGCAAATGGAGGCACAGTGTTGGAGTTGGGATTTAAAAACATGCCGGCTGGCTCCAACAGCACAGGGTCATTGCTGCAGAGCTGTCTTGTGCTGAGAATCACACTCAGTAATGTCCGTTTCCAGATGAGGAGAACACCCTGTTTCCTCCAGGAGATTATACTTCCTTCTTGCAACTCATTCTCAGCCTGGAGTAGATTGTCTGTGGCATATGTAGGCTTTGTTCTTTTGACACTCTCCCTGGATAAATAAAAGAATGGGATTTTAGAAGACTTCCTTTTATAGAATAAATAAGGGTTGAGATGTCAAGGAAATGACAGTGAACAGAAGGCCAATCATAAATAGTAAGATCAGTTTACCCTCTTTAGTAAGTGCCAATCTAATTAACTAGAAGCAAATATATATATATATATGTATATATATATGTATATATATATACATATATATATATATATATATATATAAAGTGTTGCTAATAAGATAGCAAACTGCAGAAATGAATGTGGGTGATTTGATTTTATTTTTAAAATTTTTAAATGTGATTCTAAAAATCACATTTTTAAAAAATGTTTATTTTGAGAGAGAGACAGAGCATGAGTGCACATGTGTGGGAGTGAGTGCTGGAGGGGCAGAGAGAGAGGGAGAGAGAGAATCCCAAGCCAACTCCATGCTGTCAGCACAAGGTCCCACAAGGGCCTTGATCTCACAATGGTAATATCATGACCTGAGCCGAAATCAAGAGTCTGACGCTTAACCACTGGACCGGTCAGGTGCCCCCAAATCACAGCAACTCTTGAAATGGGACAGGGGAAGTAATTCGGCAAAGATACAATAAGCTGTGAACTCTAGTAATGTAGAGCCTACCTATCTGTTACCAATCATGTGACAGGACACAGTAAAGACACAGTGACAAGGACATAAAACATTTATATTTAGAAATTTTTTCATATCATAACATTTACTTTAGGGGCGCCTGGGTGGCTCAGTTGGTTAAGTGTCAGGCTTCAGTTCAGGTCATGATCTCACGGTTTGTGAGATCGAGTCCCATGTGAGGCTGTGCTGACAGCTCAGAGCCTGGAGCCTGTTCCAGATTCTGTCTCTCCTTCTCTCTCTGCCCCTCCGCTGCTCTCTCTCTTTCTCAAAAATAAATGAACATTTAAAAAAAATTAAAAAAAACATATTTCAACTTTTTCTACCAAATAATTAAGAAAATCATCCATCTTCTTTTATTTGGTAAATAGGTTGATATAGTCCATCACAAAATAGAAATGAATTCTGTAAGCTGAATTTTTGGTTTCTATATTTTTGGTGGATTTGGGATAAAGTATACATTCAATGTCCAACTTGGTCCAAGAGCTGACATTTCAGCTCAGTAGTTGGCATGCAAAATAGCTGGGGTTATAGTATAACCAAGATGATTTCTTTAGTAATATTAGAGACTCATAAGAATTTTTAATACCTTGAGAACATAGGATCTATCATAGGATCTTTTCATCTAGGATCTATTTTCAAGATTCTACTTGTATTTGCTGTTTTTGGATTAAGTTTCCTTTGAAGCACAATTATATTCTTATTTTTGGTTCCTACTGGGTACGTTTAAAATGACGGCAAATCTTTCCAATGGAATATAAACATATGTGCAATTGTATTCTGAAAGGATATTTTCTAAATAAAAGAATTTATTACCTGCTTATTGCTTATTTTAAGCTTTGTACATGGTCCTGGGATAAAGCTTTTACTTTTGTTGTTTTTGCAGTATATTGACTTTGATGTTCCAAAGAGTAGAGGTAAAGTTTTGGAGGAAATCATATAGTAAAATTCTACATTGTTAGAACACATTACAGTATTTAAATTATTACAGGTCATGGAAAAAGATTTTATTTTCTCAATTTGCTTTATAAAATCTACATAATCTTAAAAAACAAACATGATATAAATGGAAAACAAACCAAAATTTTAATAAATATAGATTATAGACCAAAATTTATAGATCCAATAAAGGAGGAGAATGCCACAATTTTAGGGCCAAAAGCAATTTTACAGAAAATTGAGTTTAACCTCTTTAAATTCCAAGGAGTAAATGAGAAAATGTTGGCTCATCGAGATTAAATGATTGATGAACAATGATGCTGCCAGTTGGGCAATATGATGCACTCGGATGAGGAATTCAAAGATTAACTGAAATGTTATAGAAACATAATTGCAGGGGCTCTTGGGTAGCTCAGTCACTTACGTGACCAACTTTGGCTCAGGTCATGAACTTACTGTTGCCGAGTTTGAGCCCTGCTTTGGGATCTGTGCTGACAGCTCAGAGCCTGGAGCCTGCTTCGGATTCTGTGTCTCCCTCTCTCTCTACACCGCCCCCCCAACCCCCCCCCCCCCCGCTCACACTCTGCCTCTGTCTCTCTCTCAAAAAAACAAAAACAAAACAAAAAATCATTAAAAAATGTAAAAAAAGAAAAGTAATTTCATGGGAAAATAATTTTTATCAAAATACCAATATAAAGAAAATCCCAGCCCTGTTATGAAAATGAATGATTCTTAAATGTGGCTGAATTGCTATATGATGTTACTACAAATTATCCATGACTTTAGACCTTGTCCTTTAATTCTCAATTAGTTTTGCTACTTTGATTCATTCAACATGCTAGTGTAGCCACATTTTAGTCATTCAGTCAAACTAGGTGTTCTTTAAATGACCAGTTATTTAACCAAATCAATACTTATTTTGGTAATCGGTGCCGAATCGACAGGTTCCTTGAGCAGGTTTAATATATTTTTTTAAAAAGACACTATGAGGTAAGTAATTTATTTATATAGATTAAAAAACAAAAGATATATCAGCTTTTTATAACGCTATAAATTACTGGCAGTTCGTATCTGTCATATTCCTCAGAACAGTTTGTACAACAAGTCCCAGGGAAAAAGGCAGCAGAAGGAATATAGTCAATGGAACTGTAATAATCTTGTATGCTGACAGATGGTAGCTACACTGTGGTGAGCACAGCATAATGTATACACTTGTCGAATCACTATGTTGTACACCTGAAACTAATGTAACTATGTGTCAACGGCACTTTTAAAAAAGTCACTAGTTTGTACAAATTCACAAAAAAAAATCCCGAAAATTCAGTGAAACACTTGGCTACATTTTTAATTGAATTGAAATTTGGGGCTACTGTAGATATTGCCTAAACCAGAGAACTGTTTAATCTGTTCTTTCTTATCCTTAATCTGTTCTTTTACTGAGCTGTTTAATCTGTTTAATCTGAGCTTTTATTTTGGAAAAACTGATACACTTTAAATTTGGACACATTGCATTATTTCTTACAGTTAAAACAAAAACTGGACAATGAAATATTCCCCTTCTTTAGCAATTCAATTATCAGAAAATGTTAATCAGTAGCAATAAAAAATGTTAATGTAATTAAAAAAAACAAAAACCACCAGTTAGAATGAGGCAGGCTGGCCAGGTCTGAGGAACCAGAGGGGGCTCCGCAGGATCAGCCAAGAGGGTCCTCAGCTTCTCAAAGGGTGGAAATGAAACACAAGTCGAAAGGGAGTAAGAGCAGAGTATATTGAAGACAGAAAGAGAGCAGACACAGACAACAACGTCTAGGAGGCTCAGAAAGGAAAAGGAACATGAGTCTCATCTTTACTTGCGGGTCTGGAGTTTTTATTGAGGTCAGTGGTGTGGCGTATGTGACCTCTCAGGCATCCAGGAACTTGTCCAACAAGGACGAGTGCTCAAGTGTCCTCTATAAGTCACTAATGCCCTGGAGCCAGGGGTCTTGACATCACGGTGATTGGAGTCAGTGGTCTTGGAAAGCGTTCTTGACAACCTACCCGGTCACTCCTTAGATGTTATCTGTTGTGCTGGAAGACTCCAAAGAAATCTTCAATTCCTTGACCTTTACAAGGGGGATGTATATTAAGGCATGTGTAAGGGAGGGTGTGCAGGTTCTAGCAAGAGCAGAAGCAAGAAAAGGAGTAAAGAAAAAAAAAATTTTCATGGAGTCCCTTCAGTTTTTCTGTCTTAAAAACAATAAGAAATACAGTGCTCATAAAATGAATTACATACAATGCATGATATATTTAACATTTTCTATTTTAATGTTTTGGCTAGCTTCCTACAAATGCAGCAAGTTAGAGTACGATTTAAGATTTGGCCAATTTGGCCAAAATGAACAAATCAGGAGACTATAGATGCTGGAGAGGATGTGGAGAAACAGGAACCCTCTTACACTGTTGGTGGGAATGCAAACTGGTGCAGCTGCTCTGGAAAACAGTGTGGAGGTTCCTCAAAAAATAAAAAATAGACCTACCCTATGACCCAGCAGTAGCACTGCCAGGAATTTACCCAAGGGATACAGGAGTACTGATGCATAGGGGCACTTGTACCCCAATGTTTATAGCAGCACTCTCAACAATAGCCAAATTATGGAAAGAGCCTAAATGTCCATCAACTGATGAATGGATAAAGAAATTGTGGTTTATATACACAATGGAGTACTATGTGGCGATGAGAAAGAATGAAATATTTTGTAGCAACATGGATGGAACTGGAGAGTGTTATGCTAAGTGAAATAAGTTATACACAGAAAGACAGATACCATATGTGTTCACTCTTATGTGGATCCTGAGAAACTTACCAGGAACCCATGGGGGAGGGGAAGGGGGGAAAAAAAAAGTCAGGTTAGAGTGGGAGAGAGCCAAAGGATAAGAGACTCTTAAAAACTGAGAACAAACTGAGGGTTGATGGGGGGTGGGGGGGAGGCGAGGGTGGGTGATGGGTATTGAGGAGGGCACCTGTTGGGATGAGCACTGGGTATTGGATGGAAACCAATTTGACAATAAATTTCATATATTAAAAAAAAAGATTTGGCTAATTTGGTACATCTCAATCAATCTATAAGGCCCTAGAAATGTAAGTTCTTGTAATTTTCAGGGTAATTTCTCCTACCCTATTCACATAAGCCCTTCCCTCAATGGGTTCAAGCAGAAAATCTTTGCATTACTAACACCGATGCTGTGGTTGAATGTTTTGAGATTCTCATGTTGCGCTTCCTGTCCTCATATTTCAGCAGCATTCAAAACACAGCAGCTGGCCCATCAGGAGGTTTATTTTTTTCCCCATAGCCATTGGCCACCGTGATTCTCTTTGTGTTCTTAATGGCTATAGATAGCTGCTAGGCCAGCATCTGCTTGAGACACAACTACAGTGAAAAATTCACAATCACAACTGCAAGCCTCTGGGTCTTTGTAATTTATATGGAGCTGGGGCTTAGATTGTTATGTACATCTGAAAAAATGAGTATCTGTTCACCAGGGAAACTAGGAGAGAAAGCAGGGAAAGAATATGGAAAATAAATGAGAGTTTAACAGTCTGTTCATTTCATGTTACTGGACAGAGAATCTTTTTGAAACAGCATGAAAATGACATGAATATGGTTGTTTTTAGAGTTTTCAAGTTCAGGTAAATTCTCTAGAGAACATATTTAGCTGAAAGCTCTCATTACTGATAGGTCTCAGTGAATAGCAGACCCCCATATCGATTAAAAAAACAATCACTTTTCCATAGTTGTATAAATTTACTTTTATGTATAAATCTGCATATGAATCTGAATATGGTTTTATACATTCCTGCATTATATGGAACAAGTGATATAAAAACTTGCCCTATCCTTTTTTCTGTGAGTTAATGGATATTTTATATTGTATTTGTACTGCATTAATGGATGTTACAGTAATTTATATGAATAAACTATTCACATCTTTCCACAGATTTCTAAAACATGCAGCTTTATTGTTACTTTGAAGAAATATAAATAATAAGGGTGGCCATAAAATTTTAGCTGTTTGAAGCATTTGATTTTAATTTCTGTGGGCTTGAATATCTGTTTCCTGTTGTGAACTAAGTTATATAGCCTGTGTTTGTACTGATCATCATTTACTTAAGAATGAAAAATAAAGGCCTGTAGGAAAGCTTAAGCACTATTTATTTCTATTTGATTTGGGCAACTCGTGTGTGATATTTTAGATAATTAAGGCCAGTTTTACAGAAGCTTTATGGGGAAAAATGCAAAAAATTAAATTTTTATTTGTTTAATAATATCTGTAATTCAAATTATTTATATGTAGCAAATTGTAGCTTTAAAAGATATAAGATATCTGAACAAGGCTCAGAAGACAAATTTTTTTTTTTTTTTCAACGTTTATTTATTTTGGGGACAGAGAGAGACAGAGCATGAATGGGCAAGGGGCAGAGAGAGAGGGAGACACAGATTCGGAAACAGGCTCCAGGCTCTGAGCCATCAGCCCAGAGCCCGATGCGGGGCTTGAACTCGCGGACCGCAAGATCATGACCTGGCTGAAGTCGGACGCTTAACCGACTGCGCCACCCAGGCGCCCCATGAAGACAAATTTAATAACACTTGGCTGATTAGTAAAATCTTTTTCTTATGACTGCATAAAATCTTTTTCTATGACGGCACATATCTGTGTGTTGCTCTATATCTACTTGCACATTTAGACAAGTGTATCCATGATGTAACATGGGAATCGTATTTCTGAATTTTCTAGATATGAAGGTATAACCCAAACATCTAGATACTCAATAGACATCCTCCAAGATAGTAAATATTAAGACTATGTATTAGAAAGTAGTAGGAACAGAAACAACAGGTGTTGGTGAGGATGTGGAGAAAGGGGAACCCTCCTGCACTGTTGGTGGGAATGCTAACTGCTGCAGCCACTCTGGAAAACAGTATGGAGGCTCCTCAAAAAGTTAAAAAAAAGAGGGTCCCCTGGGTGGCTCAGTCGGTTGAGCAGCCGACTTCAGCTCAGGTCATGATCTTGCGGTCCGTGAGTTCCAGCCCCGCGTCGGGCTCTGTGCTGACAGCTCAGAGCCTAGAGCCTGTTTCAGATTCTGTGTCTCCCTCTCTCTGACCCTCCCCTGTTCATGCTCTGCCTCTCCTTGTCTCAAAAATAAATAAAACGTTAAAAAAAATTTTTTTTTTAAGTTAAAAAAAGAATTACCCTACAATGCAGCAATTGCACTACTGGATATTTACCCAAAGAATATAAAAATACTAATTCAAAGAGACACATGCACCCCACTGTTTATAGCAGCATTATCAACACTAGGCAAATTATGGAAAGAGCCCAAATGTCCATCAACTGACATACATATATATATATATATATACACACACATATACATATATATATAGTGTGTGTGTGTGTGTGTATAAAATGGTATATAGAATATATAATGGAATATTACTCAGCCATAAAAAATGAAATCTTGCCATTTGTAATGATGTGGATAGAGCTAGAGTGTATTATGCTAAGAGAAATAAGTCAGACAGAGAAAGACAAATACCATATGATTTCACACATACATAGATTTTAAGAAACAAAACGAAAGTTCATAGGGAAAAAAAGAGACAAAGACAAACCAAGAAACAGACTCTTAACCAAAAAGAACAAACTGATAGTTACCAGGGGGGAGGTTAAATGGGTGATGGGGATTAAGGACGGCACTTGCTGTGATGAACACTGGGTGTTGTATGGAAGTGTTGAATCACTATATTGTACACATGAAACTATGCTAACAAACTGGAATTTAAATAAAAACTTTTAAAAATATGAAAAAGAAGAAAGTAGTAGAACAATTTTATAAAGTAACCTTGGAGTGGAAAACAAATCACAAAAATGGAGAAAGACACAAAACCCGTACATTAGAAAAAGATCGATAAATGTCTTCACAAAATTTTAAAAAGTTACAAAGCAAAATAAAAATAAAAGCTAAAGACAAATGAGAAAGGTTCATTTTTCTTTAGTGTATAAGAAGCTCTTATCTTTAACTAAAAAAGGCAGGAGATTTTCATAGTCTTTTCACAGAAAAAGAAGCTAAGTAATGCTCACTCATAATTAAACCTACACAAATTAAAGTAACAAAACCCATTTATCATGTCCTTTGGAAAAAAATGAGCTTGATAAAACCCAAATCTGACCACAGTATAAGGGAATAGATGAGACAAATATGTCTGCTAACTATATATTTCTGTTAATTTTTTGAAGGGTAATTTCCCAATTTCTGCAGTAGAAAAGGCACATAGTTCTGAACTAGCAACTACACTGTTAGGAATTTATCCCTATTAATATATTTGCAACCATATGTCGTCAAAACACACTCATGCACAGCACACACATTATAATATCAAAATGTTGGAACCTACCTGGTTATCAATGCTGATGACATGAATATTAGTGATCTATATGAATGGAGTTTCATGGCTTCTGTACACAAGGATGACAGAAATCTGTACATGCTGATTTATTTTGGAGAGGAGAAAGAACTAGTTTCAGGATACAGTACATGACACAATGTATATATTATTCTCCCATTTGTGTAAACAAAATAATAACCAAGATTTCCTGAGTGCATGCTATATGCCAAGGTTTACACTAATTGCTTTACAAGTTTCAATATCAAAACAACCCTTATCTCCCCATACAGAGGATTAGAAAGTATAATTTTCCTGAACTTATGCAAGTGGCCAAAGCCAATCACTTGAATTAAGTTCCAGTCTCAGTATGTAATTGTTAAGGTTGTTGGGGTCAACTGTTTAGGAATGTTCCCGAAATTTGATAAAATGCAGTTACAGAAAGAACATGGGTACAACCTCCACAGAGAATTTCGTATAAAAATGAGAGTTTGTTCCACATTTTCTACCACATCTTATTTGCAAAGCTGTGGTAGTTTCTTTTCTTTTTTTAAATCACACACATTTGTACCTCTTTTTTTTAAAAACATAACAGTCCATTCTTTGAACTTAGCTGTTTAAAATTAGTTTAAGGTCTTCTAACTGTCATATAGAGCAAGGTGCTTGGGGGCAGGGGAGACTGGGCTGTCACTCACAAGGCAAAACAGTGGTCTCTTGCTGAGCTACGTGGGTTTCTTACCTTTGACACCAGATGTCTTGTTTTTCTCATCTTGAAATGATGCATTTGATGTAGGGCATCAAGTAAGGCTCAAGGGCTTTTCACCAAAGTGCTTCATCAGCTCAGCAGCACTTACTAACACTTCTTAAACCCGAAAGGGCAATTGTTTCTTGCCTTTTCTTTCTTCTTTTTCCCTTATGCATAATTCATGCAAAATTAGTTGTCTATGTTTATCATGCTACTCTATGATCTAACTGAAGATCAGAAATGAGAAAACAAAACTCTTTCAGTCATAGATTCAGAAAAAATCTTTTGCTTTTAAACATAATCAACTTATTTTGCTCCCTGAATTGAAAGCCTCATAATTTTGAAAATCTGAAATACCTTTGTTAAGAGAGCAGTTCAATAATGGTGAATAACAATGGAATATAAAGGTGTAGCCTTACAAACGAATTTGCAACTAGGAGTAGAGAACAATGTATTTTTATGACATTCCTAAATTAAACTTTTACAAAACTGAAAAAATGAATCCTGTAAATGGATGACCTAGACAAGTTAGGGTATGGGCTGAGCTGTGAGAACAAAGGCACCGTAAGGTGGAGGGGCTCCAACTGGACAGTGCTATAGTCCTTTTTGAGTTTGTGGTCCAGGGTGGGTAGGTGGCCTCAGGCTGATGGGCTAGTCTTCCATCTCAAAAATTCAGTCCTCAAAACCATTGCAGCTCTTTCTAGTTGAAAAAAAAAAAAAAAAAGGAAAGAAAGGAAGTGGAGGGGAAACAATCTTTCTCTAAAGGCAATGAACATTTCTCTTCCTTGCAGAGTCCATTGGTAAAAACTTAGAACCATGGCCAGTCATACCTCTGAGGGAGACTGGAAAATGTGGTTTTCATCTGGGTAGTTATGTGCCTAACTGAAATGTTTTATCACACACAGAAAAGAGGAGGACAGATAGGGGTGGGGAGCAATGGTCTGCCACACGTGCCTTTAATTATTTTATAAATTTAAAATTCATTCTATAATTGCATATAAATTCTAAAGAGGTGGAGATCAATAAAGCATAACTTGAAACTGCTACACTATGAAGTAAGATGCATTTTGGCTCTAAGCATTTAATTTAAATGTACTTTTACTTAGGGTGTTGAGTAATTAAAACTAAAATGTCAGGAGTCCATAGTTTAATCCAAGTCACTTAGAGGAGGGCCTGTAAGACAAGCTCCATTACCTCCTTCACTGTAAGAATTCCACAACTGAAAAGTCATTCCATGTTTTTAAACTTTAAAAATTCTGTTACCTCACTCATCAGGGAAATACAAATCAAAACCACAATGAGATACCACCTCGCACCTGTCAGAATGGCTAACATTAACAACTCAGGCCACAACAGATGTTGGCGAGGATGAGGAGAAAGGGGAACACTTTTGCACTGCTGGTGGGAATGCAAACTGGTGCAGCCCCTCTGGAAACCAGTATGGAGGTTCCTCAAAAAGTTGAATATAGAACTACCCTACGACCCAGCAATTGCACTACTAGGTATTTACCCAAAGGATTCAAAAATGCTAATTCAAGGGGGCACATGCACCCCACTGTTTATGGCAGCACTATAAACCATAGCCAAAATATGGAAAGAGCCCAAATGTCCATTGATGGATGAATGCATAAAGAAGATGTGGTATATATGTACAATGGAATATTACTTGGCAATCAAAAAGAATCATATCTTGCCGCTTGCAACAATGTGGGTGTAACTAGAGTGTATTATGCTAAGTGAAATAAGTCACAGCAAGACAAATATGATTTCACTCATCTGTGGAATTTAAGAAACAGAACAGATGAACATAGGGGAAGGGAAGAAGCAAAAATAAGATAAAAACAGAGAGGGAGACAAACCAGGAGACTCTTGAAATACAGAGAACAGGGTTGCTGGTGGGGTGTTGGATGAGGGGATGGGCTAAATGGGTGATGGGCATTAAGGAGGGCACTTGTTGAGATGAGCACTGGATGTTGTATGTAAATGACGAATCACTAAACTCTATTCCTGAAATCATTATTATGCTATGTGTTAACTAACTTGAATTTAAATTTAAAAAAATTAATAAAAATTCTGTTACCTTCTGAGCAAGATTTTTCATTTAGTCATTCGAGAATTTCTAAATAGATTTAATTTTTCCAATACTTTTGAAAATGTTTCTATTTCATTGTTAACTTGTCTATATCCTTGGAGTTAGATCTGCTGCGCACTGTTGGTCATTGAGAGGATGTGACCACCAGTTGCTTCACCAGCTGACCTGGGCAGTGGGAGGTTCCTCACCCTCTCCTGTCCTTGTGGTAAGTGCTCTGCTTTCTCCCTTGCAATGGAAGCTGCCTCAAGGACAGAGTCTGGAGATAGTGATGTGTTGTTCAGGCTATCTGGATGATGTGCATGGCTGAACCCAGTAAAGGTCTCTACATGAACTTTTAAGATTCTGGCAGGCAGGTGCAGAGATTTACTGGTCTTGCAGCTGCCCAAGACAAGCCTCGTATGCAAGTACGCTTGCTTTATTTCCAATCTGGAGCAGTCTACCTCTTTCTTTGGTCTCCTTACCTTCCCTACGGGGGCCGGTTTGAGAACCAACACAGACCTCTAAAACTTTTGTTCAAGCCATTAATTCAGCTTGAATTATCGAGCTTGAATTTTGTTAAGCAATTCGGCTATCATCCATCTAAACAGGTGCCATGATTAGTAAAACCAGTATTGTCAAGTTACTGGGCCAGAAGGATCAGTAGAGATAGATGAAACTGGACATTTTACAAGTTATTATTTTTTTAATGTTTCTTTATTTTTGAGAGGAGAGACAGAGCGTGAGCAGGGGAGGGGTAGAGAGAGAGCAGGACACAGAATCCAAAGCAGGCTGCAGGCTCTGAGCTGTCAGCAGAGGGCCCGATGTGGGGTTCGAACCCACAAACTGTGAGATCATGACCTGAGCTGAAGTCGGCTGCTTAACCAACTGAACCACCCAGGCTTCCAAAACTGGACATTTTAAAGAAAAATGGCGGGTTATATACATTTCAGAGTGGACTCAGTTATATTATTTTTTCTATGTGTGTTGCCATGTACTCTGTTACTTGGAAGGCTAAAAGGTTCTTGGGATTTGGTTTATTAGGACAGATATAGACACAGTGGGCCAGACTGACAATTCACAGTCCTTTTACTGTGATGCAAAGAACTAGATTAATCAAGAAAGTTTAAGAAGCTTGTGAGCATTCTTGAAAACATGTTTACTTAATTCTTTTTATGTGGAAAAATAATATTTTTCATTCTTTGTTGCTGTAGATGTTATGGCTGTGTACCTTTCATTTTTCTGATTTTTAAAAATAACAGCAGAATTGTGAATTTCTCATTAACTTGACTTCAGGTTAAATACATTTCATGTAGATTATGCTTGCCATTAGGGCTAAGAACCTAACTACACTTGGAATAGAACCATATTTGACTTACATTGCAAAATTTTTCGATTAGAATTCTTCTGATAATACTTCACACATTCCATAGCCATCTATATGCTAATATTTCCAACAAATTATTAGATGCTATTTCTACATAACCTTTTTCTCAACAAATGACCTGTCATGTTCATAATGGCCTCAATTTTGGGTGGCAGTTTTAATTTTATCTAGCAAAAAATTGAAGGCCCATAAAGAAACTAATTACATAGTTTCACAGTTAATAATATGGTTTCTAGTTTTAAGACTTGTAATGTGAAAATTTATCTGGTTAAATTTTCTAAGATCCAAGGCCTTTATTTCTTTCTTTTTTTTTTTTTAAGCATGTATAAACCTTTTAGAAGCAACATAGAAGTTTTCATACCATGGACTTTAGAAACATTGAATCTTGATTTTCCATTACTGTTATTGATTTTTCTTTTTCTTTTTCTTTTTTTTTGGTAAGTGTGAACTTTACTTCTGATATACACACATGATCTTATTAATGTTCTCTCTTTGAAGAATTACTGGCTCTCCAAAATGTAATCAGGAGAAAGGCAGCTGAAAAATTCATGTGAGTTGTTTACCAATAACATTACCTATCTGAAACCTTGAGATTTTAAACAATGTGATTCTTAAGTTATACTGTTTTTCTTACTGCTGTCCACTGATAGGCAGACAGTGCAAAGGAAATTAATGATGTGGAGAGTTATTTCATCTGAAGCTAGGGTGATCTTAACAAAGACCCGATTAAAAATAAATACATTGATACAAAACTGATATTTAATATAACTAAGAAATGCATATTTAAAAACCGGTATTAAAATGTAGAAGGACTTTTAGAAATTTTCATGTGATACTATCCTTTCATCTGATACTTGAAGAAAGGATTTGAAATGGGAGAAGCAAAGCAATAGAGGATAAAAAGACAAAAGGAGAGGGTCTTGGAAAGCAAGAGATTGAGATAGTAGAAATTAGAAAGAGATTGAGATATTAGACAAACACAATAGGGAAACTGAGGGAAAAATCTATGAGGAAAAAATATTGAGAAAAAGGAAGAAAAATAGGGAGTTTGAAACAAAGTTGAGGTTTACTAAATTCTTTAGGTTAGATATTGTGGCAAACGTTTTCTTTAACCTGCAAAGATCTGAGTCTTCCTACATTTATTTCTTATCATGTAAGAACTCCGTCATTCAGGTGTCCATCTGCAAATGCTGGATTTCTGTACTGACACCAGAAAGGCTCTAAGCACATCTTGTCAATTTGTTATTTTGCTTTCCAAACCTAATCTGAAAATATGCTTTCCTCCATTCTATTCCCTTAATTGTTTTCTCTCATAATTGGTTTGGTGAATGAATGACTTAAATGTATTCATTGTGTAATGGCATTGCACTACTTTACATAATTTATATGATTACCCATTACATTATTTAATTATTTTTCTCATTTTATTTCATAAGGCTTTTGGGGCACAGCTTAGTTGAAAGACCTATTCAAAAAAGCTCACACATATTGTTCTTTAATGTCAAATTACTGTTTCCATTAAGCTTAATGGTCCTTCAGAGAAATTGACTTTTGAATATACAAAACTATTTTATCATTTTGACTGAAATAGTTTTAATTTGGACACTTTGCTGTCTGCAATGCATTGAATGCTTGCATGATTGGGCTTAAGTGCACACGCGTGCTCCGTGGATCTATCATAGAGCAAATTGTGTGTTTTATCATCCATTCTCATTACTACTGGTTGACTTTTGCATTTCAGATTCCAACAAGGATAGTGTTGCTAAATGACTCTAGCATATTGATTCAGAAGTCAACTTCTAGTCCTTGAAAATTTCAGAAACAAGCCCTATTCCTTTTCAACCTTAAGGAACTTAGAGACTGAAATGTCACATGACTTAAACTGTCATAATATTGTAAATGTAGTAAATAATAACACGTTTAATGGTACTAAATTAAACAATGCAGCAGTGATGAAACCAACCAAAATTTTAGTTCTGGATTATGTAGAAGACATGGAAGATACTTTCTTTCCTGTTTCTGATTGACTAATTTGTTCAGAAGACAGAAAGATAGGAAGAAAGGCAGTTTGCAAACTTGACTTTTGAAAAGGCAGTTTCTTTGAGAATTTTTGTTTCTCTAATAAAAATCAAATTACCCATGTAAATGACTATTCCATGACCGGTTTAAAGTGCTTGGCACAAGTGTCCATCTCTTCTCCTTCTAAAGAGTCCATTAAAATGGTAACAAAATAATAGAGAAGGGAGAACCACTATTCTTGGATTTGTTGACACAAATTCAAAAGTCTCTCAGTGAACAAAAATCATTGACCTTAAAGAGTTTCTGTTCTGATAAAGAGTGATAGACAATAAGCGTAATGAATCAGTAAACCAAATCTTGAGTTAAAAGGTTAACTGTTATGGGAAAATGGAGCAGGTAAGAGAGATGGGGCCCTTGGAGTGGTCAAGTCTCAATGAGAACCTGACATTTGAGAAAAGACTGGAAGAAGGACAGAGAATGAACATGCAGGTATCTGAAGGCAGAGTATCCCAGGCAGAAGGAAAGTCAGTGCCAAGGTCCTGAGGAAGAAATTTGCCATGTGTATTTGAGGGACTAGAAGGAGGCCAGTGTGGTGTGAACAAGAGTCATAGGAGATAAGGTCAGGGAGATAATGGCTTTGGTTTTTGCTTTGAGTAAGGAATAACATGTAACTTACATTTTAAAAATACCTCTTTGGGGCGCCTGGGTGGCGCAGTCGGTTAAGCGTCCGACTTCAGCCAGGTCATGATCTCGCAGTCCGTGAGTTCGAGCTCCGCGTCGGGCTCTGGGCTAATGGCTCGGAGCCTGGAGCCTGTTTCCGATTCTGTGTCTCCCTCTCTCTCTGCCCCTCCCCCGTTCATGCTCTGTCTCTCTCTGTCCCAAAAATAAATAAACGTTGAAAAAAAATTAAAAAAAAATACCTCTTTGGAAGTTTTTTGAGAATAGACTGAAAGGGGGCAAGGCTGATGAAGAGCAATTAGATGTTATGACAATAATCCAGGTGAGACATGGTGGTAATATGGACCAAGATCATTGGTTAGAGTTTGGGTAAAGCAAATGAAGTATGGAATTTGGAAGGTAGAGCTAGAGGATTTCCTGATGGAACAGATGAGAAGAGTGAGAGAAAGAGAGGAATCAAGGATTAATCCAAGAGTTTTGGCCTAAAGAACTGGAGGGATGGAATTGCCAATCCTGAGATGGGGGAGGCCTGTGGGAGGCATAAGTCTAGGGGAAGATCATGGGTTCAGCTTTGTATCCATTAAATTACAAAGTTCTATTATTCATGTAATTGAGATGTTGAGGAGGAAGTTGAAAGAGGAGGATATTCAGAGGAGAGGTTGATTTTTGAGATATAATTGGAAGTCCTACACACACAGATATTTAAAGCAAAGTGAACAAATGAGATTACCAAGTGGCTGAATATAAACAGAGAAGACACATGGTTCAAGCACTCCAATGCTAAGCTATGAGAGACTTTTGGATGACTAACAACCCAGGGAGGTGGTCATCCACCAATGATGTAGAGTTTAGGAAGATACAGAATGGAACATGAGTGAAGGGAATTGTGACTGACTTTGCAGCAGAACCCTGGAAATCTTTCCCATTTAGACTTTGCATGATGATAGAAGGTAGGCATGAGAAGGCCAGGTTACTCCCTTTTAGGATTGCAGTTGAAATTTGTAAGCTTGCATTTTAAAATGAGTTAATGTTTGTAAAGCATTTAGAAACAGTGCCTGATATAGCATGTTATACTAGTGTTTGTTAAATAGATACATTCACTAAATAGTCTTCAGTCTCCCTAACCCTTGAATCCTCTTGCCTACATCTCCATAAAAAATGGCTTGGAGTCAGACTTTTATCCTCAGATAGAAATACCCAAGAAATGTCCTTTAATTATTTTTAATATGGAGGAAATCTTAATTTATTAGTAACAGGTATTCTGCAGTTAAGAGACCCTTTTTTTTTTTTTTTCTTCAGTAGGCTTCCCACCCAGTGCAAGCCCAATGCAGGGCTTGAACTCATGACCCTGAGATCAAGACCCGCTGAGATCAACAATCGGAAGACCAGCTGACTGAACCACCTGGGTGCCCCAAGAGACTTTTTTTTTTAAAGTAATCTCTATGTTCAATGTGGGGCTTGAACTCACAATCCAGAGATCAAGAGTCACATTCTGTACTGACTGAGTCAGCCAGGTGCCCCAGTTAAGAAACTTTTTAAGCAGATGCTTTGATAAGCCACTTTCAGAGGGAGTGAAAGCTTGAAGAGGCCTCCTTGAAAGAAAATAAATGGTCTCTGTCCATTGTCTTGGTGACTAGTAAAATATTATTTTGTAGAATGGGGTAAGCAAGCTGAGGGGGAAGATGAGCTGTTCCACATAATTTTGGATGTTTCTTGGGAGTTAGATGTAGGAGGGAGGAAGAGAAGAGATTAAGTTGCTTAGTTGGGAGAGAATAAAAATTAGAAATATTTAATGGGGAATTTTATTACATTTTTGCTGTGCAATATGGGACAAGAATGTTTTTCCTCAGTCTCTCTGCAAAATAGTAAAATTGCTATCTTTTGAATGTGTTGTCGAATTGGATATTTCAATAAATATGACAATATATCTCTTGTTCCACAGAGAATTTGAAGTGACATCAGAGATACGAGATGTTAGAACTTGAATATTTTTCCTACTTTCTGTGGCCACATAGATTTTCCTGTTTCTGAACACTTGTATTTCTTGATAGATATTTTAACATTCTCCTCTATATTTTCTGCAGAAACCAGTACGAAAGTGTTGGTAAGTGTAACTTGAAAATATATGGGTCAAACACAATTAAATAGCTTCTTTTCCTGTAAGAATTCTCCAGGTTTTTACTATATTGTTTGGCAACATGAATCTTCAAGCAAGGGAATATAACATGCACTTTTTAAAATTAAAAAATATGTGTATCTCATAGGATTCATGGCACACACTTGAAGAAGCCATTCAATTGTAACTTGTTTTCTTTCTTAGTTTTTAAATTTTTAATGTTTATTTATTTAAAAAAAAATTTTTTTTTTAGCGTTTATTTATTTTTGAGACAGAGAGAGACAGAGCATGAACGGGGAGGGTCAGAGAGAGGGAGACACAGAGTCTGAAACAGGCTCCAGGCTCTGAGCTGTCAGCACAGAGCCCGATGCGGGGCTCGAACTCAAGGACCGCGAGATCGTGACCTGAGCCGAAGTCGGCCGCTCAACCGACTGAGCCACCCAGGCGCCCCGATGTTTATTAATTTTTGACAGAGAGAGACACACACATACACAGCATGAGTGGGGGAGGGGCAGAGAGAGAGGGAGACACAGAATCTGAAACAGGCTCCAGGCTCTGAGCTGTCAGCACAGAGCCCGACTTGGGGCTCGAACTCACAGACCACAAGATCATGACCTGAGCCGAAGTCGGACGCTCAACCGACTGAGCCACCCAGGTGCCCCTGTAACTTGTTTTCTAAATGATTTTTTAAAGTTTATTTATTTTGAGAGAGGGAGGGATGTGGGAGGGGCAGAGAGGGAGAGAGAATCCCAAGCAGGCTCCTCACCATCAGAGGAAAGCCCAATGCCAGGCTTGGACTCATGAAAGAGATCACGTCCTGAGCCAAAACCAAGAGTCAGGCACTTAACCAACTGAGTCACCCAGGTGCCCAGTAACTTTTTTTTAAAACTAGGCTTCACGCCCAGTGCAGAGCCCAGTGCAGGACCCAGAGCAGGGCTTGAACTCACAAACCTGAGATGAGATCAAGTCAGTTCCCCAATCGACTGAGCCACCAAAGCATTATTTTTAATCAATTCTTATGTATTGGTTTTACTTTTTTTTTCTTCAGCCAGAAACTGGGTCCAAAAATAGATTTGTGAATTGAATGGCAAGATTCACAGCTGGGTGACCTTGAATTCTGGAAAACCTCAGTACAGGGTTGGAAGTGAGACAAGTAGGTACAACCTTTGCTGTCTTTTGGCGCCATCTGGTGGCAGTTATGTGACCTAGCTGAAGTGTCAGTGGAAAGGATTGAGTCTCGTATTGATTGGGACTTCCAGTGCAGTGGTGGTAATTCCAGAAATCTTCAGGTTCCTTGGTGCAGGAAAAGACTGGGAAAGACAAACTCCCTTCTACCTCTCAACATCCCTTCTCATATCCTGAGATAAGTCACCTTTCATTTCCCTGGGTTTATTTTATTCCCTTCTGCCCAAAGAAGATTGGAACTTAGTTTGATCCCATTTGAGAATGGAGGTTAGGTGAAAGATGGGGTCCAATCACAACTGAGACATTTCTTAGTTCAAGTTATCATGGTGTTTTGCTCTGTAAGTTCTTGGAACTTAGAAAATATATGTTACACACTCTGTTCACTCTTCAAGGAGGATTTGTTTTGTAATAGTATAAAATGAACAAAACTTACTTTCTACTTTTATGCATTAACAGTATGGTGGGGATGACTGCAAACATAATTCTAATAGAGTTGAAAAAATGTTGTACCATTATAAATAATACTTGGGCTGGTTACATAATTTGTGGGGCACAGTGTAAAATGACAATGCCAGACCCTTTGTTAAAAACCTGTTAAGAATTCAAAGACAGGGGTGCCTACGTGGCTCAGTGGGTTAAGCATCTGACTCTTGATTTTGGCTGAGGTCATAATCTCATGGTTTGTGGGGCTGAGCTGCATGTTGGGATCTGTGCTGACAGTGTGGAGCCTGCTTGGGATTCTCTCTTTCCCACTCTCTCTGTCCCTCCCCTCACCCTCACCCTCACTCTCTCTTTCTCAAAATTAATAAATAAACTTGAAACAAAATTTAAAGACAGCAATGGCAGAGCATTAAGACAAGTGCAAGGCCCGATTAAGTTCAGGGCCCTGTTCATTGATATAGGTTGTGCCTGGGGTTGTGTCCTGGGGGCCAGGACTGGTAATTCTTACTGCGTTCACAGTGTATTATGCATGCTTCACATACCTTAATTTACTTAATTCCCTTGATTTCCCAGTACCTTGATTCAATCCAGTGAGTACTTCCTAGGAACCTTTATATCAACCTCTCTCCCCAGGATTCCAAGTGGTTTCTTATTCCTAGCCTCTAGAAATCTACATTTGGTCAAGGGAGAGGGAAAGAAGCTGACACTAGTTCCAGGAGAAAGATGTGTGTTAAATTGCTGGGATAGTACCTCCTAAAGGAATAGGGGAATGCTTATGATGACTTACCAATTTGAAGGCTTCTGCTGAGTGGCTTAGATGGCACATCATCAGCCTCCTCATTTGTTAGTCTTCCTCTGATGACGGAAGAGCAGAGACCTAAAAAAAAAGATTACATGCTGAGTTGGTGACAGATCTATGATGTCACCCTCTGTGTCTCATTGCCCACTTTTATGTTCTTTTCAGTACACCAAGAACCTTCTTTCTCCCTAAATCAATCTTTTCATGAATGTCATGCCTTAATTAGTATCTGCCAAAGAGGACTCATTTTATTTGACAAGATTGACAATATTTTCAAAGTCCTTTCTACTGGTTTAGTTATTACTCCATGGAATTCTAGAAATTTGTGGGTTGAGTTAGTGCAAGTGGAAAAGATAGTTCTGTAATGTCTTGCTTAGAATGCCATCTAGGAAATATTACAAGTTGGTTCAGTTATGTGCCCCTTCCTGGTGAATGTGAACCTACCATTTGGATTTGGAGAGTATACATGACATCTAGATACTCACAACATATTTGTTTGAAATGGAGATTATACCTAAAAGCAATTAGGAACTTATTCACATTCTACTCCCAAGATAGTGTTAATTCATTGCACTGTTTGCTTTGGCCTGAGAGCTGGTCCAACCTAATTTTAAGTTGTGACTATAAAGTAGAAGTGATTTCTCAAGAAGAAAGTTTGTGTTATGACTTATAGTAAACCTTCCTAATCCACAGAAAGAACAGGGATCTACCAGTGTGGGTATGCCCTTCTTGTATAATCCTCAATATAAGGTTTTCCTTTCATTCCTTTCATTTTATTGCTGTTGATGAACACAAATCTAAATCATCACCCAAATACTGCCCGTATATTTTGTGTTTATTTTAATTTTGAGAAAATTTTGGAAATACAGGAAAGAAAAACATAACATCTATTTTTATGGTTTTTAATGGGGTAATGTGTTATTGCTTTTAATGATTTGTGGGAGGGACTATAAGTAGTTTGTTTTTGAAAGAACATTCTTCTTGATTCTCCTTGGTGATAGGAATTAACGAATACTTTCATTAATTGTATTTACAAGCCAGAGAGTGCATAATGAAGTTGAAAGTATATATCATCAAAACAGTCTAATTTCCTTGGGGAAGGGTATATTTATCAGATTAGAGTTTCTTATTAGGCATTCAGTTCTTGATTCTATGAGGCTGTTTCCTCCAAAGAAAAATTGAAAGCATTCATTTAAAACTCACATGATCATGGGGCGCCTGGGTGGCGCAGTCGGTTAGGCGTCCCACTTCAGCCAGGTCACGATCTTGCGGTCCGTGAGTTCGAGCCCCGCGTCAGGCTCTGGGCTGATGGCTCAGAGCCTGGAGCCTGTTTCCGATTCTGTGTCTCCCTCTCTCTCTGCCCCTCCCCCGTTCATGCTCTATCTCTCTCTGTCCCCCCCCAAAAAAATAAATAAACGTTGAAAAAAAATTTTAAAAAACCTCACATGATCATATTTCTAAGGGAGAATCCCTAAAAACACTAGAAATAAAAGTCAGCATTTATCAGGAGATTTCGATTCTGTCCTTGTCAGCATTCTACACAAAAGCCAATGAGCACCATAGTTACACCTTTGATGAAAAAACAAAAAAGAATAAAAACTCTTTGAAATTTTGCCATCGTATTGAGTAGCCTTTGAAAGGGTAGTTCATATTTATTATGTGATAAAGAAATAAAAAAGAGAGACATTTTGCTAAGGTGATTGGTTTTTGAAAACTTTGGATGAAACACCAGATAAATTTACAGCACTCTGTTACTGTAGAGACACTAAGAAGATAGGCTGTAAAAAAATCGGAAACTAAATATCACACCTCTAACATTTAAAGTAGACACTAGCTGTCTCCTGGAGACCTTAATGATTATATTTCTTTTATATGCTGAAAGAAACACTGTCACCTTTCTGTAATGAACTCATTAGTACCTGGAGGCTTTTTAATCTTGAAGTTTATAGTCATGCATCAGTGCTGAAATTGTAGATGTCACATGTTTTATGATTGAGGAGAACTCTGGACACATATGATTGGATGTCACTAACGTTCCACTGGGTTACCTTGCTAGTGAGTTTTCATTGTAGTTTAAACTCCCTTATTGACAGAACACAGTGGACTAAAAACCAAGTTCTAAATGACAAACAATAAAAATCTGAGGAAAAATACAACAAACGTAATTAAACCATTTAAATTATTGGCTTCAAGTTAACCACTTAAGAGCCCAAAGAAAGTAAATTGTAATTTAGGTTGAACCCATAAACGTTCATTGCTTCTATTATTTGGGAAACTTTGCTCTGCACAGATTTAATGTTCATGAATGTTTTATTTTTGTAAGCAAACACTTTAATATTATATTGCAATATAGTTCATCAAGCAGTATAATGAAAATGGCATTTACTTAGGAAGGGGAAAGATTTTTCTTTTCAACTAAAGTCTTCAGTTCCAGCTTGTTCAAGAGTTTGGAGTAGAAGAATATTCGCTTGTTATATTCAGCTAAACATTGAACAAACAAACAAACAAACAAAAAACAACTCTGGCAATTAAAAAACAACTGGCAGAATTTACTGATTCAGTGGAATGACAATTGTTTGAAATGCTTATTTCTAGTTTTTTCTGGCTGCTGGGTTGGGAGAGAGAGAAGAGGAAATATAAAGCTGCTTATCATGATTTCAAACAACTAAATGCTAGAAAGTCACTTATATTTTCTCTAAAATTTCTGAAGGCTACTTAGGAGGGCTCAGGTTAGGCCTTTTCTTTTTCTTTTTTTCCTCTTAATTCTGAGCATTAGGGGTCTTCCAACCCTATACCGTGGAAATTTATTGAATGTGATATATCACCTTCAGGAAACATATATTTCTACGGTAGTTTGTTTTTTTGCTAGTAGCTTATCATTAAAGCATAATATGTCTTTAAATAAAAAATTATAGATGAATAGATGCAAGTATCATTAAGGACAAGTCTCATATTTTATGGAATCCTATTTTATGGAGCCTAAGAAACATCACAGGCAACATTGAGTTTAGTGAATTTCCAAATTTTTGCTTATTTTTACCTTAAAATGATCGAAAAACAATGCCCCTTCTCACACATTTTCAAGTTGACATTTTTTTAACATAATTTAAAATGGATGCAAGGGTGTAGTTTATGGTATTTTGTAAATATTGGCTTTTAAAAATAAAACTGCCACATATAATATATTGAGTATAAAATCCATAGAGACTTTATAGTTACCATTATTAATTTGAAAATACATGAACAAACTCTTACTTAACAACCATAAATTTTCTAATTTCTCTTTCTTTTTGGGCTTGTGTGCCTAATCCACTTTATCCATAAATTTTAAATAAATGTAATATATCTTTAATGCACAGTGTTCCTTTTTAGATCATTCTATCAACTTTTGCAACAAAAATATGAGGTAAACTAAAATTTAAAACTAAATTTTCCTGAGGTGCCTGGGTGGCTCAGTTGGTTGAGCATCTGACTGCGGCTCAGGTCATGATCTCATGGCTTGTGGGTTCAAGCCCCACATCGGGCTCTGTGCTGACAGCTTGGAGCCTGGAGCCTGCTTTGGATTCTGTCTCCTTCTCTCTCTGTGCTCCCCCACTGGTGCTCTGTCTCTCTCTGTCTCTCAAAAAAAATAAATGTAAAAACAAAATTAAAACTAAATTTTCCATGGTCAATGATTCTAGGTGTTAAAAATTTTCTCCTGAATTATCTTAATATTCATTAGGAGACAGTTGACAAAATACCATAAAGTTCAAAATTTGATAAGTAAATGGTATCTCATAATGATATGGTTGCAATTAAAAACTAATTTCTATATCTGTGGATAATAAATATTACTTTTTGTTAGAATAATGTTCAGCTTTAATTTTACTCCTGTTTTTCATTATGACAGATGTAAGTATGGAACAAACTTGTTTATATAAAAAATGGATGTAAATGAGAAATGCCATTCAATTCTTTGTGCCCTTCTGAGATACATGCATAATATTATATTATGATGTATTATTAAAAATCATGTTTACATTTCAATCAGCAGATAGTTCCATCAGGTTCTTCAATTTTGTTGACCACCAAGGATTGGATATCATCTGACTGGCATAGAGATTTGTTACCCAGTGATTAGAGTTCAATTACACAAGAATATTTTATTACTTTTCTTATTTTCATTGTTCTGGAAGTTTTAACATCTTCAGCTTCAGCCCATGAAATATACTATAATAAGAGAGAGGATGGGTAAGATATATAACTTTCCTTAGGTAAAGGGAGGGAAGGCTATTAGAAACAGAGCTGCAACCTGTGTGAATCCCACAAGAATACTGCTGATAGGATAGGGACACCTGGGTGGCTCAGTTAAGCATCCGACTCTTGGTTTCAACTCAGGTCAGTATCTCAATATTCTTAGTTCAAGCCCCATGTCAGGCTCTGTGCTGACATTGCAGAGCTTACTTGGGATTCTCTCTCTCTCTCTCTCTCTCTCTCTCTCTCTCCCTCTCTCTGTCCCTCCCTGGCTCATGTGCTCTGTCTCTCTCAACATAAATAAATAAACTTAAAAAAATGTTGCTGAGGGGCACCTGGGTGGCTCAGTTGGTTAAGTATCTGACTTTGGCTCAGATCGTGATCTCATGGTCCTTGAGCCCAAGCCCCGTGTCAGGCTCTGTGCTGACAGCTCAGAGCCTGGAGCCTGCTTCTGATTCTGTGTCTCCCTCTCTCTCTGCCCCTCCCCCACTCAAGCTCTGTCTCTCTCTGTCTCTCAAAAAATGAATAAACGTTAAAAAAATTTAAAAAAATGTTGCTGATGGGATGAAAAAAATTGTAATGAAAACCCTTAAGTAAAACAACAACAACAACAACAACAACAACAAACCAAACTCTTAAGTGGATCTGTCTTAATAAAGAACACCTATGGAACAATTTTTGAAGATGTTACCTTTTCGAAATCATTGTGAACCACACAAGTTGCATGTTTTATAGGCTTAGAAACTGAGGAACAGAGGTAAAAAAGGTAGTGGCAGAATTAGTAGCGGAAATATGTCTGCACGTGAGCTGGTCTATACTCAAAGTTCTCAACTGTTTTGTGTGTGGTTAGATTTATGGTGGATATAGTTGCTACTTTGTGGCATAAATTAATTTGACTTGCCTAATAATGACTAATGTTAGACAATTAAGTTCAGTTCTACTTCCTTTTTCCCTAATCAATAAAGCATACTGAAACAGAAGTGAGTGAGATGCATGCTTAATCTGCTCTATATAATTAATTAAATCATAGTTTTTCTCTGTGTTTATATGATCTGTCTTGGGGTTCACTGATCACTTCCTCTGTGTCTATCATTTCCTCTTCAATCCCAAGAATTCTTTTTTCAGATTTTGTAGTTTTCACAATTTGGTCCATTTTAAAGATTCCATCTTTCTGGTTAAATTCTCATCTTTTTCTCCATTTCATCCTTCATTTTTTCTACTTTAAAAATATTTTTGCAATAGATATTTTCTGGGAATTCTAACATCTAGATCATACATGGGATCTATTCTTATTGACTATCTTTTTTCTTTATTGTAGGTCATATTTCCTAATTTCTTACTATTTGCTGGACATTGCATATAAAAGAACTACAGAGATTGAAGTATATATTATTTTCCTCAAAGACAGTCCTTTCTTTCTTTTGTCAGGAAGTTAGGGGAAAAGGCTCATCACTTGGATGTCGAGCTGAATTAGGACTGGGTAGCAACTTTAGTTAGTTTTAGTCACTGTTTGGTTTCAAATGTCTTGAGAGAAAATCTTTTCCTGGATTTCACTCTAATTACAAGTCTTTCTTTTTCATCAAGATTTCATCATCGAAGTGTGATATCTATCTGTCTTTTCAGCCCAGCTCCTAGCCATGTAGCCATGAAACCAGCCACAGTCCCAAGGGGAATCGCAGAAGATGGAGAGAACTCACTCTGTAGTGTGGCTCTTTTCCAGATTAAGATCCATTATGCTGAACTGTGTGGTCATTAAAAGCTATTCCAGTTTTTCTTTACCCCAGTAGGGTCCTTCACATTGTGTAATGCCTCTGCCAGCCCATGCTCAGATTCAGGAAAACACTCCAAAATAAGAAAACCAGTCATTCAAGCCTAACAATGTATTATTTGTCACTGGAATTTATTTTCTCTAAACTTCTTTGCAAGTCTTTAAGTAAATATAAAATATGATTTCATACTTATCTATTTCCTCCCCTGGTTTTACAATGGCAGTAAACTACATCCTATCCAGAAGTGCAAATCACTATTTTTTATAATTTTTAAAAATATTTATTTATTTTTGGGAGAAAGAGAGAGATAGAGTGTGAGTGGGGGAGGGGCAGAGACAGAGGGAGATACAGAATCCGAAGCAGGCTCCAGGCTCTGAGCTGTCAGGACAGAGCCTGATGCTAGGCCCAACCCATGAACCGTGAGATCATGACCTGAATCTAAGTTGGACACCTAACTGACTGAGCCACCCGGGAGCCCCTGGAAATCACTATTTTTAAAGAACAAAAATTTGTTCTTGACAAGTTTGACAAATTTTGGTTCTGTGTTATTAAAAACAAGTAATTTGTGACAGATGTCAGAGAGATTTGAAAATTTTTATGCAGTTTTTATTACTTGTTTTTCTATTTGTGTTTAAATTTTTTTGAACTGTTCTTATTAAAATATATGGTTGAGTTAAAAAATCTAGCTTCTCTGGAGAGATTGGAAACTCTTGTAGCACTGGTTTGGTTTTTCTTTTTTTTTTTTTTTAATTTTTTTTTTAACGTTTATTTATTTTTGAGACAGAGAGAGACACAGCATGAACGGGGGAGGGGCAGAGAGAGGGAGACACAGAATCTGAAACAGGCTCCAGGCTCTGAGCCATCAGCCCAGAGCCCGACGTGGGGCTCAAACTCACGGACCGTGAGATCGTGATCTGAACTGAAGTCGGATGCTTAACCGACTGAGCCACCCAGGCGCCCCTGGTTTGGCTTTTCTAAGTGTCAATCATTATCTAGAGCTGGGCAGTCTCTTCTTTTTTACAAGAGTCATGTGCTCTCTACTTCCCTATTGTCCTCACTTTATTCCATCCTGGCCCCTATAAATATCTGCCCTAGTGACAAACATGCAAATGTAATGGGTAGAGTTAGACCCTTATGGTGGACGTGGCATAGAGTTGTGCCCCCTTCAATCTCCCTTGAAATTTCCCAAGAGAACCTGCTGTAGAGAACATAGTTGCCTGCCAGTCTCCAGTTACTGTACTTTCAGATTCACTGTGGCACTCATGTGTTAGACCCTGTTTTTTCTGGGCTGCTTCCAGCCACTGACAGAACACAGACCACACAAATACCAGAGGTACACCATTTCTACTCAGTGTGGGACTCTTCTAACAAGCAACGTTGGCTTAGAGACTCCATCTGTCTGACTGAGACAGTTTCTGGGCAGCAGTACTCATGGACCGGCAAGAAGGCTATCAAGGAGGACCCCATTCTGAGTGGAGTGTGTGGCATGGAGTCTCTGGAACATTGTGGCAGCCCAACTGCTAAAGATTTAACCAGTCAGGAGCTGGGATAATATCTCAGTGGACAGGAATGTCTTGCTGCTGTGATCATGTCAGTAATTGAATGATAAAGTTTGAGGGTGGAGTTGGACAATGATTATAAAACAGTAGAATTGGCCGGTTTTTTATCAAGCTGTATTGTAGCCCTGCAGAGGGATATTGAGAAATTGAATGTGGTTAACACACTCTTATAGGCTAAGTGTGAGAGCCAGGGGACATATGTGGTGAATTACAATAGGTCCTTATTTAGCTTCAGAGGAAGAATGAACATAATGAGGCATAGATGGACTTGATGTTTAGTGTCACAGAGCTTCAAAGATATTTAGAAGCATAGCGAGGACAGATCTTTTATGTTGAAGTCAGGTCCTTGGTAAGGAAAACTTGGGGCCCTGGAATATAGTCTAAGAAAATCTGGGTAGATGCCCCTGAGGAATCTGGTTTTGCAGACCCTTCCAAACTCTCAGAGTTTAGAGAAGTACTCCATGCCTCCCTACCCAGAGTGAGCATTTCTCCTGTATGAAAAGATACTGCAGAGGCCTCTCCCCCACAAAGCAACAGGTGTTCTACTCAGGCTTCCTCAACTCCTCTCCTGGTTGCCAAGCTGGCAGGTAGTTTTAAATCACCAAATAAACCTTCTGGATCATGTTGGGCCTCATAATGGAAGAAAGAGATTATATTCTGAGCAAGCTGTGTTAGCTAGTATGTACCAGCACGAGCCAGGGAATGACACCATTACTGGAATTTTAGGGTGATCAAGGGAGCCAGAACTTTGGCTAGGTAAGGAAGAATTCATTAATTTGGGGACACTTTCTCAGGACACTGGGTTTAACACTCTGGCAAGAACTCCAGGGGATAAGGAAGATTCGCTGGGATAAGAGCCAAGAGAGCTCTTAGAAGCCTTGAGAAAAGGATTATGGTCCATTCTGAGCAGAGCAGAAATGCCTTAGTTGCCTTTTGAGATAGTAAGGAAAGAATAAATGGGCCAAGGAAAGTCTATGTTTAGGGGTTGATATATTACATGAGGCTAGAAGACCTGCTAGATGTTTATCTCTGCTGTGAGTTGTTAAAAAAAAAAACATATTTAACCAAAGGGATTAGAAACTGTAAAGAAAAACTGTAAATATCCATTTCCATCTGCTGGGATAAATGACAATGAGATGCTTCTTTTTCCTCCACCTTTAGGTAGGTCACATGAAGCTTACCACCCAAAGCATAAGAAATACAGAAGAATAAGAATTTTATGATTATGCATCTTTTTCTTCCTTATAATTCTCTATTTTTATTGATGTTTCTACTTAATGTGGAACATTCTCTATGCGGACAGAACTTAGAACAATTTTGGGATTTACTCAGATGAAGGAATACATGAGGGGTTGAATTTTGAATGAGTCACCGCAAAGGCAAAAGGGATAAGAGACTATATGGTGCAGTTGAAGAAAAGGAAATCATTCAGTTAACCAAACAGAAGGAGTGAGGAAGGATGATAGATTACATCAAACAGGAAATGTAAGCAGATGCCATATCCTGAAGATGGTAGGGATCAATTTGTATTTTAGGCATATATTTCTGGAAGCTAGAAGCTAGACACAGAGAGAGCTAGGCAGGACATTACATTTTCCCAGGTAGTAAATGATGAAAAAGTAAGCTTGATTCCACAAGTTTGGATGGATAATTTGATGGTTAATTTTATGTGTCCACTTGACTTGGCCATGGGGTATTCAAATATTTGATTTAACCTTTTGTCTGGCTGTGTCTGTGAGGGTGTTCCTGGATGAGATTAACATTCGGTAGACTAAGTGAAGAAGATTGCCCTCCCCAACATGGATGAGCCTTGTCCAACCTCTTGAAGGTCCGAATAGAATAAAAGGCTTAGTAAGAAAGAATCCCCTCTATCTGCCTGATTGTTTTCAAGCTGGGACATTAGTGTTTTCCTGCCTTTGGACTCAGAGTGGGAAGGCAACGTACAGCATGTTTCTCAGGACTTTGGACTTTGAAACTATACCATTGACTCTCCTGGGTCTGGACTTTTCAGCCTCCATAATCACATGGATCTGATAATCTCTCTTTCTTTCCCTCTCAGTTTATCTATATCTATATCTATATCTATATCTATATCTATATCTATATCATCTATATCTATATCTATATCTATCTATATCATGTATCTATCTATATTCCTTTGGTTCTGTTTCTCTAGAAAATCCTGGTGAATACAGATTTTGGTACTGAGAAATGGGGTGCTGTGTAACAAGTATCTAAAAATATGGAAGTGGCTTTGTAACTGGGTAATGAGTAGAGGCTGGAAGTGTTTTGAAGTGCATGATAAAAAAGACAAGATTACCATAAAGGGACTGTTAAAGGTGATTCTGGTAATGACTTAGAAAGAAGAAAGCTGTAGAGAAAGCTTCCATCTTTGTGGAGAATACGCAAAATAAACATGAACAGAATGTCAGTAGAAATATGCATAGTAAAGGCCATTCTGGTGAGGTTTCAGATGGAAATGAAGAACATGTTATTGGACAATGGAAAAAAGGTGATCCTTGTTGTAAAACATCAAAACACCTTGCTGAACTCTGTTCTAGTGTTTTGCGAAGGTAGAATTTGCAAGTGATGAAACTGGATATTTAGCTGAGGAGATTTATAATTCAAAAAGTGGCTTGTTTCCTTTTGACTGTTTATAGAAAAATGTGAGAAGAGAAAAATGAAAGGAAGAAGGAACTGTTAAGCAAAAAAGGAGCCAGAATCTAAAGATTTGGAAAATTTTCAGCCCATCTATAGTGCAAAAATGAGAAGGCTTGTTTTGAAAAGAACCATAAGAGTATGGCTGAAGAATCATTTGCTAAGGAGATTATCAGTGTGAACCACAGAGTTTTTAAGTGCGTGCTGGAAAAAGCCAAGATTGCCATATAGGGGCTGTTAAAGGTGATTCTGAGCAGCTACCTGAGCAGAAACATTGCAAGTTTGAACTGAAGGGAACAGAAGCAGGATGAAATGAAGGAAGGCGTAAGACTTTTAAGGTCCTACAAGACAGGACCACAGAGCTATTTGGCAGCAAGCATGAGCTGTTCTTCAAGACAAGAAAAGAATGACCTTGAAAGTGATTCAAAGATCACCAGGGCTGCCTTCCCAGTTCCAAAGTGGGGTGGGGAGGGACATTACCTCAGTTTCAACAGAACAGACAGCAGCTGCCTGGAGACCCACTCCCAGTAGAACTTCAGAGGCAGGACAGCATCCCCACCAGGTCTTGAAGACAGAGTATCAACTCAAAGAGAGTTATTCTTGAGACTTCAGATCTACTGGTGTTTACCTTACTAGGTTTTGGACTTGCTTGGGACCTGTCACCCCTTTTCCCTTTTGACTTCTCCCTTTTGAAACAAGAATGTCTCTCTGATGGCTGGTCCGCCATTGTATTTTGGAAGCACATAACCTGTCTGGTTCTACAGATTTATAACTGGAGAAAAATATGCTTCAGGATGAATCACATCTCAAGTCTTACTCATATTTCATTGAGATAATATGTAAATCCAAGTATAGATTGTAGAGTTGATGTTGGAGTAAATGAAAACTTTTGGGATAGTTGGGATAGAATGAATGCATTTTGATCCAAGAAAGACATGAGCTTTGGGGGGCCATGGGTGGAATATTTGGATTGAATATTTGTGTCCTCTCCAAATACATATGTTGAAGCCCTAACCCTCAGTGTGATGGTATTTGAAAGTGGTGCTTTTGGGAAGTAATTAGGTTTAAAGGTCATAAGATAGTGGATTAATGTCCTTATAAGAAAAGGAAGAGACCAGAAATGTCTCTGCCATGTGAGGACACAAAAAAGGTAGCTAACTGTAAGCCAGGAAGATGGCCCTCCCCTATAACCAAGTTGACTGACACTTTGATCTTAAAGACTTTTCAGCTTCCAGAACTCTGAGAAATAAATAAATACCTATTTGCTAAGCCTCACAGCTCATGGTATGTTTTTAATAGCAGCCTGAGAAGACTAAATCAGATAATGAGAGGGAAGATGCAATGATTACCTTGAGGTTTCTAAAAAAAAATAAGGATGATGATGTCATCTCCTAGTAGAGGGATTTTCAGAATAAAGAAGGATGTGAAAAGAAAAAGAAAAGAGATTTTAAGAGGAATCGTGATTATTCACTTGGAACATATTGGAGTGCAGGTGTTTGTGGAGTCGAAGTCTTTAAGTGAAGATGTTTGGCATATAGTTGGGTATATGGGTCTGGAACAGGGGAAAGCTATTGGAAACTGACATATAAATTTAAGAAATTTATGTTATAATGGGAACATCATAAATAGTACGAGAAAATAACTTCATGAGAGGAGCAAATTTCAAAATGGAAAAGATGCATATACAGTGTCTCTAAAATAATTTAGGTTTATCATTGAAATAGTGGACTGAAAGACACCATTACACTTTGTTTAGTCTATCATCATCTTGTCTCCAGGGAGCAAGACTCATTCTGGTCAGACAGAGCATCCTAGTCACTTATAACACATTGGAGAGAACCTAGGAAACAATGAGGTTAATGGTTCCCCCACCACTTTCTCTTTATTCCAAATTTGAACTGGTTTAGGACTCCCAAAGGTAAGAGTGCTTACTATGCAAAAATTGCAGAAGGAATGTTTCCTCTTTTTTCTTTTGCCATCTCAATAATCAGCAAAATTTTCCTATATAGGAAAAATACACAATCTGCTAAATTGAGCTTTTTCTCATTCTTGACTTCAGTATATCATCTCATTGTGTAGTATTTCTCTTTCTTTATAGCTGTAGAGAGTAACTATCCTAGGTAATGTTAGTGAGAATAGAGTCCACTAAATTCCACTGTGGCCGACAAAGAAAAGTGTAAATGCTTTCAGAAAAAGTGTCTAGTAATTATTAAAATGTCCTCATGTCATATCACTTGACCTGTGGGTCATTGACTAACCATAAAGAAGGACTCACTTTATCATTTCAGCATTTCAGTTTGGACTAATTTAGGTTATACCTATTACTTAATCAAACATTTCTTTCTTACTTAAGACTTTGAAATATTGAATTTAGGTCTGGGAAAGAAGTAATTTATAGACTATGTAGCTCTATTCTTCTAGATGAGGAAACAGGTGCCAAGAAGTATAATTGATTGGTCCAAATCCATTTTAGTTATTTATAAAGTGTTCACTCTGCCAACCCAACACTCTTTCCATTGTATCTGCATCCTTTATAGCATCTTGTGTTCTTTCAACATATAACTTTCAGAAGTCTGCCAAAGTAGGGGTGCCTGGGTGGCTCAGTTGGTTAAGCGTCCGACTTCAGCTCAGGTCATGATCTCACATTTTGTGAGTTCAAGCCCCTCATCGGGCTTTGTGCTGACAGCTCAGAGCCTGAAGCCTGCTTCGGATTCTGTGTCTCCCTCTCTCTGTTCCTCCCCCATCTGCACTCTGTCTCTCTCTCTCTCTCAAAAATAAATAAAGATTTAAAAAAATCATAAAAAAGAGAGGTCTGCCAAAATAAATGAACACAATCCTGTTGGGGTCAACCTCTATAGGAAGCAGCAGGCTATGGTGATACACACAGGCCTATGTCAGTTTCTATTTCCCCAAAAGCAGAGCTGGAGACAAGGACTTCGGTGCAGATAGCTTATTGGGGAGATTATCTAAGGAAACAGGAATGAGAGTTGGGGGAAAATGAAGACAGAAGGAAAAGGAGTATTATGGTATATTTCCAAGGCCACTGCTCTGAGAAATGAGTAACATATTCCAATAAATATTCTGAGAAACATACAAGAGCATTCCTAGAATTAACCATACAGAAAAATGAGAGGTATTTAATGTCCAGCTCATATCCATTGTTTGACAGTTGCTGCCTACAGCATTAACTAACCCATGTTTCTGGGATGAAATTTTGCAGAGCAACGAGATGTCAAATAAAACATACTTAAGTTCAAATCCTGGTTTCTTCATTTTCACATTGTGTTTGTAATTATTATGTAGCATTTAGGAGATGTATACTCATTTCCCTCGACTATTATTTCAATGTTATCTCATTGGACTGTTGTGAAAAGCATTTGTTGTAATGTGGCTGTATAGGGGTGACTGGGTGGCTCTGCCCTTTAAGCATCAGACTCCTGATCTTGGCTCAGGTTATGATCTTGCGACTCGTGAGATTGAGTCCAGCAATGGGCTCTGTGCTACGTCACAGAGCCTGCTTGAGATTCTTCCTCTCCCTATCTCTCTGCCCCTCCCTTGATCATTCTTTCACTCTCTCTCTCTCTCTCTCTCTCAAAAGCAACCAACTAACCAACAAACAAACAAACACCCAAGGGTGCCTGGGTGCCTCAGTTGGTTAAGCATCTGACTCTTGATTTCGGCTCAGGCCATCATCACATGGTTCTAGGGATCAAGCCCCACATTGGGCTCTATGCTGACAGCACAAAGACTGCTTGGGATTCTCTCTCTCCCTCTCTCTCAGCTCCTCCCTGGCATGTACTTATGCACACTCTCTCTCTCTCTCTCAAAATAAATAAACATTAAAAAAAACCCTATGTGACTGTACATATTTTTCTTTGCATAGTAGAATTTAGCAAATGACAAATTTATATGGGATATTTTTCAAGCACTTAAAAATTCATTGGCAGAGACAGCATAACCTAATCATAACACTGTCATGTGGCTAGACTGCAAGAAGTCAAGTGTATGTCATAGTGCAATTCCTGAGTACATCAAGGAGAAGAAAAGCATAAGTAGCACCAAAATTATTTTTCAGGATTTGGCATATGTATAACTGTGTTAAGAAAGTGGGAAAGAAGCCAGTTTTAATAGAATGACAGTGACTCATATTTCATGAATATTAAGAATTACAGGATGTAGATGATGGGAAATTGAGAGGACTGGCAATTACCATGAGACAGAAAGGCTGCTTTTGAAATTTATTCTTGTTATATGAGTGCCTGTGCCCTGAAAAAATTACATATATCTGTATAATCCCCAAGGACTCTTCATGATGTATTCCTAGCTCATATATGCATGAGATCAGAGAACTCCAGTTGTTAGCAAGAGAGGAAAGCCATAAGTATAATGGATTAAATGATTAAAATAGCAATGGATTTGCACTTATGTCTGCATGGAAAAATTGTTAAAGATTAGATACACCCTAGGTAGATTCCAGAGTTGTTGCTAAATTGTTCTAAATTTCTTGATGATATAATGATGACAATGTTCATTTCTTTAAATATATCCCTGAGTGTGCTATGCTATTTGGAAATATATTTTAAGTTGGAGATTTAATCTGGCTTTGAAAATGTGGCATTCTCATATTCTGCACTGGAATACATGCTTGAAAAATTCCCTTTTCAGTTTTGAACACTTTGTGGGTAACAAAAATGTATTGACAATTCCTCCATGAAAGATAATTACAAAATTCATAACTCACAGTAAGGAAGATGAACACTGTGAGGCTTTTTTTTTCTCACCCAGCTACTATGGGATGGTGCCATCTTAGCAATTATGTACTAAACTCATACTTTTTAGTTGTAAGATATACTTATCCATTTTATTTTATTTAAAAAAAATTTTAATGTTTATTTATTTTTGACACACAGAGAGAGACAGAGCATGAGCAGGGGCGAGGACAGAGAGAGAGGGAGACACAGAATCAGAAGCAGGCTCCAGGCTCTGAGCTGTCAGCACAGAGCCCGACGCGGGGCTCAAACTCACAGACCGCGAGATCATGACCTGAGCTAAAGTTGGATGCTCAACCAACTGAGCCACCCAGGCACCCCACACTTACCCATTTTAAAATACAGTTCAATCTGGAGGCAAAACACCAGTCCAGATAATTCCTAAAAATCTCAATTCCTTCTATATTTCAGAATATTAAGTGGAAAAAAGATGGAGAAAGTATGATGATTATTTACAAGCTATTTATAAGATAAGGGCAATAAAGGGCCAGTCACATGTAATATCCATGGCTTAGGCTTCACCAGTCTGTACCTACAAAATACAGTGAAATTGTTTATATCCAAATTAGAACTCCATGAACCTTCATCTCTGGATTGCTAAATGTAAACAGCTCTCAATGTATTTCCTATTATTTTCAGAAATAATAAAATGAGACTCCCAATAGTCTCATAATCCAGCCAGTTTAGCTACAAATACTGAGGGTATTACTTCCTTCATCTTCTTTTGGTTCCCATCTGTTTATATCAACAGCCTGTGAAGCCACTTAGTCACTGCCTGTATTGGGACATCTAGTGTCAATGTTAAGCAACCTGACACTGAGTGCTGTCTCCCAAGCCTTCAATCTTTTTTTCTTTTTTTTTAAATTTTTTTTAATGTTGATTTATTTTTGAGAGAGAGAGAGAGACAGAGTGCAAGTGGGGGAGGGGCAGAGAGAGAGGAAGAAAGAATCCAAAGCAGGCTCCAGGCTCTGAGCTGTCAGCATAGAGCCTGACGCAGAGGTCAGTTAACTGACCAAGCACCTAGGCGCCTCCAAGGCTTCCAATCTTGAAAGTTCCAGATAATGGCTGGTTTCTATGAAGAATTAGGGTGAATAGGAAGAATAGACTCCTCTATAGTTACTTACCACACTTTGTTTCCTCAACCCTAAAATACTATGTTTTTTCTCACAATCTTAGATGTTTATTTATTTATTTTGAGAGGAAGAGAGAGTGTGTGCATGCATGTGAGCGGGGGAAGGGGCAGAGAGAGAGGGAGAGAGGATCCTAAGCAGGCTCTGTGCTGTCAGTGGCAGAACCCGATGCAGAGCTTAATCTCACAAACCATGAGATCATGACCTGAGCCGAAATCAAGAGTCAGATGCTTAACCAACTGAGCCACCCAGGCCCCCATGTTTCCATAATCTTACCAATTATACCAGACAGTCTGTCAGCTTCTTGTCCTGTGTCATTTAATGTCAAGAGTTTACCTGGTCCAGGAGCTTGCTGGAGAATAGGCTCTGTTCCTCTCCTTTAAGGAAAAAGTAAGGTTGAAGAAAATTGGGTGAAAGGTCAGGCATGTTTCTTCTGATAACGTTTGTGCCTCGATTAAGCCAACAAAAGCTGCCTTATTGCACCCCCATTCTTATTTAACCCATAAAAATAAACAATCACACACTGTATTTTATTAATAAGGAAACAGATTGAGCAAAGGTACCTAACATGTTTGAGATCATACAACTAAACCAGAACTGAAATCCAAGTAAGTCTAAGACCACGGAAACCAGGGCAAATATTATGTGACTGAGTCATAAGAATGAAAACTTTGAGACATTAATGTTTGCTGTTTTTCCTTGCCATTATGCCATTATGAAATGCAAGTTAAAAAAAGAAATCTGACAAATTTAGAATTGTAATATTTAAAAAAATTTGGAAAGGTATTATAGATTCTGCTAATTAAATTTCAATATAATATTGTCCATTTAGATAATGTTGATCATTATATGCAAAGATGACATGAGCAAGACTAATATATTTTTCCAATTATTTTTCATTGTGCTAAAATATGCTAACATAAATTTACCACCTTAATCATTTTAAGGGTACAGTTTGGTGGCATTAAATGCATTCATAATATGCTACAGTCACTATCATCCATCCCCAAAACTTTCATTTTGTAAAATTGAAATTCTTTATCAGTTAGAAAATAACTCCCCATCCCCCTTCTATTTAGCTGCTGGCAACTACCATTACACTCTCGGTCTCTCTAACTTTGACTACTCCCAGTATCTCATATATGTGGAATCATACAGTATTTGTTGATTTTTTTTTGCAGCTGGCTTATTTCACTTGGCATAATGTCCTCAAGGTTCAACTATGTTGTAGCATATGTCAGAATTTCCTTTCTTTTTAAGGGTGAATAATCCACTCTATGTGTATATAACAATCTGCTTATACTTTATCTGTTGATGTACTCTTGGGTTGCTTCCAGATTTTAGTTTTTGTCAATGTCTTAGTCTGTTTCATCTTTTATAACAAAAATATCATATACAGGGTGGCTTATAAACATCAGAAACTTATTTATTACAGTTCTGGAGTCCTGAAAGCCCAAGATTAACATGCTGGCAGATTCAGTGATGAATGGCTTTTTGGTTCACACATAGTCATCTTCTAGCTGTGTCCTCCTATGATAGACAAGGCAAGAGAGCTATCTGGGGTCTTTTTTTATAAGGACATTATTAATCCCATTCACAAGCATTCCACCTTGATGTTCTATCACCTCCCAAAGGTTGTATTTCCTAATACCTTCTTATTGGAGATTAGGATTTCAATATGTGAATTTTGCAGGGGAACAAACATTCTATCCATAACAGTGAATAATGCTGCTATGAACATGGGCACATAAGAAAGGCCCTGCTTTCAATTCTTTTAGGTATATACCCAGAAAGGGAATTTCTGGATCATATGGAAATTGCATTTTCATTTTTTTGAAGAACCACCGTACAGACTTCCATAGCAGCTGTATCATTTTATGTTCCACCAACAGTGAACATTTTCTCCATATCCTTAACAATACTTGTTTTCTTTCTTTCTTTCTTTCTTTCTTTCTTTCTTTCTTTCTTTCTTTCTTTCTTCTTTCTTTTCTTTCTTTCTTTCTCTCTTTCTTTTCTTTCTCTTTCTTTCTTTCTTTCTTTCTTTCTTTCTTTCTTTCTTTCTTTCTTTTTAGTAGCCATCCTAATGGGTGTGAGGTGCTATCTCACTGTAGTTTTAATTTGCATCTTCTTAATGATTAGTGATGTTGAGCATCTTTTCATGTACTTAGGGGTCATTTGTACATATTCTTTAGAGAAATGTTTATTCAAGTCCTTTGACCATTTTTAATTGAATTGTTTGTTTTCTAATTGTTGAATTTTAGGAATTCTCAATATAATTTGGGTATTAATGCCTTATTGTATAGATGATTTGAAGATATTTTCTCTTATTCTGTAGGTCTTTGATGAACAAAATTTAAAAATTTTCATGAAGAGGGGGCGGCTGGGTGGCTCCCTCAGTTAAGCATCTGACTTTTGATTTTGGCTCAGGTCGTGATCTCATGGTTCATGAGTTCAAGCGATGCACTGGGCTCACATGCAGAACCTGCTTGGGATTCTTTCTCCCTCTCTTTCTCTTTGTCCCTGCACGCCCCACCCCAAAGTAAATAAAAATTAATAAACTTAAAAAAAATGTCATGAAGTCTCTTTCTGCAGCGATTGAGATGATCACGTGATTTTTTCCCTCTTTATTCTGTCAATGTGGTTTATTTCTATTGATTTTTTTTTTTTTTTGGTATATTGAAACATTTTTGCATTCCAGGAATAAATACTACTTGGTCATGGTATATATTCCTTTAATATACTGGCAAATTTGGTTTGCTTGTATTTTGTTAACGGTTTTTAAACTCAATGTTCATAAGGAATATTGGTTTGTAGTTTTCTTTTCTTTTAGTGCCATTGTCTGGCTTTGGTATCAAGGTAATGCTGCCCCCAAAGAATGAGTTAGGAAGCATTTCCTCGTTTTTAATTTTTTGGAATAATTTGAGAAGAATTATTGTTAGTACTTTAAAGGCTTGGTAAAATTCACTAGTGAAGCAATCAGTTGCAGGGTTTTCTTTCTTGGGAGACTTTTGATTATTGATTCAATCTCTTTTCTAGTTATACATCTATTTAGGTTTTCTATTTCTTCATGATTTGGTTTCGGTAGGTTTTGTGTGTTTAGGAACTTGTTCACTGATTCTAAGTTATCCAATTTGCTGGTGTAAAATTATTGGTAGTACTCTCCTATAATTCATTTTATTTCTGTAAAATCGGTAGTAATGCCCCCACATTCAGATTTTAGTAATTGAGTCTTCTTTTTTTCTTAGTCCACCTTGCTAAAGGTTTGTGAATTTGTTGATCTTTTCAATGAATAAATTTTGGTTTAATGATTTTTCTTTATTATTTTTCTATTCTCGATTTCATTTATTTCCTCTCTAATCTTTATTATTTCTTTCTGTTAGCTTTGAATTGAGTTTGTCCCTCTTTCTCTAGTTCCTTAAATTGAAGGTTAGGTTGTTGATTTTAGATCTTCCTTGTTTTTTAATATAAGCATTTATAATATAAACTTCCTTCTTAGCATTTCTTTAGCTGTGTCCCTTAATTTTTAGTATACTGTGTTTTTGTCTTCATTCATCTCTAAGCATTTTCTAATTTCTCTTGTGTTTTATTTTTTGATCTGTTGATTATTTAAGAATGTATTGTTTTTTCCCCCACAAATTTGTGAAATTTCTAGCTTTACTTTTGTTATTGATTTCCAACTTTATGCACATCATCCCACTGTGGTCAGAAAAGTTATTTTGTATGATATCTATCTTTTAAAATCTATTCAGGCTTACTTTGTGGCCTAACATATGGTGTGTCTTAGAAAATGTCCCACGTGTACTTGAGAAGAATGTGTATTTTGCTGTTGTTGGGTAGAGTGTTCTGTATGTGTCTGTTACATCTGATTGGTTTATTGTATTGTTTGATTGTTTGACTATTCTATTTCCTTACCTTCTGTCTAATTGTTCTATTCATTATTGAGAGTGGAGTATTGACGTCTCCAACTATTACCGTAGAACTCTTTCTCACTTCAATTCTTTCTCATTCAAGTCTGTCAGTTTGCTCCATATTTTGATGATCTGTTATTAGGTGCATAAATATTTATAATTGTTATATTCTTGCTTCATCAAAACTTTTATTAATATATAATATCCTTCTTTCTATTCTGTAACTTTTTTGACTTAAAATCTATTTCATCTGATAATAGGATAGCTTCTCCTGACCTCTTGGTTATTATTTGCATGGAATATCACTTTCCATCTTTTCACTTTCAACTTATTTGTATCTTTGGATCTAAGTGAGTCTCTGCAGATGTGTATTGTTGGATTATACTTCTATTTTTTAATTTTTAAGTGTTTATTTATTTTTGAGAGAGAGAGACAGAGCATGAATGAGGGAGGTGCAGAAAGAGAGGGAGACACAGAATCCAAAGCAGATTCCAGGCTCTGAGCTGTCATCACAGAGTCCAATGTGGGGTTCGAACTCATGAAACATGAGATCATGACCTGAGCTGAAGTTGGATGCTAACCTGATTGAGCTATGCAGGCACCCCAATCTCTATATTTTGATTGGGAAATTTAATTCATTTACATTTAAACTAATTACTGATTTAAACTAATTACAAGATATATATTTTCAATTTTTTTCCAGTAGAGTTGATATATTTGCTTTCAGTCATTTATATATACTTTTATTTAATTCAGTTTTAAAATCCAAAACCTTTCAAGACAATGGAAATTATTACTGAAGATTAGTATTGCATTTCTGCATTTCCTGGATATTATAAAGAGTGATGTTAACTGTTCTGCACTGAAATTTAAAAAAATACTTTGAGATGGAAAATGATGTAATGAAAAGCACATATAGATACAGTGTGGGTGATTTAACAGAAATTTGGCAGAGAATAGATGAATCACAATTTTCACTTTTATTTCTAGAAATTCATCAGTGTAGTTTTATAATCTAGAAATATGGCACAAAATGAAAGAAAGGGTTTATCAGTTCATGTTTTGTGAGCCAATCAGTTGCAAGACTAGAAGATGTTTGTTAACAAGGTATCAGAGTTAAAATTGGGATTTTTTTCTCTTTTTCCAGAGAGAATGTAGCTAACTGAGAGAACACTAACAAATGGTCAGCAGTTTAGGTTGTGCAACTAAACTCAATGGAGGCATGAGAGCCCGTTACTTTATTTACTTGAATTTTCTGAGAATTATCACATTTTTAATCATATATGTATGATGTTATTTTCACAAATATTAAATACACGCTCCCTTTATCAAATTTTATAGTGATTCAATCTCAAGGGGCTCAAGAAAATGTTAATGTGATATCCAATGAGGAAAAACAGCAGATAGATCTGTGATACAGCCCCATAGTGTTGGATGCCTTATGCTATATGTTTCGTCTAATGGACCTTTCTAAGCCAAATTTAAGTGTACTAGCTTCATTCTAAATGCAGTATCAAAGTTTTCTGGTTTGAATTGTTTCTGACAAGCTAATTTATGAAATCTTCTAAAGTGGAATTTAAAGTAAAAGTGTGAGTTATATAATGTATAAATAAGCAAAGTGAAAGCAGTATAATAAAGAAAGCAGTCCCCTTTGATTTAATCTACATGATGGCAATTTTATAAGGCAGGCATGTTGAATTTTCTAACAGGAATGAAAATGTATGAACAATACTTCCTTCAAGTAGTGAGTTCTTGGTTCCCTTAGGTGATTCATTTCTATTCAGTAAAATAGATGTCTTCAGGTTCTGAGTAATCAGTTTATCTCTAGAGAGAACACAAAGCACACTGGGGCATTATTTTTCAGTAGTATAGAGTTATCATTAATAATCCAAAGAATAATGGACATTTTATTCAAAGGATTTCTGGGAACTTCTATCATTCAATATGATAGCTTTCCTCAAGGCATTCCCTGATCAAAATCACTTACTTTTATTAGAGAGTTAAGATAAAATTTATAATTCAAATAACATATGCAAACAGAATGCTGTCTCATTTCAGGTTTATCTTAAGCGGTACTGAAAAAAATCTGACTATGAGGCAGAGTTTTTACTTGAATTGCTGAAGTACTGGTGTATAAATCCTTAAACTTATCTTTCCTTAAAATACTTGAAACATTGATTAGTTAAAAGAATAACATTTAAAAATGCCATTACTCTTTGAAAAGGCAAAAATACCAATGTATTCATAATATTTTAAATGGTTTTGTATTTCATATAGCAAATTGATGAAACAAGCAAAGATCCAAAAATAAATCAACACTTCAGAGCAGTTTTAAAATTTGCACAATGTATTTGAAAATTAATGGACGTGAGCACTAAAACTATTGCCCTAAAAGACTCTGGGCACCTTTTAAAGGACAGGAAATAGCAGGTTATGGCCACTCCTCTTTCTCCTCCTCTTGTTGCTTCTCCCTTGCCTCTTCTCCTCCTTCCCCTTCTTTTCCTTTTTCTTTTTCTTGTTTTTTTAAAGGGTTCCTTTAAAATCCGCTTTTCAAAGTTTTTAATTAAAATCATTCTTGTTACTCCTAAATGTTAAAAAAAAATAAGTGTATTATTTAACTGTATCTCACCATTAGAAGACATAGACGGCCAGGGTGAGATAATAGAAAAAAAAATATATCAGCTCCGGATTCCTGGCATGGGTCTGGCTTGTACATTTATAAGTGATAAGAACACTTGGAGCGTCTACTTTCTAATCATGGGACTCTGGGTGGGCTCCTGAGTAGCTCCTGAATAAGGACTGGTCACCAGAAAGACCAAGCCATAGTTAGAAGCTTGGAATTTTTAGACCATCTGTCATCCTCCAGATAAGGGAGAGGGGCTAGAAATGGAATTAGTAATTAATCATGCCATTGTGAAGAAACCTCATAAAATCCCAATAACACAGGGTTTGGAGACATCAACACATCAACACTGGGAGGTTTGACTTACCCCAGCTCCACAGGGACAGAAGTTCTCAGACCTCACCCTATGTATCTCTGCTTCTGGCTATTCATCTATCTTATTATCTTATCTTATCTTATCTTAACCTGGACTTGTGACTGGCATCTGGCGTGTGTGTGTGTGTGTGTGTGTGTGTGTGTGTGTGTTTGGGAGTAGAGGACAATCTTGTGGGACTGAGCCTTTACCTGCAGGATCTAACACTACCTCCAGGTAAATAGTGTCATAGTTGACTTAAATTGTAAGACATGAGCTGGTGTTGCAGAGAATTGATTGTTTGGGGGGGGGGGACCTCCACATATTTGGTGACCAGAGGGTTAGAAGCGAAGTGTTTGTGTGAATAGTAAAGGAGACCCACAGTGAGAAAGAACTGGGTTTTTCCCTATATAGGAAGGAAAATTTGGGTTTTTAATTTACAGTTTTAAAGGAATTAGGATATAATAAGATACAATTCACACCATAATCACACTATACAGGAGTTAATTTATGTTTTGTTTTCTGAAGGGATTTAGTACTAAAACAGTCCCTTAGGGTCATTATAATAAATATAGATTGCATTTTATACTTTAGAAAAAAGTCTCACTCTCTGAATCTAGTGGTTTAGATTCTAGATATGTGTAATTTTAATATGTAAATACATCTTTCTGTGACTTTTGAAGATTTTCCTTTAATATGTGGATGCCTCCCCCCTCCCCCCGCCTTTATCACAGGTTTAGTCTTGGGTTGTAAAGCTGTCCTGTGTTTTACTGAGCTATAAAAATCCTTGCACACTGATCATAGAACCACAAAACCATCAGTGGATTTATCAGATTGACTAATCTATAACCTTATAGTTTATTGGGCAATAAAGCAGCATCAGGGTACGTTGTACTTGTACTGGAAGACTTTGGGCTGGTCATATTAGAGGTCTAGAATAGTGTTTTCGGTTTAAGGATTCCTTCTGACTATTAGCTAGGAATTGAATGGAATATATCTAACTCAACATTGATGGACCCCCCCTCTTGTCTATGCATACACCTCAGAGTATTCAAAATGGCAGGCCCTGGGGATATAATCTGATACAGGTTGCAATTTAGTTGTGTCTCTTCTGTTTGAAAGAAACAGACAACCCTTCAGGACAATATGGTAGACCAGTTTCACCCATTTTTGAAAAAAGGGACAGTTTCTAGACTTGTAGGTTATTTAGAAAGTCTCTGTTAAATGCTAACAGTATATTTTTAGTGGAGTGAATTCTAATGGAGTCACAGTATCAGCACAGCTCCTGAACTGCATCAACTTAATGTGGAGAACACAGCTGCCAGAAAAATCATGCTCACCCTGATTACCCATGCTAAATGAAACAGAAGGTGCTTATTAGATAAATGCTGTTTTGATTAAATTTCTATTTTCTCACTGAAAGCATTTATAAAGCCTGTTTCTTTGAGGGTGTTTTAATTTTTGTTCTTGGTTTGGGATGGGAATTTTTAAGCACTAACACTTGCAGACACTAAAAAAGTTCATCTGAAATATCCAACAGGAAAACTTAAAATTGTGGCACATTGAGTTTTAAACTCTATGGAAATTTTTTTTTAATTAGAATTTGCATATAATAGCTCATTTGCTTTCAGGAAAAATAATATATGCTGTCTCTGGTGATTGTGGCAATGCAGATGAAATGGAACTATGTGTAAATCTAAAATTAGAAAACCTGCAATTTTTTATCTCTTATATATTGGTTAAAATAAATTTCCAGAAGCAGAACTTAGGGTTCTTATATTACACCCATAGAAAATTCTTCTTCTATACTTTTTCTTTGAAGCATCAGATTAGAAAAGCATGACGGGGAAATGTTAATCTTTTCTTCTATAACTGACACTGAATAGAGATTTTTGGCCCAATTCTTTTAGAAACTCTGGTAATCAATATGAAAACACTTTGGAAATGACTTAGACATACCTGAGAATAGAAAGTGTGTTTTTCTGTGAAATAATAATAATTAATAATATAATAATAAACAATAATTAAATGAACTGTTATATTTTCATTATCATCTTAGAAAATGCATTATTAGCCTTGAAGTATCACTGATGTCTCCAAAGTACCTCTCCCTGATCTCTCCACCCTTTCTTACTCAGAGAATACACTATCCTGAGTACAGTGCCATTTCTTGCCTCTATCATCTATCTATCTATCTATCTATCTATCATCTATGCATCTATCATCATCCATCCATCCATCCATCTAGATATCTACTTCTTTTGCCAAGGCAGCAAAGATATTACTGAAATATTTTAACAAAAATTTTAAGATTTTGCCACTTACATTAAAGTTCTTAAACTTTCTTGATTTTTGTGTGGGATATGAATGGGGGGATTCAGTTGTATTTTTCTCTGATTCAAAGAACCAACTTATTGAATACAACCCTTTTTTTACTTGATCTGTAATGCTGCTACGACCATATAGCAAATTCCCCTTTATGTATGAATCTGTTTTAGTGTTCGCTATTCTATTACATTAATCTGTTTGTTTCCTAGGCCAATACCACACCATTTTAGTTACAATAGTTTATAATTCATTTTTCATATGCCAAATCCTTTTACTTTATTATTCTCTTTCAGAAATATCTTGCCTCTTCCATAAAAATATTTAAAATCAGCTTCTCAAGTTCCATGGAATGCTATGTTGGGATTTTTAATTGAAATCACACTTATTCTGTTTTTCAAGTGATATTATCTTCTATTTCATGAATCTCTATGCTTTTTCATGTGTTTCAATTTTTTTTGTGTGTCTTTTAGAAGTCTTAAGTTTTTGTATGAAGAATTTTGGGTTTTTTTTGTTATCGTTAAATTGCTATGTAGCTTATATATTTTTTGTTTCTAATCTTTCAACATTTTGTTATTGGAGTATAAAAATATAAGTGATCTTTTTATTTGATTTTATATCCACAAAATTTGTTAACCTCTCACCAGTTCTTATAATTTCTAGATTATTTTGTAGATGTAAACAATAGTGACAATTTGGGTTTTCCCTTTCTAATCCTTATACTTTTTCTTTTTTCCTCTTTTATCGTGCTGGCTGGGAACTCCAGTACAATGTTGAATAAAAGTGCTCATAGAAGGCAAATATGTTTTGTTTCTTTTTAAAAATTTTTACTACTTTTGTATGCTATTTTCTGCATTTTTTGGCAGGTGACTCATCAAGTTAAGAAATAGGTTTCCTATTTTTAGTTTGCTTAGAGTTTTTTTTTAATTTTTATTTTTTTTAACATTTATTTGTTTTTGAGAGACAGAGAGAGTGAGTGGGAGAGGGGCAGAGAGAGAAAGAGACACAGAATCAGAAGCAGGCTCCAGGCTCTGAGCTGTCAGCACAGAGCCTGACGCCGGTTTTGAACTCAAGAACTGTGAGGTCATGACCTGAGCTGAACTCAGATGCTTAACCAACTGGGCCACCCAGGCGCCCCTAGAGTTTTTTAAAATTCAGAAATAGATGTTAAATTTTATCAAAAAACTATCTATTGAGATACAGTAATAAATTTTCTAATTTGGAGTCATTGTGCATTACTCGGGTAAACTTGGCATATATTATGCTTTTTATACGCTGTTAACTTTAGTTTGCTAATAGTTTTGTGAGTGGATTTTATATCTAAGTTTATGATTGCAATTGGCCTATAATTCTATCCTTGTCACATACTGGAATCAAAGTCACATTACTACTACTGCTGCTGGTGTTTCTCCTATTGCAGCTAGACCTCTGTTTGCCAGGGGCACTTCACATGTGATGACTCATTGAGTCCTCACAACTCTATGAGATAAACACTGCCAGCGTCTCCATTTCACTTGTGGTGGAAGCAGGGCCTGGAGAGACCAGTAAGTGACAAAGCTAGGATTCAAAGTCAGTCATTTTTGTTCCATAGTGGTGCACTTAGCCATGATGGTGCATTAATTTCACGAAATGATTTGGCCATTGTGCAGAAAAAAATTAAGATAGCATGCCTGAGACTGCTGTCCTTGGAAAGGCCTGCATGCAAGGTTGGCTATTGGTTGGCATCTGGGAACTTGAATGGTGAACTACTATCTACACTGATATAAAACTGTCCCTAAATGATAAGAGCTGCACACTGTATCTGATGTGGCTTATTCTGAGCACCTGCTTTCCTTTTGGGAGCCTGGAATTTTGGCATGTTCCAGGCAAATAGTGCCTGTATTAAATTTGTGCCTCCAATAAAATTTGGACAGTCTCTAGTGAGTTTCCCTGGTGGAAAAATTCATGTGTTTTGTCACAACTTTCAGTTGCTGAAAGAATTAAGCATGCCTGTGTGATTCCATGGGAAACAATTCTTGGAAGCTTGTACCCAGTTTTCCCTAGGTGATACCCTGTGCACCTTTTCCTTTTGATGATTTTGATTAGTATCTATTCCCTATAATAAATCATAACAGCCATAAATATAATTCTATCCTGAGTCTTGTGAGTCCTCTTGGTGAATAAATAGGCCCTGGGCATAATCATGGGGACCCCTGGCACAGGGAATGTCCTCTCTTTTTTTTTTTTTATTATATGAAAGAGTTGATGTAAGACTAGAATGACCTATTAGTGAATGATTTATAAAACTTGTCTATAAAACAATTTTGTACAACATACAGAGTTATGTATTATGTATTTCATTTTGCAGATAAAAAAAACTGAGGCTCAGGAAGTGAAGTAACTAACCCAAAGTCATATTATTAGTAATAATCAGATGTAAGATTTGAGTTCTGGTCTATTTGATTCCAAAACCCATAATCTTCACCAATTTAAATGTTCATTTCCACTATGAGTTTCTTATTCTAATTTTGATCGCTCCCACAATCTTAAAAACATAACTTGAAATTTAAATTTAGGGTGAGCTGTTTCTCAACAGTTAGCAAGAAGTAATTAAACTTTAATATCCCTGAATTTTGCAGCCAAGGAAAAATTTAATGCTTATATACAGAACGTGTCATAGTATGCTTATGCTATCAATGAGGACCTCTGTTTTCTAAAGTAGCCCCCCAATTAAGAAGTTAATCTTCCAATCAAATGGGGTTAAAATACCTGATTTGGGACACAGAGGAGTATTTCTCTCTCAACTGTCCAGGACACAAAAATAGTTCACAAAATTAATTCTAAGTTGCCGGCTCAGAAGGGCTGTGCAAACAGAGTAAGGCAATTCCTCAGGTAATAAGTCTAATTATTCAACATCTCCACAGTCCATTTAAGCTAATATTTGTGGAGTACATACCATGAGCCAACCTGTGCTATGTACAAAGAGAGGGGTACAAAGATGAATTACAATCTGTGTACTTTAGGATATTATAGCTTAGAGGAGAAGACACAGATGTAAACATGTTAAATGAAATATGGAAAATTTATTGATAGAAATATGCATAGCGATCTTTAGCAGCAGAAAGAGGTGGAAAAAAAGTTTCCAGAGAAGATAAACTTGAAGGGTAAGTAGGTAAAAAAGTATGGAGAAGCCTATTCCAGGCATAAGAAAACTTATGACAAAGGCTCATGATGTGATGTAATTAGAGCATAAACAGAAACTAGGTCATGGCAAATGAATTTACAGCAACAGGAAAGGTTGAGTTAGGAAGGGAAATGCATATAATGGTTTTCATTGTCTAGATGGTAAAAGCTAATGAAGGTTTTAAGGAGGGAAATATGACTTTGAATAGATCATATTCAAAGAGGGATAGAAGATGGATTTTAGATGGGCAAGACTGAAGAGAAAATGATCATATAGTATTGCATTCATATATATCCAAGTGCAGTCATACTCCCACTGACATAATTGAGACCCTCACTGACAAGTCCTGGTGTAGTGAATGGAGGAAAGAGGCAAATTTCACAAATAGCAAGGATGTAAAATTAGTAAGGTTTAGTATTGATTGCTAAGGGGAGGGAAGAAGATGAATCTTAGATGACGCTCAAGTTTCTGACTGGAGTACCCAATGAGAGGCTGTGAACTGTGAAAGGGAACACTAGATGAGACAATATGTCTAGCGTAGAGGAAATTAAAATTAGATTTACTCATGTGGCATAGAAGTGTTCATTAACAACAAGAGAAGTGAACTCAGATACATTCAAATAAACGAATCTGAAACACAGGGCAAAAATAGGTTTTTGGGTGGTGGTTAAAATCATGATAGTAGATGAGGTTGTAAATGAAGAGCATGAAGAGTTAGGAGAGAATTGTGCCAAAGTCAGAATCATAGAGTATCAACTTTTAGGCCATCAGTTCTAAAGGATGACGCAAAGAAGAACCCATCACAGATTAATTTTTTAAAAGCATATTTACTTCTGGAGCACCTGGATGACTCGGTTAAGTGTCTGACTTCAGCTCAGGTCATGATCTCACAGTTAGTGGGTTTGAGCCCTGCACTGGGCTCTGTGCTGACAACTTGGAGCCCGGAGCCTGCTTTAAGTTCTGTGTTTCCCTCTTTCTCTGCCCCTCCCCTGTTCATGCTCTGCCTCTCTCTCAAAAATAAAAACATTAACAAAATATTTAAAAATATACTTACTTTCTATAAATTTTCATGTGTGAATTATTAGTTATTTTGTATTATTGGGTCACTGGGCAGGGCTCTAATTATTATTATAATCAATTATATTAAAATTAAATATATAAAATAATATTTCTAATGTTTATGTGGGATATCAATATTAATAACAATAATATGAATTCTGTATACTTCTCACCTACTTAATAAATGAAACTTTACCATTACCTTTCAGATCTATGTGCCCACCTTAATCCCCTTTCCCCAACTTTCCCTATGCCCAGAAATAACCAGTATGATCAATTTTATGTTTATTATTTCCTTGATTTCCCTGTAGTTTCATTATCTGTGAATGTATATATTATTTTAAATTGTTTTTGAGCTTCATTTAATGAAATTGTGCTCTAGTTCTCTGAGTCTTGGCTTTCTTCCATCAATATCATGTTTTTGCGATTCAGTGATGTTGAACCTCACTGATGTTCTTTCTCTATAGTAGTCCATTGCATCAACACGCTACATTATATGCATACATTTTAACACAAATGTATATTGGGTTACTTCTCTCTCTCTCTCTCTCTTTTGTCTTTTATTTCCTGCAATGAATAATTTTGCTCACATCTCCTAAGAGAAAGTACTTCTTCAGAGCATATAACCAGGTAGAGAATTACAGAGTGGTAAGTGATGCCCATATTCAGTTTCATGATATAATGATGCAAAATTATTTTAAAAGGTGCTTGTACCAATTTATACTCCTACCAGAAAATTTTAAACATTTTTTTTAATGTGCATCTTCTCCAGATGATGATATTGTCGGAATTTGAAACTTTGGTCAATCCAACAGATATAAAATGGTATCTAACCATCTTTTAATTTGTAATTCCTTATTAATAAGTATATTTCATGCATTTATTACCCAATTTTTCTATTTTTTTCATATCCTTCTTAGTAATTCATAGGAACCATACATACACACACACACACACACACACACACACCATATGTAATGATATAACCATATATAACCAAATAATCCTTCCCTTCCCATTGGGAATAGATGTTTCCCCAATGAAGAAAGTAATTGGATCTCAAGTTGATACCAATATTATTTTCTATAAATTTTACAGTTTTATTTCATATTTAAATCTTCAATCCATCTGGAATTACTTCTTTAAATAATTTTTAACTGCTAAGATGTACCCAGATAAAGCCAAAATGGCCCACTATTTGTACTACACAGTTACCCTTAATTTCTAGGATAAGGACTTTGGACTTAATATTTATGCAGTAGGTGTCTCACTAATGATATTTGAACAAGGAAAAGATGTGATTAAAAATGGCATCTGAGAAAAATTTATCTATGGCAGTCTTTATAAGAGTTTGGAGAGGTTAGGAAGCAGTATTGGTTTATCCAAGTAATAGATAGGTGATGACTTAACACACAGAGTCAGACTCCCATGAATCAGAGTTCTTACTCATATCAAACTTGAGTAAATCTCGGGAATGCAAGTAATCAAAAGGCTCAAAGGAAATAGGAAGAGATCTGGAATGTCAAGGGCAGCTTTTCAAGTCCTTTCAGTTCTAGAATAGAGGTCTTTGTGAGGTCCACGTGATAGCTTTACACAGAAGGAGCATTCAATTATAAAACATTTCCATCTCACACTCTGGAGAGTTGTGTAGCCCACCTGACATTTTCCAGGGAGCAGTGCCTCATAGATACAATGTTTTATTTACTATAGATAATCCTTTGCCAGGTACATCTTGCCAGTGGTATTTCAGAGATAAACTTCTTTTTTCTAGCAAATATCATCGGTGTACTTACTCAGAGGTCCAGTTGTTAAGGAGATCAGACGGGGGACTGTGGGTTTGTTTGTTTGTTTGTTTAATCCCAACTCACTGGGTCATTTCCCCCAGAAAAATGATGTAATTAGATCACAGGTTAGCTGTATTAGCTACTTTCTCTCAAGTGGTAAATTCTGGGGTTAGAAAAGAGACAAGAATCTGAAAAAAAAAAAGAGGATGAATTAACATTACATTGTTATAAACAAAAGGCAAAGAGAGAGGGTTCAGAATTTCTTTCTAGAATTACAGGCAGTTTACTGTGGAGAAAAATAACCTCTGACAAAATAGGAAAACTTGAGGGAGAACTGATCTTGGAGCAAACACATGTTATATTTTAAACAGGTTGAGTTTAAAAGGATGGGGGATGTGAAAGTAAAAACATTCAGTGAAAAATAAAGAAGAAAGGTCAGGACTGGAGCTATAGATTGAATAATCTGAAAATTTGAACCTCATGGATGAATTAGTTCTTGGAGTAGCTTGATAAAGCACATAGGGCAATAGAGATCAAAGGATGAAATCTGTGACAATTATGTTTTTATTTTCATCACTGACTTTTCCTCCATATGTTGAAATGTCTCATGGAGCTAATAAAACCACATTAGTAGAGCATCAAAAATCCAGAGATTCAAAAAAATATATTAAAAAAATTTAAAAAAGAAGTATTCAAAAGAAAAAGGGTTAATGAAGGGGGGGTTTGGAAGTGATAGCTGAATAGTTCCATTTGGAAGAAATTGTTGATGTTTGAATGAACATATATCTCTGTATAAAGTGGTCTGAACGGTGGCCTTCTCAAAAGATATGCCCACATTCTAATCTTTGGAACATGTGAATATGACTTGATACAGTAAAAGTGAATATTACCTTATAAGACAAAAGATTCAATTCATGTAAGTGTCTTGAGAGACATTTATCCTGAATTATCTGGTTGGACACTAAATCTAATAATAAGTGTCTTTGTAATAGTGAGGCAGAGGGAGATTTGACAGGCAGAAGAGATGTCAATATGACCACAGAGTCAGAGATTAAGAGTTTATAGTGATGTGGCTACAAGTCAAATAATGCAGACAATCATAACTAGAAGAGGCAAAGAATTTCTCCCTTGAGTTTCCAGAGGGAGTGCTTCTCTGGTGACATCTTGACTTCAGAATTCTGGCCTTCCAAACCGTGAAAATAAATTTATGCTACTTTAAGCTATTCAGTTTCTGGTACTTTGTCACCGCAGCTTCAGGAAACACACTGTATAAATAAAAAATGTCTTCTTAGGTGAAAATAGATTATTTAACGTAAAAGTGGATGTAACAAATATGCCATTTTGGCCAGTGTCTAAGAATTAACCCCTTTTTTTTCAGAGGGCTGGAGTCATTTCCCCATTGTAGGACAATCTCAAATAAGGGTTTTGCGCAGAGAATTTGGACTTCTATACCACTGAAAAGAGGATGGAGAATTCTGTAGGTCTTAAGAACATGAGCTATCCATATGAATGTTCTGAATTTTTCTATGTTCCCTAAAGGAATGAAGAATTTGCAGAGAGAAAAATTATATTGGAGAAAGAAAATTTTCTAATCTATATGTCCAGAGGCAGTGGGCAAGCATGAAGCTGAACAGTGTCACGGTGATTTCATTAGCAGGTGTCCTGAGTCAAACAGAGATGATCCAGAATGAAGAGGGCACCTTCTCTCTGAGCAGTCTCAGCTTTGTAATGAGTGGCAGGAAGGGGTGGAAAAGTAGAATGCTCTAGCCTGTGGCAATATTTATCTTTCCCTCTTGGAAAAGGAGAGGACAACTCATCACTCTACATGTGGTTCTTCTACTTTTTCAAGGTTTAACCACTTCAAATCATTTGCTTGATTCCATTATCTTTATTGAGTTAGATAATGTTTCACTACTTACGGACTGTTGTTTCACAGTTGTTTCACTGAGCTTCACAAACCTAAGAGTAAAATTGTCTGTAATTTTATAGGAAAGACAATTGGTTATTTTGTTCAATCAGTAAAATGATCAATTTGGTAGCCTTGCGTAAATCCTGCTGTGAGCATCAAAAAGCAGAATAGTCTCCCTTACAGTATGATGGTGTTTTCATTATCTGCTGGATAAACACACTGAAAGTTTTCCCTTGCTACAGAGAAATTATAATGGCCCATGTGTTAAAGTGTACTCATTTTCTGTAAAGAGGCATTTGTGGTTGATTAAACACATCAGCCTCATTTTGCATTTAATCAAATGCAGGGGCCATTTATTACTTTGAATACTCCAGTACCCTGGACATTAGCCCTTGACTAATCTAGACTACCTAATTGAAGAGCATTTCAGGTGCAACCAATTATAATAGAATGAGTTTTATTCCTAGACTCAACTCCAAACATTTCTTAATATATGAGCCTTAATGAAAACTTCTGTCCATCTAGGAAGGCCATGATGTATTTGATTTGGATAATCAACTTACAGCTAGCTATACTGTAAAACTAACATTCAGTGCAATTTATATCATCCAGTCCTTCTAATGGTAACAAGTACACCACTTTTTGTCTTTTCTTTCTTTTTTTTTTTAATTTTTTTTTCAACGTTTATTTATTTTTGGGACAGAGAGAGACAGAGCATGAACGGGCGAGGGGCAGAGAGAGAGGGAGACACAGAATCGGAAGCAGTCTCCAGGCTCTGAGCCATCAGCCCAGAGCCTGACGCGGGGCTCGAACTCACGGACCGCAAGATCGTGATCTGGCTGAAGTCGGACGCTTAACCAACTGCGCCACCCAGGTGCCCCAGTCTTTTCTAAAACCACATATACACAGTTCGGGAATTTTCAGATAGTAAAAAAGTGCATATGACAGTACATTTTCTTGTTCTCACAATGCAGTAGTGGTTTCATGTCATTTTTAATGCAGTAAAGTGGAAGTTATTTCTTTTATTTCTTCAAACTGCAGTTGTGAAATCTTTACCTCCTACATTTTTACTATGCCCTTACTTTAAAAATGTACTTTCTACCAATTTCTTTTTTAAAAAAGGAACTACTTTATTGAGGTATGATTGACATATAAAAAGCTGTGCATATTTAATGTATACAACTTGCTAAATTTGGAGGTGTTATTTGTGAAACATCACCGTAATCTATGCCATAAATATACCTATCACCTCTAAAAGTTTCCTTCCAGCTTCTTTATTTATTTATAATTATTAGTGTATGTGATAAGAATACTTTATATAATATATACTTTTTTATTTTTTTTATTTTTTCAATATATGAAATTTATTGTCAAATTGGTTTCCATACAACACCCAGTGCTCATCCCAAAAGGTGCCCTCCTCAATACCCATCACCCACCCTCCCCTCCTTCCCACCCCCCATCAACCCTCAGTTTGTTCTCAGTTTTTAACAGTCTCCTATGCTTTGGCTCTCTCCCACTCTAACCTCTTTTTTTTTTTTTTTCCTTCCCCTCCCCCATGGGTTCCTGATAAGTTTCTCAGGATCCACATAAGAGTGAAACCATATGGTATCTGTCTTTCTCTGTATGGCTTATTTCACTTAGCATCACACTCTCCAGTTCCATCCACATTGCTACAAAAGGCCATATTTCATTCTTTCTCATTGCCACGTAGTACTCCATTGTGTATATAAACCACAATTTCTTTATCCATTCATCAGTTGATGGACATTTAGGCTCTTTCCACAATTTGGCTATTGTTGAGAGTGCTGCTATAAACATTGGGGTACAAGTGCCCCTATGCATCAGTACTCCTGTATCCCTTGGGTAAATTCCTAGCAGTGCTATTGCTGGGTCATAGGGTAGGTCTATTTTTAATTTTCTGAGGGACCTCCACACTGCTTTCCAGAGCGGCTGCGCCAATTTGCATACCCACCAACAGTGCAAGAGGGTTCCAGTTTCTCCACATCCTCTCCAGCATCTATAGTCTCCTGATTTGTTCATTTTGGCCACTCTGACTGGCATGAGGTGATATCTGAGTGTGGTTTTGATTTGTATTTCCCTGATAAGGAGCAACGTTGAACATCTTTTCATGTGCCTGTTGGCCATCTGGATGTCTTCTTTAGAGAAGTGTCTATTCATGTTTTCTGCCCATTTCTTCACTGGGTTATTTGTTTTTCGGGTGTGGAGTTTGGTGAGCTCTTTATAGATTTTGGATACTAGCCCTTAGTCTGATATGTCATTTGCAAATATCTTTTCCCATTCCGTTGGTTGCCTTTTAGTTTTGTTGGTTGTTTCCTTTGCTGTGCAGAAGCTTTTTATCTTCATAAGGTCCCAGTAATTCATTTTTGCTTTTATTTCCCTTGCCTTTGGGGATGTGTCAAGTAAGAGATTGCTACGGCTGAGGTCAGAGAGGTCTCTTCCTGCTTTCTCCTCTAGGGTTTTGATGGTTTCCTGTCTCACATTCAGGTCCTTTATCCATTTTGAGTTTATTTTTGTGAATGGTGTGAGAAAGTGGTCTAGTTTCAACCTTCTGCATGTTGCTGTCCAGTTCTCCCAGCACCATTTGTTAAAGAGACTGTCTTTTTTCCATTGGATGTTCTTTCCTGCTTTGTCAAAGATGAGTTGGCCATACGTTTGTGGGTCTAGTTCTGGGGTTTCTATTCTATTCCATTGGTCTATGTGTCTGTTTTGGTGCCAATACCATGCTGTCTTGATGATGACAGCTTTGTAGTAGAGGCTAAAGTCTGGGATTGTGATGCCTCCTGCTTTGGTCTTCTTCTTCAGAATTACTTTGGCTATTCGGGGCCTTTTGTGGTTCCATATGAATTTTAGGATGGCTTGTTCTAGTTTCGAGAAGAATGCTCGTGCAATTTTGATTGGGATTGCATTGAATGTGTAGATAGCTTTGGGTAGTATTGACATTTTGACAATATTTATTCTTCCAATCCATGAGCAGGGAATGTCTTTCCATTTCTTTAAATCTTCTTCAATTTCCTTCGTAAGCTTTCTATAGTTTTCAGCATACAGATCTTTTACATCTTTGGTTAGATTTATTCCTAGGTATTTTATGCTTCTTGGTGCAATTGTGAATGGGATCAATTTCTTTATTTGTCTTTCTGTTGCTTCATTGTTAGTGCATAAGAATGCAACTGATTTCTGTACATTGATTTTGTATCCTGCAACTTTGCTGAATTCCTGTATCAGTTCTAGCAGACTTTTGGTGGAGTCTATCGGATTTTCCATGTATAATATCATGTCATCTGCAAAAAGCGAAAGCTTGACTTCATCTTTGCCAATTTGGATGCCTTTGATTTCCTTTTGTTGTCTGATTGCTGATGCTAGAACTTCCAGCACTATGTTAAACAGCAGCGGTGAGAGTGGGCATCCTTGTCGTGTTCCTGATCTCAGGGAAAAAGCTTTCAGTTTTTCCCCGTTGAGGATGATGTTAGCTGTGGGCTTTTCATAAATGGCTTTTATGATCTTTAAGTATGTTCCTTCTATCCCGACTTTCTCAAGGGTTTTTATTAAGAAAGGGTGCTGGATTTTGTCGAAGGCCTTTTCTGCATCGATTGACAGGATCATATGGTTCTTCTCTCTTTTTTTGTTAATGTGATGTATCACGTTGATTGATTTGCGAATGTTGAACCAGCCCTGCATCCCAGGAATGAATCCCACTTGATCATGGTGAATAATTCTTTTTATATGCCGTTGAATTCGATTTGCTAGTATCTTATTGAGAATTTTTGCATCCATATTCATCAGGGATATTGGCCTGTAGTTCTCTTTTTTTACTGGGTCTCTGTCTGGTTTAGCAATCAAAGTAATACTGGCTTCATAGAATGAGTCTGGAAGTTTTCCTTCCCTTTCTATTTCTTGGAATAGCTTGAGAAGGATAGGTATTATCTCTGCTTTAAACGTCTGGTAGAACTCCCCTGGGAAGCCATCTGGTCCTGGACTTATTTGTTGGGAGATTTTTGATAACCAATTCAATTTCTTCGCTGGTTATGGGTCTGTTCAAGCTTTCTATTTCCTCCTGATTGAGTTTTGGAAGAGTGTGGGTGTTTAGGAATTTGTCCATTTCTTCCAGGTTGTCCAATTTGTTGGCATATAATTTTTCATAGTATTCCCTGATAACTGTTTGTATCTCTGAGGGATTGGTTGTAATAATCCCATTTTCATTCATGATTTTATCTATTTGGGTCATCTCCCTTTTCTTTTTGAGAAGCCTGGCTAGAGGTTTGTCAATTTTGTTTATTTTTTCAAAAAACCAACTCTTGGTTTCGTTGATCTGCTCTACAGTTTTTTTTAGATTCTATATTGTTTATTTCTGCTCTGATCTTTATGATTTCTCTTCTTCTGCTGGGTTTAGGCTGCCTTTGCTGTTCTGCTTCTAGTTCCTTTAGGTGTGCTGTTAGATTTTGTATTTGGGATTTTTCTTGTTTCTTGAGATAGGCCTGGATTGGAATGTATTTTCCTCTCAGGACTGCCTTCGCTGCATCCCAAAGCATTTGGATTGTTGTATTTTCATTTTCATTTGTTTCCATATATTTTTTAATTTCTTCTCTAATTGCCTGGTTGACCCACTCATTCGTTAGTAGGGTGTTCTTTAACCTCCATGCTTTTGGAGGTTTTCCAGACTTTTTCCTGTGGTTGATTTCAAGCTTCATAGCATTGTGGTCTGAAAGCACAGAAGCACAGAGTTGGGTGTTTGCACAGAGCAAGTTCCCTGGCAGGAACTGGTTCCCTTTGGGATTTTGGCTGGGGGATGGGCGAGGGAGATGGCGCTGGCGAGCGCCTTTGTTCCCCGCCAAGCTGAGCTCTGTCATCCGGGGGCTCAGCAGCTCTCCCTCCCTTTGTCCTCCAGCCTTCCTGCTTTGGAGCAGAGCTGTTAACTTATGACCTCCCAGACGCTAAGTCGCGCTTGCTGTCGGAACACTGTCCGTCAGGCCCCTCCGCTTTTGCCAGCCAGACTCGGGGGTCTGCTTGGCCGGCCAGCCGCCCCTCCGCCCCGGCTCCCTCCTGCCAGTCCGTGGAGCACGCACCGCCTTGCTGCCCTTCCTACCCTCTTCCGTGGGCCTCTCGTCTGGGCTTGGCTCTGGAGACTCTGTTCTGCTAATCCTCTGGCGGTTTCCTGGGTTATTTAGACAGGTGTAGGTGGAATCAAAGTGATCAGCAGGACGCGCGGTGAGCCCAGCGTCCTCCTACGCCGCCATCTTCTGGCTTCCCCCTCTCTTTTTCATATAATATATACTTTTTTGACAAATATTTAAGTACACAATATTGTTATCTACAGGTATTATGTAGTACAGTAGTTCCATAAGACTCATTCATTTTGCATAATTGAAACTTGTACCCTTTGACTAATACTTCATCATTTCCCCCTCCCCTCACACCATGGAAAGTGCCATTCTACTCCCTGCTACTACAACTATTTCAGTTTCCTCATATGACTTGTGTCATATTGTATCTGTCCTTTTGTGCCTGGCTTATTTCACTTAGCAGAGTGTCCTCGAGGTTCATCCATGTTGATGCAAATAGCAAGATTTGCTTAATTTTTAAAGTTATGTAATATTCCATTGTATGTATATACTACATTTTTTTAAAATCCAGTAATCTGTCAGTCGACATTTAGTTTGCTTCCTGTCTTGACTATAGTGAATTGCTGCAATGACCATGGGAATGCAGATCCTGAATGCAATTCCTTTGGATATATACTCTGAAGTGGGATGGCTGGATCATTTAGGTAACTTTATTTTTAATTTTTTTAAAGTTTATTTATCTATATTGAGAGAAAGAGAGAAAGAGAGAGAGAGAGAGAGAGAGAGAGAATGAGTGGGGGAGAGGCAGAGACAGGGGGAGAGAGAGAGAATCCCAAGCAGGCTCCGTGCTATCGGCACAGAACCCAATGAAGGGCTTGATCTCACGAACCATGAGATCATGACCTGAGCTAAAATCAAGACTCAGATGCTTAACTGACTGAGCCACCCAGGCGCCCCATTTTTAATTTTTGTGGAACCTCCATACCATTTTCCATAGTGGCTGAATCAATTTACATTCCCACCAACAGTGTTCAAGAGTTTCCTTTTCTTCACATCTTCATCAATATTTACCTTTTTTTTTTTTTTTGATAATAGATAATAGCCATTCTAATTGATGTGAGATGACATCTCATTTTGGTTTAAGTTTCCATTTCCCTGAATAATTGGTTATATTGAGCATCTTTTCACATACATGTTGGTCATCTATATGTCTTTGTTTTTGGATAAATGTTTATTTAGGTTCTTTGCCGATTTAAAAAATCTATTTATTTGTTTATTTGTTTTTTTTTTGTTGTTATTGAGTTGTAGGAATTCCCTATATATTTTGGATATTAACCCTCTATCAGATGTATAGGTCTGCAAATATTTTATTGCATTCTGCAGGTTGTTTTTTCATTTTGTTAATGTTTTCCTTTGCTGTGCAGAACTTTTTAGTTTGAGTTAGTCCCACTTGTTTATTTTTGCTTTTGTTGACCTGGGTTTTGTTGTCATATTCCCTGCTCCCTTCAACCTCCCCAAAGGAAAAAAAAAATCATTGCCAAGACCAGACAAGGAGCTTACTGCCTATGTTGTCTTCCAGGAGTTTTATGGTTTCAGGTCTCATGTTTAAGTCTTTGATCCATTTTGAGTTGATTTTTGTGTATACTGTAAGAGAGAGGTCCAATTTTATCTAGTTTTCCCAACACCATTTATTAAAGAGACTGCCCTTTCCTTATTGTGTATTCTTGGCATGTTTGTTGAAGATCAATTGACCAAAAATGCATGGCTTTATTTCTGGGCTCTTTATTTTGTTCCATTGGTTTGCATGTCTGTTTTTATGCCAGTACCATATTGTTTTCATTACTATAGCTTTGCAATATATTTTTAAATTAAGAAGTGTGATGCCTCCAGCTTTGTTCTTCTTTCTCAGAATTGCTTTTGCTATTCAGGCACTTGTGTGGTTCCATATGAAGTTTAGGATTATTTTTTTGAATTCTGTAAAAAAATATCTTTGGGGTTTTGGTAAGAATTGCATTGACTGTATAGATCACATTGGGTACTATGGCCATTATTTTAGCTCTTGAAAGAAATTAAATCTAAATTAAATTTTGATTATCAAGAAATAGAAAATAGTAATTGCTTTTAGAGACTAAGAGAAATTACTATTTTTGGGTTTAAAGCTGTAACATATGTTGAAGCTGTTTATTCTATAGTAGGCTCATATATGGGATTATGTCAAGACAAGTTCGTGATTCCTTAAATGGTTTTCCCCTCTCATTTGCTCTAAAGACTACAATATGTCAGTAGCTGATAATGTTGTTTGCTTTGTTGAAAGCCAATATTTTTATTTCCTTGTTAATAGAAGCCTCTTTTTATTTAAGTGGCAGTGTATACAGTGTCTAAGGATTTCTATGTCAATCATTGTAATAAAACTTGGTCTAGATATGGAAATACAACTTGATTTCTAATGAAAGAGATTTAAAGAAAAGGTCATAAAAAAGGTATTAGATAACTTTTGCTGCATAACAATTCTCCCCTAAACCTAGTAGTTTATTATTTATTTATTTATTCATTTTAATATAATTTATTGTCAAGTTGGCTAACATACAGTGTATACAGTGTGCTCATGGTTTTGGGGTAGATTACTGTGATTCATCACTTACATACAACACCCAGTGTTCATTCGAGCAAGTACCCTCCTCAATGCCCATCACCCATTTTCCACTCCTCACCCTCCTGCCATCAACCCTCAGTTTGTTCTCTGTATTTAAGAGTCTCTTATGGTTTGCCTCCCTTAAAACTAGTAGTTTAAAAATATCAGTGATTTATTTACCTTACAATTCTGTGGTTTGGCTGGATGGTTTTTCTGGCTCAGGGAGGCTCAACTGATCTGTTCTGGACTTGCTCATGAGTCTGTGTTCATCAAGCAGGTGGGCAGGAAGTTGTAAGATATAGGATGGCCATAATCACATGCCTAGTGTTTGGCAATATGTTAGCCAGGGCAAAAGGAATAATTGACTAGGTTCCATGTCTGTCATCAGCCAGACTGAGGGAGTCTTTTTCACATGGCAATGATTTTATTTATATATATATATATATACACACACACACACATATACATATGTGTGTATATATATGTATATATATATGTGTGTACGTATATGTATATATACGTATATATACGTATATATACATATACATATGTATATGTATATATACATATGTATATGTATATATACGTATATATACATATGTATATGTATATATACGCCTATGTATATATACATATACATATGTATATATACGTATATATACGTCTATGTATATATACATGTATATATACGTCTATGTATATATACATATACGTCTATGTATATATACATATATATATATACATAAAACAAGAATAGAAATTTGCAAAGTTCTTTGGGTCCCGGCATTGAAACTCTTGCAACATTACTTATGTGCACTCTATTGATCAAGCAAGTCACAGCTAACACAGATTTGAAGTTTGAAGAAATAGACTCAGTAGGAGGAGCTGCAAAAAATTGTGGTCATTTTTACATTAGCCACAAGGGGCTTCTGAAAAGATTTTTCTCTCTTAATTAAAAGTTACTTGAGTGAAAACCCTGTCTTCCTCTTGGTCTCTTCCTTCTTGTTTTCATTAATGTCTTAGAACTTGATGCTAGGAACTCAACCATAAGAAGGCCAAGAGAATCTCAGACATGTGGAACCAGAATCACAATGTCATTAAACAGCTGAATATCACAGGACCTTCCAACTTCTAGATTTTTAACTGAAAGACTAAATGCAGTGCTTAAAACAGACTTACTAGAATATTTTATTGTTTTTGGCAATCACGAGTTAGGTGATGTAACAGAAACATTATAATTGGCATGAGAAAAATCAGTGTATAAATTGGAATACTATGTTGAAATTCTGCAAACTTAGTACTATTTTAGTTAAAAGTGAATTTCATTCTGTTGCTGCTGAACATAAACATATGTTTAATCCTTTCAGTTATAGAGAATCCAAGATTTGTTACTGTTATAGTAGTTTTTTAATGGAATAGATATCTTTGAAATATATTCCTTTGGAATAGATATCTTGTTTTCTCAACTTAACCAGAATTTTATATCAATTTTATTAAAAATCCTATTTTGAAGAAATTAAATTTGAGTTTCTGTTATTTTTTGAGGATGCACAATCATTTGAATCTTCCCCCAAGTTTTAGAATTACACTTCTTGTTTAGGAAAGGAGAACCTACATAAAAACTAACGGGCTTAATTTTTTAATATCATCAAAGAATGATAAAATATCCCTGTACTAGGCATACCTTCAATCAAGACTTATAGAGCAAAGGTATATTAAGAGAGAAATGTTTGGCATACCTCAGTATGCTTCTTCTTTTTTTAATTTAAATTTTAGTTAGTTAACATAGAGTGCAATATTGGTTTCAGGAGTAGAATTTAGTGATTCATCATTTACATATGACACCCAGTTCTCATCACAAGTGTCCTCCTTAATACCCTTCACCCATCCAGCCCATCTCTCACCTGCCTCCCTCCATCGACCTTTCAGTTTGCTCTCCATTGTTAAGACTTTCTTGTGGGTTGTTCCCCTCTCTTCTCTCCCACCCCATCCATATATATTCATCTGTTTTGTTTCTTAAATTCCACATATGAGTGAAATTATATGGTATTTGTCTTTCTCTGACTGACTTATTTCGCTTAGCATAAACATTCTAGGTCCATCCATGTCGTTGCAAATGGCAAGATTTCATTCTATTTGATGGCTGAGTAATATTCAGTTATATAAATATACCTTCTTTTCTTTATCCATTCATTAGTTGATAGTCATTTGGGCTCTCCCCATAGTTTGGCTATTGTTGATAATGCTGATATAAACATTGGGGTGTATGTACACCTTTGAATCTGTATTTTTGTATCCTTTGGATAAATACCTAATAGTGCAATTGATGGATTGTTGCATAGTTATATTTTTATTTTTTTGAGGAACCTCCATACTCTTCTCCAGAGTGGCTGCACCAGTTTGCATTCCACCAGCAGTGCAAAAGGATTCTCCTTTCTCTGCCTACTCACCAACACCTGTTGTTTCTTGCGTTGTTAATTTTAGCCATTCTGACAGGTGTGAGGTGGTATCTCATTGTGGTTTTGATTTGTATTTCCCTGATGATGAGTGATGTTGAGCATCTTTTCATGTGTCTACTAGCTATCTGGATGTCTTCTTTGGTAAAGTATCTATTAATGTATTCTGCCCATTTCTTAACTGGATTATTTGTTTTTTGGGTATTGAGTTTGATAAGTTATTTATAGATTTTGGATACTAACCCTTTATGAGATATGTCATTTGCAAATATCTTCTCCCATTCTGTAGGCTGACTTTTAGTTTTGTTGATTGTTTCCTTTGCTGTGAGGAAGGTTTTTATCTCAATGAAATCCCAATAGTTTGTGTTTGCTTTTGTTTCCTTTGCCTTTGGGAACGTGACTTGTAAGAAGTAGGCATAGACAGAATATACCTCTATTTAACATAGTGCTGGAAGTCTAAGACTCAGCAATCAGACAACAAAAGTGGAAAAGGGGCATACAAATTGGCAAGGAAGAGGGCAAACTATTTGCAGATGACATGATACTCTGCACAGAAAACCTGAAAGACTCTGCCCCAAAATTGCTAGAGCTAATACATGAATCCAGCAAAGCATCAGGATATAAAATCGATGTGCAAAAAACTTGCATTTCTGTACACCAATAACGAAGCAGCAGAAAAAAAAATCAAGGAATCAGCCCCATTTGCAACTGCACCAAAAACCATAAGATACATAGGAATGAACCTAACTAAAGAGGTAGAAGATCTGAATTCTGAAAATTATAGAACACTTATGAAAAAAAAAACTGAAGAAGACACAAAGAAATAGAAAGCATTCTAGGCTCATGGATTGGAAGAGCAAACATTGTTAAAATGTCTGTACTACCCAGAGCAATCTACACATTTAATGGAATCCCTATCAAAATACCGTCAGCATGTTTCACAGAGCTAGAACTAACAATCCTAAAATTTGCATGAAACCACAAAAGACCCCGAATAGCCAAAGCAATCCTGAAAAAGAAAAACAAAAGTGGAGGCATCACAATTTGGGATTTTAAGCTATATGACAAAGCTGTAGTCATCAAAACTGTATGGTACTGGCACAAAAAACAGGCACATAGATCAATGGAACAGAATAGAATACCCAGAAATGGACCCATAACTATATGGTCAACTAATCTTCAACAAAGCAGGAAAGAATATCCAAATAATATGCAATGGAAAAAAGACTGTCTTTTCAACAAATGGTGTTGGGAAAATTAGATGGCAACACACAGAAGAATGAAACTGGACTTCTTTCCCACATCATACACAAAAATAAGTTAAAAGTGGATGAAATGCCTGAATGTGAGACAGGAAACCATCAAAATCCTAGAGGAAAACACAGACAACAACTTCTGTGACCTCGGCTGAAGCAACTTCTTAGCATGCTTATTCTAAAAGTGAAGTGAACTGATTCTTCACTCTGATTTGGGTTTCTATATAAATAAAAAGAAAATTTGATAATAATGATTTGATGGACCTTCAAGCTATAGGATTCTCTGGTTATAAGAATCTTTCTCTTACTCTGCTTGGACAAATGTACTAATTCTTTCTCTCTCTCTCTCTCTCTCTCTCTCTCTCTCTTTTTACCTTGATAGCTCATTCTTGTCTCCCTCGAAGTCTTCCCCAAGGTATTGTTTATATTATGCTAAACCCATTATTTGCAGTTGTCCAAATGTTTCCTTGAAATATGCATCAGTTATGGTTTAATTACAATGAAAAATTACATTTCTTTTTGACTTAGGTCAAAAAAGCAAAAAGTTCTCAGATTATTAGAAATGTATAAATGTTCTTACTTTTGATGTATATATAACCAAAATTTTGATTTTGCCCTGGAATAGAGATACATGTGATAGTTCTTGAAGAATGAGTAGGTGATAGGCAGTCTAGGGATAATAGAGAAGGAGGAGAAGCATCCATTGAGCATAGTAGAGAAAGCATAGTTTAGCATATGGTAGCACACAAGAATCTGGCTCATCCAAGGACAGAAAATCAGGGTGGATAGGCAAAACTAGTAAGAGAAGATCCTGAAAGTAGAGAACAGGCCAGGAGATGATTTATGATGTAAATGAATTTGAATTTTGTCTGTTAAAGTAATAAGAAAATAGAATTTATTGCTTCCTACTCTTTTCTACTACAGTATTTTTAATGTATGTATATTACTATAGAGCACTTGTAAGACTAACGACTGCATGAATGCATGCCAATCTTTTTTTAATAACTGTAAACCTCTTGAAGGCAGGGTCCATGTCATAGTCATTATTATGTTTCCAAAGTCTACCCATTTGAATTGCTTTGTGATGTATCACCTTAGCTAGCCTAAACTACATTCCCCATAATTCTTTGCTAGTATGTTTCCAGGTCAGTGAACTACAAGAGATATTCTTTAGTAAGAGTTAGAGGACAGAGGGAGGCAACAGCCATTTTGCAGCAAAAAACACCTTCTTTTGGTAATTCAATCAAACACTAATGTAGGTGTTGTTGTGAAGGGATTTTGCAGGTATTATTATAGTTCCTAACCAGTTGATTTTAGGTTAATCACAAGGCAGATTACTGGGTGGACCTGACCTAATTAGTGTGAAAACCTTTAAAATGGGACATCAGGGGCGCCTGGGTGGCGCAGTCGGTTAAGCGACCGACTTCAGCCAGGTCACGATCTCGCGGTCCGGGAGTTCGAGCCCCGCGTCAGGCTCTGGGCTGATGACTCAGAGCCTGGAGCCTGTTTCCGATTCTGTGTCTCCCTCTCTCTCTGCCCCTCCCCCGTTCACGCTCTGTCTCTCTCTGTCCCAAAAATAAATATTGAAAAAAAAAATTAAAAAAAAAAATAAAATGGGACATCAATCTTCCATGAATTCAGTTAGTGCTGGTGGGTTTCCAGTTCATTTGTGAGCTTTTGTTCCTGATTGCCTGCCCTGTGGACTTCAGGTTTACTTAGCCAGCATCTACAATTGTACACATCAATTCTTTGTAATAAATCCCTTTCTCCCTATTTATCTTCAACTAGTCCTGCCTCTCTGATTGAAAAGCAGACCTACAAAGCATATACTCAGTAAATGTTAAATGAATACATGTATTTTATATTATTTCTATCAATTAGGGTTATGTTGATGAGTGACTAGCGATGGGAAGGCAATCTGAAAAAATCATAAAAATTTATGGTTAGTCTTTCTTTGGGAATGTGAATATGTTAAAACTAATTTGTATTAGATGAATCTAAATTTGTATTTTGTGTTTATTTCTAAATTCTTAATACTATCCAAATATCTTACTGTTGTCCAAAAAGTTCCTTATCTGGAGAGTAAAGTTAACAGATCAGTTGGAACGTTTATTTGGCTAATATTTATTGAATGTTACTATGTGTCAAGTACTCATCAAGGCACTAGAGATTTATCAGTGAACCAAACAAGAAATTAAGAAAACATCCTTACTCATAACAAGTTTACTTTCTTGATATTAGGAATCAATCAGTCAGTAAATCAGCTACTAAGTCCTGACAATGTGCCTTTTAGGGATGGGAGAAACTCAGTGTTGGTCCTTGACTTCAAAAGTAACAAACATGGACTTAATCTGCCAATTTGCTGATTACTGATGTATGTGAGTCATTTAAGTCAGTGTGCTCAGAGTTTGTGTGTCCACAAATGTTCCATTTTTTAAAGGCTTTTGTTTTAAAATGAGAGTCAATATGCTTTATATAGAACGTAAGTGGATACTTGGGATTGTCCTAATTTACAGATTCCTTCAGTCCACAATTCTCCACATAGCATACCAAATCTCTTATTAAAATATACTCATTTGACTAGTTACCAGCCATCTGTTCTTTTACTTGATAGCTGCAAAGTTATTACCCTGCTTACAAACATCTCCCTCTATTATGTCCTTTGATTTTCTAATTCTGGTTTGCCGTTTAAAAAAATTTCTTCTGTATATTTTTTTTATCTTTTCCCATCTTAGTGTTAGTACTTTTTTTACTAGGCATTGCCTCCATTTGAAAGTGAAAATAATTTTTGAATAGGAAGCTGTTTTTTTTTTCTCTTCTTTGTGTTTTTAATAGCATTTCCACAGCATTTTACACATAATGCAAATGTAGTAAAAGTTGGTTAGCTTTATGAATGAATAAATCACAATTATTGATTATTATACTTTATTATTTTTCAGAGTAATCTGAAGGATCAAAATACAAGACATCAGGGAAACATATGGTGTCTTTTAAAAATTAATAAATAAAGTAAAGAGAGCTATCTAAAAAAAACTTTTCAGATTGATATTCTTTAAATCTCAGGGAATAATTAGGATTTTTAATATCAGAATTGGATTTATTTATAAATTTTGATATTCTTTAAATCTCAGGAAATAATTGTGGTCCTTTAATAAAACTGTATTATTATTTGAAAGTGTAGATTCTGCCTTTAAAATGGAAAAAAAATATGAGAACTTGTGTGATATACATATGGAAGTAGAAATATTGTTTATTTAAAATAAAAAAGGCATTCAAGTTGTCTTTACATTCCACTTTCTCCTTATTCCAACAGAACACCTGATTTTCAGTCTTTTTTCCCCATTTTTTTTTAATGTTTATTTATTTCTGAGACAGAGAGACAGAGCATGAGTGGGGGATGGGCGGAGACAGAGGGAGACATAGAATCCAAAGCAAGCTCCAGGCTCTGAGCTGTCTGCACAGAGCCCGATGCAGGGCTCCAACTCACGAACCGCGAGTTCCTGACCTGAGCCGAAGTTGGACGCTTAAGCGACTGAGCCACCCAGGCGCCCCTTTCTCCACTTATTAATTTGGAACAAGAGTCTCTATGTCCCCTGGATTGGTAAGGGACAGAACACTGCTAGTGGTTTTATCTAACCCTAAAGCAAGAATTCATCCATTTGGAAATTTCTATGGGCATTTAGTGTTATAACAATAAAATAATACCCAGGGGTTTAGAGATTATCTCATCTTCTATTAATTTGTCCATGGAGAAAGTCAAAGATATGCCCAGAGGAAAATCACAGCTCTTTTTACAAGAGAGGGATGAGAACTCTTGAACATTTCTGAGACTCTGAGCTGAAGTGGAGCTCCAGTCATAGTTGGGAGTGTCACTTGTCAAGCTAGAAGTCAGTCGGCCTATTTCCTTTTTACATTGTCATTTTCGCGCCATAGGCTTTGCTTTGTCTTACCCCTGAGAGGAACTAAGAATTCAAGAATTTAGGAGAAAGGATGGTGGAAACCCACAGCAACAGGGCAAGCTCAGAGCAGCAGAATGGCTAAACAGAGATTTCTTTTTTGGGAACTGTAGCATTTTAGGGATCTTTGTAAGTAACACATATGCAAGTGGATGCCTTACTGCATGGCACTCTCATGGACTACCTTGTTTATGTTTAGTGGGTATTTCTTAATTTTTTTCGAATGTTTACTTATTTTTGAGAGAGAGAGAGAGAGAGAGAGAGAGAGAGAGACAGAGCATGAGTAGGGGAGGGGCAGTGAGAGAGGGAGACACAGAATCTGAAGTAGGCTCCAGGCTCTGAGCTGTCAGCATACAGCCCGACACGGGGCTCAAATTCAGGAACCACTAGATGATGACCTGAGCAGAAGACTGACATTCAACTCACTGAGCCACCCAGGTGCCCCTTTAGTGGGTATTTCTTAAAATAATTTTAACTAACGTTTACTCAAGAGCAATTAAACAAAACAATCCATTTTTTTTTTTTTTTTTTTTGCAAAAACATGCAATTAAGTGGTTGAATCTTTCCATGCTAGCAACCTTAAAAACCCAGTTTTAGGGGCGCCTGGGTGGCGCAGTCGGTTAAGCGTCCGACTTCAGCCAGGTCACGATCTTGCGGTCTGTGAGTTGGAACCCCACGTCAGGCTCTGGGCTGATGGCTCAGAGCCTGGAGCCTGTTTCCGATTCTGTGTCTCCCTCTCTCTCTGCCCCTCCCCCGTTCACGCTCTGTCTCTCTCTGTCCCAAAAATAAATAAACGTTGAAAAAAAAATTAAAAAAAAAACCCAGTTTTAAATTTGTTTCTGACATTTAAGTTCAATGCAGCAACATATCGGTCTGATAATTTTTTTTCATGAAACTAATTATAACACTTTTGATATTAGTATATTTAGAAACTAGCTTTAAAAACCAGGTTACAAAATGATTGGCTAATCACTTAAAGTTAGTATTTGCTGCACATATGGTCTAACACTAACCCTAAAAACAGGGGTTATCAACTACTGCTTTTTTGTTATTAGATTGTCCCCAAATTCTATGCTATTATAAGTAGATATATCTTAACTGTTCAAAGTAGGAATATTTGGTGGAAAATCCCAAGTTATAGTCTCTGTTTCCTAGCTTCAAACGGCACAGAAAATTCTTGATTATGGGCCTAATAGCCTTCTTTAAGCAGCCATTCATCTGAATTAACAACATATTAAGTCTATTTCTCCCAGGAGGCACATGAAAATCAAGTTCATGAGATTGTATTAAACATTAACAGTGAGGACAGTGTTCATCTTTGTTAACGTTGCTGTCAAGTGTCTAGATATCAGCATTTTTCTTTTGTTAATTCATTTGGTCAACATCTATTTATCAGATGTTTACACAGTAGGTGCCCTGTCCCAGAGCTCATGGTTTTGTGCCATTGGCAGAGTGAATACACTAGAGGAAAAATTGATATAGATGAGTTTGAAGACCTGAAACATCCTTTTGAACAATAAGTCTTATGGGGATCTGACTCCCCTAATCACTAAATCAGCTTATATTGCTTACTGATTCACTTCAGCCTGAATCTTCTAAGCTTATCATATTAGCTTAGGAGGCTAAATCTTCATTCTCAAGATTTTTCAGTTCCATGTCCCTCTAAACTTCATGCTTGACTCTGCCTCTTGCTTCAGTGTCTATTGGCTTAGACATCTTTGCCTTTATGATGACGAGACAATTAGTTTTGGCCTATATAATAGCACTGAAAAGTCCTTTCTCCTCCATTATCATAGCTTTTTCAAACTACTTGTATTAAAAGTATTATAAGAGGCCCCTGGGTGGCTCAGTCGGTTAAGCATCTGACTTTGGCTCAGGTCATGATCTCGCAGTTTGTGGCCTACAGCCAGTCCCACATGGGGCTCTGTGCTGACAGCTTGGAGACTAAAGCCTGCTTTGTATTCTGTGTCACCTTCCCTCTCTGCCCCTCTCCTGCTCATGCTCTGTGTCTCCTTCCCTCTGTCTCGAAAATAAATAAACATTAAACAATTTAAAATAAAAAGTATCATATATTTGGGATAAAATTATATTTTGATCACTTCTGATTAATAATAGTGCCCATCTAAGATAATGATAATATTTCAGGTTTTTAAAGAAATCTTAGAAGCTTACTCTCCTTAAAGTTTACCTTACCTTGCCCATTTATTCTAGAATACTCAAAGGATGTTTTTGTCTAAAGATAGTTAAGAAACAAAGGATAAGTGCTGCTGCCACAAAAAAAAAAAAAAAAAAAAAAAAAAGATCAATGACAAAAGAGTAAGGTTCAGAACAATTCATGGGGCTAAAAAACACTACACCAGAGAAAGACAGATACCATATGGTTTCACTCTTATGTGGATCCTGAGAAACTTAACAGGAACCCATGGGGGAGGGGAAGGAAAAAAAAAAAGAGGTTAGAGTGGGAGAGAGCCAAAGCATAAGAGACTGTTAAAAACTGAGAACAAACTGAGGGTTGATGGGGGGTGGGAGGGAGGGGAGGGTGGGTGATGGGTATTGAGGAGGGCACCTTTTGGGATGAGCACTGGGTGTTGTATGGAAACCAATTTGACAATAAACTTCATATATGTATAAAAAAAAAGAGAGAAAAAAAAACCACTACGCCATATTGTGTGAAAAGGGAATGTACATTTGTATGTACCTCTATATACACAGAATGTTTTTGAAATGATCCATAGAATCTGTTCATGATAGTTGACTATGAGGTGCTAAGAGTTTTGAATGGGAGGAAAACATATTTCATGACAATTCCGTTCATAACGTTTGATTTGTTTTTTCTAACCACATTGAGGTATTAACTTTTAATTGAAAAAAATCCTACAAATACATATTATATCTAAATATATATATAATTTAAAACACCATAGAAATCATCCATGTAAATCCCTTTATTTTTAGAGATAAAAAAACTAAGGTTCAGGGAGGTTGTGATTTTGTCATAATCACATAATCAGTAAGTGGTGGAGCTGAATCCAGAGTCCTTGGTGATGGTTCTTTCTCCTGTACCCCTCTCAGAACTGGGGCTGCAGAAAATATGTTCTTGAGAGATTATTCTATGAGATTCACTTTATATGCTACCATAGTGTGCACACACTTAATATTTTATATAAATTTGCATATATTGTGATTTTAATCATGTCCCCTAAAAATAATATGTTGAAATCCTAGCCCCTATTAGCCCAGAATGTGACCTTATTAGAAATAAGGTCTTTATAGAAGTAATCAAGTTAAAATGAGGTCATTAGAATAGGTACTAATCCAATATGAATTGTGCCATATATAAAAGGAGATTTGGACAGATAGACATGTACACAGGGACAATGCTATGTGAACATGAAGGCAGAGATCAGGGTGATGCATCTACAAGCCAAGGAATACCGAAGATGGCCAGAAAACCACCGGAAGCTTGGGAGGGAGGCATAGGACAGATTCTCTCTCACAGACCCTAGAAGGAATCAACCCTCCTGGTATATCTTGATCTTGGACTTCCAACCTCCAGAACTGTGAGACAATACATTTCTGTTGTTGAAGCCACCTAGTTTGTGGCACTTTGTTATGTCAGCCCTAGCAAAATAATACAGCACATGTTCATATAGCTTATATAAACTAAGTTTGTCTGGTTTATTACTTCTCATTTTTTCCTATTAAGTTAAAAGCATTGTTATACAGTGCTTTTCAAACTTTTGTGTGCATATATTCTTTCCAGGCAATACCAAAACAATAGTTCAATTTGGCCGATTCTGCTGAAAAAAATAATGATTTGAGTAAATGTCATGGATTTAGTATCATATTGATACAGTCCGTGAAGTAAAAGCTGATCATTTAAAAACAAATTGCTTCAAATAATGGTTTTTATAATTTTAAATTACTTTTTTTTCTGAAGACGCACATTTTGGAAAGGAAGTCTTACTATTTAATAGAAATGTATTGTACTGTGTATTTTACTGAGAGTATAAAAATTGGCATGCCTAAATAAATGGTTATGAAGAAATTCAAAACATGGTTTTGTTAACCATATTGTTAATACCGTGTTTCAATAGCACTGTTAATTAAAAATGTAGTTGTATTTGGTAATGTCCACAGTTACGAGAGTAGGAAAGAGATGGTTGCTTGGATACAGCTAATTTGAAGTGGTTATTTTCAAATTTCATTGGAAAAAGAAAAAAATAGAGATAATGAGAATTGATACTTTTCTTTTTGGAGTGTAATAGTGATATCTTAAGAAAGGTCGACCTTCCAAACAAGTGTTTCTGCTATTTCTTTCTTCCATCAGCTTTAATAGTTGTTTCTTCAAAAAATTATAAATCTTTATACCTAACTGGGTTGATGTTTTCGGTAAGGACTACTAATTTTAGAATTACGTAACTTTCGCCTCATGTAAGATAAACAAGAGGCTCACGGCAAAATTGAAATAATTTGTTCCCATGCATAGTTTTATAGAAATGAAAGTAATATAATTTTAATGCTTATTGGGAGCATGAAGAAATTTGTTTGCAAAACTAAAACAAATTAAATCAAGAATAAAGGTGTGGTCCATCACAGAATTTTCTATTAACCTCATAGAATGAATTAGGCTTTTGACAAATAGAATATTTAAAACATTGTTTCTTTATTTAAAGTTGAAATGGGGCAAATCAACTTGTTTTACGATCTGACCCATTTTGGTATTTCAATAAATTTCTTTCTTATTGTTTCTGTTTCCATTTTGAAAGAAATTAAATTTTAACTTTATTTGATTCAAAATCTATGAAAAAGCAAAAAAAAAATCACTTGGGATTGAATTTCAGATTAAGAAGAGAAATGTCCATGGTGGTTTGACATTTGGCATTTTGGTTTTAGGATCACCCTTTTCTCACTCTTCTGATTTTAATTAATTCTGATCATTTTTCTGACACTGTGTCTATTATCTTCAGTTCTTTCTTCAGAAGGGCACAGAGCACTGAGAGATCGAAGGCGACACTGCCCAATCAAACACTAACCGACTGCAAAGGATGAATAAACAAGATACTGGCTCAGAACAACCGGTATCACGTCTGCCTTTGTCTCCTTCCTTCTTCGATGCTGGCAGTCTTTCATGAACTTTATCCTTTCTCGTTGTTGGAAATGCCTCTTAATAGATGTCTTTGCTTCTAGTATCTGTTCACATCACATGCCCACCTCTGCCTTTCTAAACAAATCGTGTCTCATCATTTCTCTGCTCAAAGACTTATCTCTTGTTAACACCTTGATTAGGTTTTCAAGACAGGTCATCATCTCACCCTTCCACTCTTGCCTCACTTCTTTACTCGAAGCTCCCAACATGCTGCCGCGGGATTTGTGTGCTTATTTGTGCCTGTTGGATTGTGTATGTGTTGCCTTCTGCTTTAGAACTGTGCTCTCCATTTTTCCTTTTCCCTATAGACAAATATATCCAAATTCTGCCGTGCTTCCAATCGCTATGCTGAAATGTTCTTTTTAGATTAATCTAACTAATCCCACCTGTGCCTCACCTGTGGCTTCCCTTCCAAAAGGGTCTTGCAATTTATGGTGTATAAACAGTGAAATGTTTTACAGCTCTTTAACATGATAATTATGAAGACTCTAAATTTTAATAAATATGTGTGACAGGTTGTTAAATAAGGAAGATAAATAGTAGATAGTTTCCCTTAAATTTTTATGTAGTGCTTTTCAAAATTTTAGGGTGCTTACGACTCCCCTGGAACACTTATTAAAAATGCCTACCCAAAGATTCTTATTCAGTTGGTCTTATATAAGCCTTGGGAGTCTTAATCCATCCATTCTCCTCCCACCCCCAGGGGGAAAGACTGAATATTCTCTGTTCTTTATTTTAGTTTTTTTTTTTTTTTAACTTTTATTTTGGAAAATGCCAACTATACACAATTGTAGAAACAATAGTATAATAAACCTTCATGAACCCAATACCTGGCTGCAACCATTTCTACCATGTTATCAAATTGTTCATCTATCTTTTCTTCTGCTTTCTTTGCAGTCTGAATTGTCACAAGGACCCATCAAAACCTCCTTTAAAATTAAGCAGCAATGACGATGTCTTCCACTGAAGCAAAGCACAGTCTGAAAAGTAAAAGACAGAGCCTCAGATTAAAATCTATGTCCAGATGAAGCTTTTGCCTGTTGATACTCACAACTGTAGATGAAGAGATCAGAAGGCTAATATGTTTTTGAGAGAACTGTCTTGCCCAACCTCCCCCACCCCCCTGCCCCGCCACACACACACACACACACACACACACACACAAATTTGGCCTGCACTGGCCAATGCCTTACTTTCTATAACAACCCATGGCCCCTGGAATGGGCACCAGTATGTGCTAGAGCTGTGTAGCTACTGGGAAAGAAGTGCTCCAGGTGCCCACTTTTGAGGGCTGAGCCAGGGGCCACAGAGAACAGTGGACCAAGGAGACCCTCTCAGAAGAATGAATCAGGAGTTTCCCAACTGGCTCACCAAGCACTCACTCCATTCCAGGACTGGGGCCTTTCCTTACTCTGGCCCAGCAGGACCAGGTATTACTGTGTTTCCCCTCTCATTTTTTTTCTGTCTGGGGGGTGGGATGTTATTTTTTTCCTTCATATTATTCTCTTTTTTAAAATTTTATTTGAGAGAGAGAGAGAGTGCAAAGGAGAGGGGCAGAGAGAGAAATAGAGATGGAGAGAATCTTAAGCAGGCTCCGCACTCAGTGCAGAGTGCAACATGGGGCTAGATACCATGACCCTGGGATCATGACCTGAGCTGAAATTAAGAGTCAGAAGTTCAACCAACTGAGCCACTCAGGCACCCCCCAGGGTATCCTCTTTCATTGTAACCAATGACTGAGTGCTGGGTGTAGATAACATGCCTTTTAGTCTACAGGTTATCAGACCATGAGGTGCCTCCTCAGAACCCAATGGAGGGGACTGCACTTTGACCAGAGGCTCTGGACATTGGGATGGATGCTATAACCTGACATGGCTTTTAGGTTGTTTCAGTAGAGAAGGAAAAAGTGTATGTTCTTGTAGAGAAGTGAGAGAGAGAGTATGATTGTTGGTTGGATAAAGGGCAATTGTGTCTATACAATGTTCATTCTTCTTTTCATTACTAACACAGTACTCACATTTCTCAATGTGTCCTAAAGATAGAGGTGGCCAATGAGATGTAAATGTAAATTTTGTCATATGACACTCAGAAAATCCTTGCTGCAGTTACTTGGAAAATAGGCAAGATGATTTGAGCTTCAGTAACTGAAATGGATTAACATCAACCTTGAGAATGGAAGCCACATGCCAAGGATGCAGAACAGAAGGAAAGAAGGAGATTGGATCCATGATAATATCCTAGATCTGACTTAATAGCACTTGACCTCTTGTCTCTAGATTTCTTTTACATAAAATATAAATTCTAATTTGCTTAATTTTGGCCTCTGTTATTAGCAGTGAGGTGCAATTTCTAAATGATATATCTACTAATTTTCATTGCTTCTTGTCCTATTAGTAACTTTATTGGCTTTTGAGAATCCTTCATGTATTAAAGAGAGTAATGCTTTTTGTTACATATATTGGAAATATTCTTCTCAGTTTTTTTCATCTTTTAATTTTGTTTTAGTACTTTGACATACAGCAGTAATAGATTTTAAGCAGTCAAACTCTTCTCTCTTCATAGCTCTGTCTTTACGTTCAGGGTTGTGAGGTCTTTTCCCTTGGGCAGGTTATAAAACTATTTACCCACTGGGTTAGTCAGCATAGACCAGACTGTGTTGCATTAACAAATTGATCTTGGCATCTCAGAAAATTAACAGAATAAAAATGTGTATTTTCCCCACACAAGTTCTGATGTGAGTCAGGCAGTCCCAGGTGGCTACATAAGAATGGGTCTTGAGCCTTGAACACTTTTTGACCGTGAGATAAAGAGCCCACATAGCCTGTGGTGATTTATCATCTTGTGTGGGAATATCTTTCCCTGTTTTACATTCAGTGAGTGTTATTTCATTCTGCTTAAGCATGTGCTTCATATGACACTTGGGCAGCCTCACTGCTATATCCGTGTTCTGTGGGGAGGGGACAAGGTCCTTCCATTGAGGCACAAGAGAGGTGTGTGTCCTACATCAGTTGCTGGGAGACACTTGCTGGCCATGGGTTTCAATGCCCCCTATTGAAGCTGATCCTTCTCTGCCTCTTCTCTATGTTAGTCAAGTGTCTTTCTAGTGCTTGACTGTATTGTGTTTTCCATGGTGACTCTGAAACCAATATGTAATAAGAAAGAAATGTTTGAACTTTTATTTTTGGAGGTTGGCACAGTGATGATCTTTGCTATGCTCAATGTAGTTGGAGTGCTCCTCTGGGATTCATACTGGTGCATGATGTTCTGTTACCTTGAGACCGATAACCAGGGCAAGGTATTCTGCTGGACGCATATTGGCTCTTAGCTTCTTTGACCTGGAAGTGACATAGACACTTCTGTTCACATTTGGTTAGCAACCCATGGTCAAATCACCCAAATCTAATTGGATGGGGGATTCCACAATACAGAGGATTACACTGATGTTTGATGTACACTGATAGACACAGCCATACTGTTTTGTTTTTAAATTTGTTTTTAAATTCTTTATTTCATGAGTAGTTCACTACAGTGCACGATATTAAGCAGGAAGGGATATGTGTTGGTTGAGCAGAGCCAGTGAATATTTGATTTAATTTAGACACACTCTCTGAGATGGTCTTTCCTATCACTGCTTGCCTTAAATTAAAAAAATAATAATCACTCCTCAACCCCTTACCCTTTTGGGATTGCATGATAAATGTAGACATTTGCTCACTTAGTGCTATTTAACAGGGACATCCCCTGTATCTGGAGACACTTATTTTGTTCATCACTTTTCCTTATTTCCCACCATAAAGGTAAGGCAAATTTGTCCAGCTAACCGAGATGTAAGGAAAATTTTTCTATGTATCAACTTTCCTGTACAGCTTGTATTCTTTTGCCATATGACAAAAAGACTAATTATGAATGATGTTTATCATAACCCTTGTGCATGTGCACTCACCTCTGACACTGTGCTGTGGCCATCTACTCTCCACTGGTGACATTATCCTATGACCTTGATAAATGTGAGCCCTTTGCTTATGGACAAGTGAGAAATAGCCACGATCTCATCAGTAGTCTTTGTGAATAATCCTGTAGCTTGAGACAAATATAATATAAACTTAGCAACAGATCTTTTTGGATTATTGTGTTTACAACCAAAGTCAGAGACCTCATGCATTTGGGCAAGCCACTTTCCCAGGGCCTATTTAGGCCCAATCATGTATATTCCACTTTTTTTTGATAATGGAGTGCTCAGCAACTTTATGGCCTGGTGAGTCAGATAACACCCATTTTATGATGGGCAGCTTAGGTCACATGGTAACTTGATGGCTTATGGTCAAGTGTTCTGTCTCTAGTGGGGCCCAGTAGCAGACCAAAAGCTATTTCTCAGAGGGAGATTAGTTATCTGTAGATGATGACAGAACCTTACTCAAAAATCCTAAGGGCTTGTGTTTTGATCCACCTGTAAGAGCTTGTCAAAGACTCTAGAGTGCACCCCATATGTCATTGACACTTCAGGCACCATTGGGTCTGCTGAATCATAATGGCCCAAGTAACAGAGCAGCTTGCACAGTAGCTGGATCTGCTGCAGATCTCTTGCTCTGGGCTCTATTCAAAACTAGCAGTTTTTCAGGTCCCTCAGTGAGTGGGCCAGAGTAACAGCCCCAAATGAAGATTATATTGTCTCCAAAATCCAAAGAGGTCAATTTGGTTTTGTGTCTCTTTCTTGGCTGTAGGTAGCCAAATATAACAACTTGTCCTTTACCTTAGAATGGATATCCCTGGGGCGCCTGGGTGGCGCAGTCGGTTAAGCGTCCGACTTCAGCCAGATCACGATCTTGCGGTCCTTGAGTTCGAGCCCCGCATCGGGCTCTGGGCTGATGGCTCAGAGCTTGGAGCCTGTTTCCAATTCTGTGTCTCCCTCTCTCTCTCTGCCCCTCCCCCGTTCATGCTCTGTCTCTCTCTGTCCCAAAAATAAATAAACGTTGAAAAAAAAAAAAAAGAATGGATATCCCAACATTCCCACACAACTAGACCCCTAGAAATTTCACTGAGAGAGAAGACCCCTGAATGTAATCATATTTATTTCCCACCTTCTGACACACAGTTGTCTTACCAATAAGTCTAGAGTCATTGCTACCTCTTGTTCACTAGGTTTAATCAGCATAATGTCATCAATGTAATGCACCAGCGTGTTATCCTCTGGAAGGAAAAATGATCAAGATCCCTTTAAATTAAATTATGACATAGGATTGGAGAGTTGATATACCCCTGAGGTAAAGAAGTAAAGATGCATTGCTGGCCTTGCCAGCTGAAAGCAAATTGATTTTGGTGGACCTGATGGACAAGTATAGAGAAAAAGATACTTGCAGATCAATAGCTGCATACCAGGTACCATGGGATGTATTAATTTGCTCAAGGAATAAAATCACATCTGGTACAGTAGTGGCAACTGGAATCACCACCTGGCCGAGATTACAATAATCAATTGTCTTTCTCCATCATCCATCTGTCTTCTGCACAGGACAAATATGAGAGCTGAATGGGGATGTGATGGAATCACCACCCTTGCATATTTCAAGGCTTTCATGACGGCACTGATCTCTGCCAGACCTCTCAGAATGCTGTATTGCTATTTTCCTAATGTTAAAATTCCTAAGGCATTACTGGCTTCTTGTTGGCCTCTCCCACATTATAGCCCATTGTGGGGAGTCTGCCAGCTGCCAAGTATGTCTATGTCAGTTATGCACTCTGGAACTGGGTAAATGACCACAGGATAGATCTGGGGATCCACCGGCCCCACTGTGAATGGGTTTGAGCTAAAACCCTGCAGTGAGGTACTGCTATAACAAATACCTATAAATTCATTAGTAGCTTTGGAAATAGATAATGGGTAGAGGCTAGTTTTGAAGTTCTTTCTGGCAAAGCTTATATTGCTGTGAATGGACCATTCTGGGTGATTCTGATAAGATTTTGGGAAGAAAGGAGGAGAGATGAAAAGAGAAAGTTCTGAAAAAGAGAACTGAATTGAGAAAGCCTCAGTCTTTGCAGAGAATGCCTAAGTAATCCTCAACAGAATATTGGTAAATACGGACACTGATGGCCATCTGATAAGGTCTTAGATGGAAATGAAGAACATTTTGGAAACTGGAGGAAAGATGATCCTGCTATAAAGTGGCAAAGACCTTGGCTGAATTGAGTTCATGTCTTAGTGTTTTGTGGAAAGTAAAGTTTTTCAGGGATGGAATTGGGTATTTAGCTGAATCTATTCCTAAGCAAAGTGTTGAAGGAGTAGGCTCGTTCCTCCTGACTGCTTAGAGTAAAATTTGAGAAGATGTAACTGATATAAAGGTTAAATTGTTAATTAAAAAGGAAAAAGAAGTTAAATAATTGGAATATTCGTAGCCTATCCATTTTAAAAAATGAGAAAGCATGATTGAAAGAGAACACTAAGGGTGTGCCCAAACAACTATTTAATACGGAGTTTAGCTAGCTATCTTAACAGAAGCCAGGATTGACAGTTCACGACAGTGGAAAAATAACTCTGGAGACAATTCAGAAATCATCATGGTGTACCTCCCATCATAGGCTGGGAGTGGTTTCAAAGAAGCTGGTGCCTGTGAGATCTAGGGACAAGTTTTAGTGCTGTTCCCATCACAGGCTCTGCTCCCTTACTCCTTGGCCAGCTTAGGTGTGGCTCCAGTGGCTTCAGTGGCCGTGTGTGGTACAGGCTGTGGTGGTCACTCCTCTAGAAGGCAAAGACACCACAGCTTCTAGTGTGCAGACTGTATAAGCTGTATGGGTGAGGCTACACCCTAGACTCCAAAACAATAGAGCACCCTGCTCAAGATTCCAGCTCTGATGAGCTTCAGAGTTGGGGCCACACCCCAGTGGGTCTGGAAAGCAAAGCATCAGGCCAAAGAGCATTACTCTTAAGCCTTACGATCTCATGGAGTTATTTGGACTTATTTGGACTTATTTGGAACCTGTTAGCCCTTTCTTCTTTCCTGTTCCTCCCTTTTGGAATGGGAGTGTCTATTATATGCCTGTTTACCCTATGCATTGTAGTTTGGAAGCACTTGATATGTTGGTTGCACAAGTTCACAGTGGGAGAAGACTTTGCCTTAGAATGAATCATACCTTGAGTCTCACTCTTATCTGATTAAGATGATATTTAGATGAGACTTTAGCCTTCAAAGTTGATGCTAAAAGGAGTTAAGACTTAAAGGACTATTGGGGTGGAATGAATGCATTTTGCATATGAGAAGGGCATGAATTTGGAAGGGGACTAGGGACAGAATGTTATAGACTAAACATGTGCCATCCCTCCCCCTGATACATATATTGAAACCTAGCCTCCAATGTGATTTCGAATTGGGAGCTTTGGGAAGTGATTAGGTCACAAGGATGGAACCCTTATGATTGGGATTAATGTCCTTTAAAAGAGACCCCAGAGAGCTCCCTTGCTCTCCTTTTTCATTTCACTAAGTTTTAAAATATCAAATTCCTGACTTCGTAGTTCCTGAGCATAAGAATCTTAGTTGATAATGCAAGATTCTGTCATATATCTGAGTCATCATTTATTTTTATCAGTTTCCTTAAAATGAGTCTCAATCTGAGTAAACTCTAAGACTTACACCAGAAATGCTCTTTGCCATTTGTCAGATTATTTATTGGATTCCTGGTACTTTATATTATAAAGATTTTAAAATAAGAAATAAAAAAGAAAATAAATCTTGTTAAATAATGGACTAAGAAAATTACAGTTTTAGTATATAAAGCACCAATCTATGGGAGCACAGGCTGTTTACTGTCATGACTCTTATTTTGTAGAGGAAGTTTCCATAACAAATTAAATGATTTCAGGACAGAAAAACACTTAGTGGCAATAAAACCTTTTTTGGGGAAGCTAAAATCTATAAAATCATTTATATAAAAAGTGGACAGCCTTAATACTTTGCTAGAAGGGATAAACAGCTAAGATTTGGTGATATAAGAATCAATTTTAAACCAAGAACTTTAAATCAAATTCCAAAATGACTATAGTGTGGCCAATAGAGGCCCCAGTGCAACTTTCTCAATTACATAAGGGGTCAAAAGTTCCAGATTTCCAGTAAGCAGGTCTGGGTTTGACGTTTTGGACATATTACTTAGTTTTACTAATGATTCATTTCTCTTGATCATCATGAGCTCATGTGTGTGAAGGAATCTTTGGAAAATCCAATATTGTAGGTTGGTGGTGGTGGGGGTGGCTCATCATCATTTGTCACTTAGCAATCTTTTTTCATCTGGAGGAATATGAGCTTCAGGAAGTGTCACCAGTGTGCCTAGAATATGATACTGCAAGGCAATAAGGAAAGAAAGATGTATGAAGTGTTCTGCAAATTTCTTATATTTCTTGCTTTCTGTCTTGGGAGAGCAGAATATTACATTTAATAGCACCCTACACTCGTGGATACATTTGAGGGCTTTCCAACCAGAGTCTTAAATTCCATCGGATTGTCCAAGTCACCATTAATATTAAGGAGAAATATATTATATTTACATGTACTCCAAATAGATCCTTAATTAACCAGTGTAAGGGTCATTAAAAGTCAAGAGCAAGCCTTAGTTTTAATAAAAAAACTTGTATAGAAATAATCAGGGCAAATGAAATTATTTAATCTAATTTACAGAGTTCCTGACAGACAGATATGTGAATTTCACATATTAAATGCCTGGAATAGCATTATGTGTTATGTATTACTTAAAAATATTTTTTATATGTACAAAAGTTCATCATTGCTTACGTGTATTTAATGTCTATACAGTTCATCTTCTTACAAATAGATGAATATTAAACAAATGTTTGTAGATACTATATTCCAATAAGATAAGACATTCCATCATGCAGTGATTGAATTTATAAAATCTTGATGAATTTTTTCTTCTTCTGAGCCTACATGCATTTATACCTCTAATACAAGGCTTGAGAATGAAGGAACATACATTACATTCCTGCAGTAATGTGTGTTGGCAGCTCTGTTACACCACCCATGTACCCAGGCACAATAACACACGGCGGGTTATTGACCTCTTCCCCTCTTTTCGAACTAAAAAGCACAGTATAAATGGATACTCTCTTTCCTACAGAAAAAGAATCATCCCTGCTAGAGTAGATGACAATTCAGTGGAAATTGGCTAAAACATTATCATGCCTAGCAAGATAGTACACATACACAGGACCTCTTAGCTTTCAAGCCAGTGAAATCACCTATGGTTTACAAGGTAACTGTATGACCTTCAAATAAAGTGTTCACTTTAGAGGTAACAGAGAGTCAACTTATGGTTTTAGCAGTTTTTAACTTTTTCATTTATTTAATTTATACAGAGTTGTAGATAAGTTTTCATAATGTAATTTGAATTTACTTGTATATGATTTAGATATATCTGTCTAGTCTAATGAAGGATTTATGGTCTCTGAAACAAACAAATCAAAGTGAAAGAATTATTTCGATAAAATATTTCTCTAATTCTGTTCTGTCTTTAACATAATATGTGCCTAAAGAGGTGCATAATTCCTTGCCAAGATATTTATTTCTTATTAGACTTTCTGATAATAAGGGTGTTTGTACATATTCGGCTTGCAAAAATGCATGCATTATTGAGGGAATAATTATAAATCAGAATAGTTTGCGGGAGGGAGTGAGGGCTCAGGGTAATAGGTGTGGCCATAGTGGGGAAAAATTAAATTATTTCACTCAGTTATCCATTTTGACTGCCTATATGGTTCAAGTTCACAGAAAAACAAACAGCTCAGATTTCAACCTTTTTTTATTTGCTTAGCTCAAAATCGAGTTGCAGAAAGAGATGACAAGTGACTTTGACTAAACTGCTTTTTACGTGCCTAATGAGTTGAGAATATGGTGTTTATTATCTTTCCCGAAATCTAACTATCCATTGGTACTCACTCCCGAAATCACAAGTTGTTAATGTGGCGTCTAGCTGGATGCTTGTACTGAGCATGACGCTTTTATTTATATTTTCATATGTATAAAATTATAATCATATTTGTGTATTTGAAGGCTTTTGTTTGTCCTTAAAAGAGATTAAATGCATCACTCACATAATTTTTCAGATGTTCATATTGGTCAACAAGGAGAAGTGTTTATTTGGACTCCTAAGGAGAAATATACATACAATTCAGTAGAAACTGATGAAGTTTTCAGCTGAGTGACAGAATTCTGTTGGTGCAAAGTTAATCCTGAGTTATTGTGTTCATTGTGTCCGTATCTTCATAGTCTGACAGATCAGTACAAAGCATGCAGCTATGATCTTCTTTGAGATGCATAGTACATTTAGCAGGAAAGGGAAGGATTTTCAATTCCATAGCCTTTGAAAATGTGACCATTCAACAAGAAATTGATTATGAACAACAACAACAAAAATCAATGAATTCTTTCTCAATAATACAAAATTCTTGATGGTATGGAACAGCACCATTCCTCCGTCAGTAGCATACTGACATAATATTTAACTACAAAAAATATGGATGATATTCTTAGAGGACGATCAATTGACAGAAAAGCACTTCAGTGTATAGTATAAAATAGACCATCAACAAGAAGTGTAAAAAAGATGTAAGTGTTCATAATGGAAAAGTTAATCTTCTGATGCAAATCCAAAAAATCACAGATCTGCATATTTAATTGGAAGCAACTTTCAGCAAAAGGATTTGAAGGACCAATACATGGGTTGATTGAGATGAAAGTCTTTTCTCTATACCTCTTAAACTGCTTTCTTCTACTCTTGAAATTTCTTCTATTTAATTACACTTCTATTCAATCCCTGCTTCTCCACATGCCATTTTATTTTATTTTTTTCAACGTTTATTTATTTTTGGGACAGAGAGAGACAGAGCATGAACGGGCGAGGGGCAGAGAGAGAGGGAGACACAGAATCAGAAACAGGCTCCAGGCTCTGAGCCATCAGCCCAGAGCCCGACGCGGGGCTCGAACTCACGGACTGCGAGATCGTGACCTGGCTGAAGTCGGACGCTTAACCGACTGCGCCACCCAGGCGCCCCTCCACATGCCATTTTAAACATTTTGGCTGATATATCTGTGTGGGCCACAATTTCCTGATAGTAAGTTGCCATATTTCTTCAATGTGAGGGCAGTCTCTTATGAAAGGTGGGACATTTACCTTGGGGAACAGCAGTGCAGTCCTTTACAATGCATGTCTACAGAATGTGTATCTCAAATATCTATCAATGTATTGTAAATGTTCATTGAAATAGTAATAAATATACTAGCTAACACTTAGTGAGGACTTATGCAGGTGTGCCAGACCGTGAACTTTATAGTCTTTTGAAGTAAGGCATGTTATTTTTATTCATTTCATAAATGAGGGTGTTGAAACAGAGAGTTTATGTAATTTGCCCAAGGTGACACAGCTATTAAATAGTAGAACCAGGATTAAAATTTGAATACTCTATCTCTAGTCTCTTCATCTTAACCTCTTGTAGGACCATATAATAATACACAGATGGAGAGTAAGTCCTCAAACAACTGATGTTTAAATTTTCTTTAACTTTCAAAATTGTGGGATTTTCCATTTTTGTTAATGACCACATTATTTCACTAATCATTGAAATTTAAAACCATGGCATCATCTTAGACTGTTTGCTATTCATGCCTATATCTAATTGGCTGCCAATTTCTGTAATTTTCTTTTTATAATGTCTCTTAAATTTGGCTCTAACCTTCCATTTCCATTGCTAAATTATTTTGCAGGAACTTAATACCCTCATATGGATTATGAATAAGCAATTCCAGTTTCCTTTTATTCTAATCCATTTTCTGAATCGTTGTATTTAATCTAGCTGTACTCTGCTACAACTAAGCAGGCCTGTGGACTATTCCCAAATATACCTTGCAGGTTCCCATCAATGTATTTTTCACATGTTATTCTCCACCTGTCAACATCTTACATACAAAAGCAAATCTCAAACTGTCAATTCCTTTGCGAGCCCTTTCTGCACCCTCTAACCAGATGTTTGAATGATGAGTATTTTAGATAGTAATACCCAATACAATTTATCCTCCTTTGATTGTAAGAGAGCATGGAGGTTGGGAAGTATTGTTGCAGCATCTCTGAAACATATTGACTGAAAAATACAAGGTTTTATTGTTTTATCTTTCACATTTAGATTATAATCTGCATGAAATTAATTATTGCAAATGGTACGAGGTAGAATGAAGATACAGATATTTGTAACATTTGGATGTGTAATTGTTTCATTGCCTTTCTACTGAAAGGACTAACTTCTCTTTGCTGTTGATGCAGTGACAATTTTTTTCATAAATTAGTTTTTCACAAGCATGTAGATCTATTTCTGGATGTGCTATTCTATTACATTATTCTATTTTTCTATTCATGTTCTATGGAATTCTGTCTTAACTACAGTTCCTTTATAAGTCTTGCTGTTTGGTCATATAAATTTTTTCAATTACTTTTTTTTCAGTAGTTTTTTTTATTATTCTTGGTCCTTTGCATTTCCATACACACTACAAAATAAGCTTGTTAATTTTATACAGAGTATTTTCACTTGTCTGAAATAAAATAGAAAGCCCAAAAATTAGGATTCAAACTAATGCCCTCCTACTACACTGAACACTTAACACTGAAGAGATACTGATATTTAGATATTTTAGCAAAAAGTCAATTTTCCTATATTCAGTAAACCGTACCAAGAAAAATAAGATGTAAGCAAATAAATTGTTTGATGACAATTAGGTAACAATTTAAAGACAAGATGCATATTTGAAAAGTTCAGATAACAATCCAAAGACTAAATAGGAGCTTTTGAAGAGGATGGTCAGGGAAAAGTTCATGATAGTAGGTTTGGAAATGCGTATTGAAATAAAGAGAGGGCTGGAGCGCCTGGATGGCTCAGTCAGGTAAGCATCCGACTCTTGATTTGTGAGATCCTGCCCCATGTCAGGCTCTGTGCTGACAGCATGGGAAGCTTCTTGGGATTCTTTCTCTCTCTCTCTCTGCCCTTCCCCCGCTTGCCCTTGCGTGTGGATGCTCTCTCTCTTTCAAAATAAATAAATAAATGTTTTTTAAAAAGAAAGAAAGATAAGGAGGGCTTTGATAGGCAGAGAGGAAGGAGACACAGCATCAAGAGAGTGAAGATTCAGGGATAAAATAAGGTGAGAGAGAGATATTTGGGTGGCAGTTAAGAAGCTAGTTAAGGGTGACATTTTATCTAAGGAAGCGTTTTGAACATGTACTTGTACAAATGTCACATATGTTAACTTTATCACCTTTCAATATTTTATGATGAAGTTGATGAGGGAATGACACATTGGAAAGACACTGAAAAAAAGAACATTTTTCTATGCTTAGAAAAGGAGGTAAATTTGGGTGGAAGATATATTGGGTGGAGAGCATCAGAGAGTGAGAGTAGATATTTTATGGGAAGAATAAAAATAAAGAGAAATGCCCAAAAACCATAATGAATTGTTAAAAAGAGATTTTAAGCTATTGACAATTTTTTCTACTTTAACTATTTATGGAATTACTCAAAAAATGTATAATATGCCATTAAAAACTCAAGAAAATAAGACAAACAAGGAAAAATGTGAACTTAACATTTTTGGAGCATTTTCTATGTGCCAGGCATTATGTCAAATATTTTATATTATCTTCCTTAAGTCACTCAGTGGTGTCTGTGAGTTAGATCTTTTATTATTCCCATTTTACAAATAAAGAATATGAAGTTAAAAGAGTAACTTTCTCAAGATCTCAGTTGGTTAGCGGCTGCTCTTGGGCTTTAACTCTAAAGTTTGGATACATCACTACCTTATAATACTGCTGCAAATGAATAATATACTCATAGAAGTTGAGATGATAGACCATTCCAGGCTTTGTAAGTGAGAACACTCTACAGGTAATATAATTCGTCTGTTTTATGGCATACTTTGCTACAAGGTTCTAGTTTCATTCTAAATTAATTTTTAAAACTTTATCATAGCTTATTTCATGATTGGATGCTCCAGTATTTTACCTACAAGGCTAATATCACTTGTCTGAATTAAGTTTGTATTTCACACTTAAATCCTTCTGATTTTCGATTTAAATTTATTGTGGCTCTCAATGTCCTTGGTGGCTGGAACTAGTCTGGCCTTCACAAAAAATAAGCAAACAACAAACAACCAAACTCTCTTCCCTCAAAACAAAACCTATTTACTAAAGGCATAAATGATAAAGCAGCCTTTTCTACATCTTGAAGAACTATTAATAAATCTGTAGCTATGAAGTCCTGAAGAGGTGTAAAATGTCTTCTGAAATTTTCTATTTAGAAAATAACTGGTTGGGAGGGCATGTGGGTGGCTCATTCGGTGGAGTGTAGGACCCTTAATCTCAGTTCAGGTCTTGATCCCAGGGTTGTGAGTTCAAGCCCTACCTTGGGCTCTGTGCTGTGTGCGGAGCCTACTTTAAAAAAAGAAAAAAGTTATTAAAAAAAAAAAGAAAATATCTGGAAGCTGAGGTGCCTGGATGGCTCAGTCGGTTATGTGTCTGGCTTTGGTTTTGGCTCAGGTCATGATCTCACAGTTCATGGGATCAAGCCCCAAATTGGGCTCTGTAGTGACAGCATAGAGCTTGCTTGGGATTCTCTCACTCTCTCTCTCTTTCTCTCTCTACCCCTTCCCTGCTCCTGCTCTCCCTCTCTGAAAATAAATAAACTTATAAACTTAAAAAAAAAAGAAAATGTCTAGAAGCCAAAGTTATAATTAAAATCTGTCACTAAAATGTTTAAGCCCAGCAGCTTTTTACTTTGAGGAAAAAAATAAATGGCAGTTTGGCAATGGGAGTGTCTAAAACCACACAATATGCCTCACGGGCTTTATTTTCCGAGACTGGTTTTAATGTTTATTTATTGATTTTGAAAGAGAGAGAGAGAGCACTAGTGGGGAGGGTCAGAGAGAGAGGGAGAGAGAATCCCAAGCAGGCTTTTACACTATCAGCGCAGAGACAAACAAGGGGCTCAATCTCCCCAAACGTGAGATTATGACCTGAGCTGAAATCAAGAGTCTGACGCCTAACTGACTGAGCCTCCCAGGTGTCCCTGTTTTCTGAAACTTTTATTAATAATTCCAATCTCTAAAATTTTGTTTTAATTCCTCTTCCTCTTTAGTGAAAACAATGACGATAATCATTATGATAACAATATGAGACTATGCAAACTCGGAATATCATAAATGCATAGGTTTCCTTATTTTTTTAAGGATTAAAATCTTTATTTGAACATAAAAATGAAAGTGTGTTTTTCAGAATAGCTGTCTAAAACAAAGTTGACAAGCTTGAGTTTTTATTTAACTCTATTATACTGTTGCACATATCGGATTATAAGAAATTCATATTATGAAAATATATTTTAAAATCCTGTGGTTTTTATCCATCAAATGATAAGGAAATGCCTATGTAGTCAAGTTATCTCTTTGCACACAACAGGATCAATAGTAAATCTTAAATTTCAATGAAAATAAGAATATTTTAGAAAGTTAATTAAAAATAAAAATTCCCAGGGTGCGTGGGTGGCTCAGTTGGTTGAGCATCTGACTGTTGATTTCGGCTCAGGTCATGATCCCAAGGTCGTGGGATCAAGCTCTGTGTCAGGCTCTGCACTGAGTGTGGAGCCTGCTTAAGATTCTCTCTCTCCTTCAGCCCCTCTCCACCTCTCCTGTGCACTCTTTCTCTCTCTAAAATAAAAAGAAATTAAAATAAATAAAAATAAAAAATAACAATTCCTTATTCCATCCCTACTATTCTAATTCAGTACATTTGGAACGGGGCTCAGAAACCATATGTTTTATAAATACCTGAGTATATCTCATGTAGGAACTCTGGAGATCGTAACTGGTGATATATCAATCAAAGGATTTATACCAGAGTTTTTAGATTTAATACTTTTACTAATGGGGAAAAGACCAACCAGGACATTTGTTATATAACTTTAAAGATTTGTGTTTAGTATTCTAATCTTTTTTACTGTTAAAATCCCAGCCCTGATTTTTGACTCAGGTAATCATGAAGTAACTTGAGGACAACTAGAAACCTGAATAAAACGTAAAATATCAGTTTGAACTCTGGAGAGCTACCAAGGCAGTAAGGATTAGAGAAGTTAAGATTTCAAGAAAAGGGAATCAAAAGATGAAACTGATATTTGGCATTGGTTTTCCTTTTACTGATGACTGAGAGGCTGAGCCTCTGAGAAGAATTCTCAGCAGTATTAGAGATTGTGATGGGAGTGTGGAAATTGGAGTTCCTGTGATGAATATATGCACCTGTATATCTATTTAAAAATTTTTTAAGTGTTTGTTTAGTTTTGAGAGAGAGAGAGAGAGAGAGAGGAGAGAATGAATGCGTGAGGGGCAGAGAGGGAAGGAGACAAAGGATCTGAAATGGATGCTGCGCTGACAGCACAGAGTCCAAAGCAGGGCTTGGACTCATGAACCCAGAGATCATAATCTGAGCAAAAGTGGGACTTTTAACCGATTGAGCCACCCAGGCTCCCCTTACCTATATATCCATTTACTTCTCTTGACTCTCGCTTGATTAGTGATACAGATTCTGGAGCTAGAACAAACTGGATTAAGTCGTGAGTGTTTTGGGGTCAGTTACCCTAGTATTCTTTATGAAGACATTTTTCCATTTGTACATTCATTTGGTAAATATGCATTGTGTGTCTACCATATTCCAAACAGTTTAGTGTATATTTTAAAGGATAATACCTACTTCATTAGGTTGTTGTGGAGATTATAATTTGGTGATCTAACACCATGACTGATGTCAATAAATACATGCTGAATAAAAGAATTAATCAAAGCAGAAATATCAGACTTCTAATGAAAATCTCCTTTGTCTCATATATTTCCACTTACCCTATCAAGAAATCTAAATGCCATATATGTTACTATTTCTTAACTTAATTTTCACAATATGATTGTAAAGAAATTTGGTATAACAATTTTATTTCATACGTAAAAACAAAATGTAACTCAAAGGGAGATGACAAGTTCATAATACTTGCCCTAAATCTTACTCAAACTTCTCATATTCTGGTTCCTGTTTGTTTGTTTGATTGTTTGTTTGTTTTAGACTAGATTCTTTTATTTTTATTGAAACATAATTGACATATAACATTGTATTAGCTTTAGGTGTACAACCTCTTGATTTGATATATGGATGTATTGCAAAATGATAACCATGGTAAGTTTAGGTCTTATCAACCATGACAGAGTTACCAAAATTTTTTTTTTAGGTGAAAACTTTTAAGATCCAGTCTCTTATCAACTTGCAAATGTACAATCCATTACTGATATCCATATGTTCCATGCTGTATATTGCATCCTAGGACTTATTTATTGTATTACTGGAAATTTCTACTTTTTGATCATCTTCACCCATTTTGTCCCCTCCACCCCACTTCTGGCAACCACCAATCCATATATTTATCTCGTGGTTTGCTTGTTTTTTTTTTTTTTAAGCTTCCACAGATAAGGGAGATCATACAGTATTTGCCTTTCTCTGTTTTATTTCACTTAGCATGATGCCCTAAAGGTCCATCCATGTTGTTTCTTCTTTTTAATGGCTGAATAATATTCTGTAGTTATATTTACCCATACCTATATTTTCTTTATCCATTAATCTGTTAATGAATATTTAAGTTGCTTCCATGACTTGGCTACCACAAATAATGTTGCAATGAACATTTCTTTTTTTTTTTTTATGAAATTTATTGACAAATTGGTTTCCATACAACACCCAGTGCTCATCCCAAAAGGTGCCCTCCTCAATACCCATCACCCACCCTCTCCTCCCTCCCACCCCCCATCAACCCTCAGTTTGTTCTCAGTTTTTAACAGTCTCTTATGTTTTGGCTCTCTCCCATTCTAACCTCTTTTTTTTTTTTTTTTCCTTCCCCTCCCCCATGGGTTCCTGTTAAGTTTCTCAGGATCCACATAAGAGTGAAACCATATGGTATCTGTCTTTCTCTGTATGGCTTATTTCACTTAGCATCACACTCTCCAGTTCCATCCACGTTGCTACAAAAGGCCATATTTCATTTTTTCTCATTGCCACGTAATATTCCATTGTGTATATAAACCACAATTTCTTTATCCATTCATCAGTTGATGGACATTTAGGCTCTTTCCATAATTTGGCTATTGTTGAGAGTGCTGCTATGAACATTGGGGTACAAGTGGCCCTATGCATCAGTACTCCTGTATCCCTTGGGTAAATTCCTAGCAGTGCTATTGCTGGGTCATAGGGTAGGTCTATTTTTAATTTTCTGAGGAACCTCCACACTGCTTTCCAGAGCGGCTGCACCAATTTGCATTCCCACCAACAGTGCAAGAGGGTTCCCGTTTCTCCACATCCTCTCCAGCATCTATAGTCTCCTGATTTGTTCATTTTGGCCACTCTGACTGGCGTGAGGTGATACCTGAGTGTGGTTTTGATTTGTATTTCCCTGATGAGGAGCGACGCTGAACATCTTTTCATGTGCCTGTTGGCCATCCGGATGTCTTCTTTAGAGAAGTGTCTATTCATGTTTGTTATACCAAATTTCTTTACAATCATATTGTTAAAATGAAAAACATGAATAGAAATGGAAATAACCCATTTCTTCACTGGGTTATTTGTTTTTCGGGTGTGGAGTTTGGTGAGCTCTTTATAGATTTTGGATACTAGCCCTTTGTCTGATATGTCATTTGCGAATATCTTTTCCCATTCCGTTGGTTGCCTTTTAGTTTTGTTGGTTGTTTCCTTTGCTGTGCAGAAGCTTTTGATCTTCATAAGGTCCCAGTAATTCACTTTTGCTTTTAATTCCCTTGCCTTTGGGGATGTGTCGAGTAAGAGGTCAGAGAGGTCTTTTCCTGCTTTCTCCTCTAAGGTTTTGATGGTTTCCTGTCTCACACTTAGGTCCTTTATCCATTTTGAGTTTATTTTTGTGAATGGTGTGAGAAAGTGGTCTAGTTTCAACCTTCTGCATGTTGCTGTCCAGTTCTCCCAGCACCATTTGTTAAAGAGGCTGTCTTTTTTCCATTGGATGTTCTTTCCTGCTTTGTCAAAGATGAGTTGGCCATACGTTTGTGGGTCTAGTTCTGGGGTTTCTATTCTATTCCATTGGTCTATGTGTCTGTTTTGGTGCCAATACCATGCTGTCTTGATGATGACAGCTTTGTAGTAGAGGCTAAAGTCTGGGATTGTGATGCCTCCTGCTTTGGTCTTCTTCTTCAAAATTCCTTTGGCTATTCGGGGCCTTTTGTGGTTCCATATGAATTTTAGGATTGCTTGTTCTAGTTTCGAGAAGAATGCTGGTGCAATTTTGATTGGGATTGCATTGAATGTGTAGATAGCTTTGGGTAGTATTGACATTTTGACAATATTTATTTTTCCAATCCATGAGCAGGGAATGTCTTTCCATTTCTTTAAATCTTCTTCAATTTCCTTCATAAGCTTTCTATAGTTTTCAGCATACAGATCCTTTACATCTTTGGTTAGATTTATTCCTAGGTATTTTATGCTTCTTGGTGCAATTGTGAATGGGATCAGTTTCTTTATTTGTCTTTCTGTTGCTTCATTGTTAGTGTATAAGAATGCAACTGATTTCTGTACATTGATTTTGTATCCTGCAACTTTGCTGAATTCATGTATCAGTTCTAGCAGACTTTTGGTGGAGTCTATCGGATTTTCCATGTATAATATCATGTCATCTGCAAAAAGCGAAAGCTTGACTTCATCTTTGCCAATTTGGATGCCTTTGATTTCCTTTTGTTGTCTGATTGCTGATGCTAGAACTTCCAGCACTATGTTAAACAGCAGCGGTGAGAGTGGGCATCCTTGTCGTGTTCCTGATCTCAGGGAAAAAGCTCTCAGTTTTTCCCCGTTGAGGATGATGTTAGCTGTGGGCTTTTCATAAATGGCTTTTATGATCTTTAAGTATGTTCCTTCTATCCCGACTTTCTCAAGGGTTTTTATTAAGAAAGGGTGCTGGATTTTGTCGAAGGCCTTTTCTGCATCGATTGACAGGATCATATGGTTCTTCTCTTTTTTTTTGTTAATGTGATGTATCACGTTGATTGATTTGCGAATGTTGAACCAGCCCTGCATCCCAGGAATGAATCCCACTTGATCATGGTGAATAATTCTTTTTATATGCCGTTGAATTCGATTTGCTAGTATCTTATTGAGAATTTTTGCATCCATATTCATCAGGGATATTGGCCTGTAGTTCTCTTTTTTTACTGGGTCTCTGTCTGGTTTAGGAATCAAAGTAATACTGGCTTCATAGAATGAGTCTGGAAGTTTTCCTTCCCTTTCTATTTCTTGGAATAGCTTGAGAAGGATAGGTATTATCTCTGCTTTAAACGTCTGGTAGAACTCCCCTGGGAAGCCATCTGGTCCTGGACTCTTATTTGTTGGGAGATTTTTGATAACCGATTCAATTTCTTCGCTGGTTATGGGTCTGTTCAAGCTTTCTATTTCCTCCTGATTGAGTTTTGGAAGAGTGTGGGTGTTCAGGAATTTGTCCATTTCTTCCAGGTTGTCCAATTTGTTGGCATATAATTTTTCATAGTATTCCCTGATAATTGTTTGTATCTCTGAGGGATTGGTTGTAATAATTCCATTTTCATTCATGATTTTATCTATTTGGGTCATCTCCCTTTTCTTTTTGAGAAGCCTGGCTAGAGGTTTGTCAATTTTGTTTATTTTTTCAAAAAACCAACTCTTGGTTTCGTTGATCTGCTCTACAGTTTTTTTAGATTCTATATTGTTTATTTCTGCTCTGATCTTTATTATTTCTCTTCTTCTGCTGGGTTTAGGCTGCCTTTGCTGTTCTGCTTCTAGTTCCTTTAGGTGTGCTGTTAGATTTTGTATTTGGGATTTTTCTTGTTTCTTGAGATAGGCCTGGATTGCAATGTATTTTCCTCTCAGGACTGCCTTTGCTGCGTCCCAAAGCGTTTGGATTGTTGTATTTTCATTTTCGTTTGTTTCCATATATTTTTTAATTTCTTCTCTAATTGCCTGGTTGACCCACTCATTCGTTAGTAGGGTGTTCTTTAACCTCCATGCTTTTGGAGGTTTTCCAGACTTTTTTCTGTGGTTGATTTCAAGCTTCATAGCATTGTGGTCTGAAAGTAAGCATGGTATAATTTCAATTCTTGTAAACTTATGAAGGGCTATTTTGTGACCCAGTATATGATCTATCTTGGAGAATGTTCCATGTGCACTCGAGAAGAAAGTATATTCTGTTGCTTTGGGATGCAGAGTTCTAAATATATCTGTCAAGTCCATCTGATCCAATGTCTCATTCAGGGCCCTTGTTTCTTTATTGACCGTGTGTCTAGATGATCTATCCATTTCTGTAAGTGGGGTGTTAAAGTCCCCTGCAATTACCACATTCTTATCAATAAGGTTGCTTATGTTTATGAGTAATTGTTTTATATATTTGGGGGCTCCGGTATTCGGTGCATAGACATTTATAATTGTTAGCTCTTCCTGATGGATAGACCCTGTAACTATTATATAATGTCCTTCTTCATCTCTTGTTACAGCCTTTAATTTAAAGTCTAGTTTGTCTGATATAAGTATGGCTACTCCAGCTTTCTTTTGGCTTCCAGTCGCATGATAAATAGTTCTCCATCCCCTCACTCTCAATCTAAAGGTGTCCTCAGGTCTAAAATGAGTCTCTTGTAGACAGCAAATAGATGGGTCTTGTTTTTTTATCCATTCTGATACCCTATGTCTTTTGGTTGGTGCATTTAATCCATTTACATTCAGTGTTATTATAGAAAGATACGGGTTTAGAGTCATTGTGATGTCTGTATGTTTTATGCTTGTAGTGATGTCTCTGGGACTTTGTCTCACAGGGTCCCCCTTAGGATCTCTTGTAGGGCTGGTTTAGTGGTGACAAATTCCTTCAGTTTTTGTTTGTTTGGGAAGACCTTTATCTCTCCTTCTATTCTAAATGACAGACTTGCTGGATAAAGGATTCTTGGCTGCATATTTTTTCTGTCTAGCACCCTGAAAATCTCTTGCCAATTCTTTCTGGCCTGCCAAGTTTCAAAAGAGAGATCAGTCACGAGTCTTATAGGTCTCCCTTTATATGTGAGGGCACGTTTACCCCTTGCTGCTTTCAGAATTTTCTCTTTATCCTTGTATTTTGCCAGTTTCACTATGATATGTCGTGCAGAAGATCGATTCAAGTTACGTCTGAAGGGAGTTCTCTGTGCCTCTTGGATTTCAATGCCTTTTTCCTTCCCCAGTTCAGGGAAGTTCTCAGCTATGATTTCTTCAAGTACCCCTTCAGCACCTTTCCCTCTCTCTTCCTCCTCTGGGATACCAATTATGCGTATATTATTTCTTTTTAGTGTATCACTTAGTTCTCTAATTTTCCCCTCATACTCCTGGATTTTTTTCTCTCTCTTTTTCTCAGCTTCCTCTTTTTCCATAACTTTATCTTCTAGTTCACCTATTCTCTCCTCTGCCTCTTCAAGCCGAGCTGTGGTGGTTTCCATTTTGTTATGCATTTCGTTTAAAGCGTTTTTCAGCTCCTCGTGACTGTTCCTTAGTCCCTTGATCTCTGTAGCAAGAGATTCTCTGCTGTCCTGTATACTGTTTTCAAGCCCAGCGATTAATTTTATGACTATTATTCTAAATTCACTTTCTGTTATATTATTTAAATCCTTTTTGATCAGCTCATTAGCTGTTGTTATTTCCTGGAGATTCTTCTGAGGGGAATTCTTCCGCTTGGTCATTTTGGATAGTCCCTGGCGTGGTGAGGACCTGCAGGGCACTTCCCCTGTGCTGTGGTGTATACCTGGAGTTGGTGGGCGGGGCCGCAGTCAGACCTGATGTCTGCCCCCAGCCCACCGCTGGGGCCACAGTCAGACTGGTGTGTGCCTTCTCTTCCCCTCTCCTAGGGGCGGGATTCACTGTGGGGTGGTGTGGCTCGTCTGGGCTACTTGCACCCTGCCAGGCTTGTGATGCTGGGGATCTGGCGTATTAGCTGGGGTGGGTAGGCAAGGTGCACGGGGGCAGGAGGGGCAGGCTTAGATCGCTTCTCCTTAGGTGATCCACTTCAGGAGGGGCCCTGTGGCAGCGGGAGGGAGTCAGATCCGCTGCCGGAGGTTTGGCTCCGCAGAAGCGCAGAGTTGGGTGTTTGCGTGGAGCGAGCAAGTTCCCTGGCAGGAACTGGTTTTCTTTGGGATTTTGGCTGGGGGATGGGCGGGGGAGATGGCGCTGGCGAGCGCCTTTGTTCCCCACCAAACTGAGCTCTGTTGTCCGGGAGCTCAGCAGCTCTCCCTCCCTTTGTCCTCCAGCCTTCCCGCTTTCCGACCAGAGCTGTTAACTTATGACCTCCCAGACGCTAAGTCTCGCTTGTTGTGGGAACACAGTCCGTCAGGCCCCTCCGCTTTTGCAAGCCAGACTCGGGGGCTCTGCTTGGCCGGCGAGCCGCCCCGCCCCGGCTCCCTCCCGCCAGGCCGTGGAGCGCGCACCGCCTCGCCGCCCTTCCTACCCTCTTCCGTGGGCCTCTCGTCTGCATTTGGCTCCGGCGACTCCGTTCTGCTAATCCTCTGGCGGTTTTCTGGGTTATTTAGGCAGGTGTAGATGGAATCTAAGTGATCAGCAGGACGAGCAGTGAGCCCAGCGTCCTCCTAAGCCGCCATCTTGCAAAACCCAAGACAGTGTGATTTTTTCGCAATGAACATTTCAATGAATATTTCAAGATAGTTATTTCATTGCCTTTGGATAAATACCCAGAAGTGGAATTGCTGGGTCATAGGCTAGATTCTTGACATTGTCTTTTCTATCCTCTGTAAAATTCTAAATTCAGGGCAAAATTCATCGTAAACAAAGGTTACGCTATCCAGCCTTTAGATTCAATGCTATTCAGTGTGCTATCTACCAAGATACATCTGATTATTTGATTGCTAGAGTTCTGTGTAATGTTAGTTCTTTTTAAATGCAAAATAAAAATAATAGTGTTTGCTAGGTATATGTGAATATTTTGCAGAAGATTTATAATAGGTTCTAAAATATGAATTATAGTAATGAATAAAATTGTCATTCTGAAAACATTTCATAAGAAAACCATATGAATTAAAAAAATTCTTCCTATGATAAATCTTCCCCTATAAAGGAAGAATAAATAAATAATGAGAAGACAAGCACCAAGACTTTTTTAAATTCCTTCTATTCAACTTAGGAACCTTTCTGAATTGGTATTCCTTGCCAACCGCCTCCAGTAATAGAATACTACATCTGCACTTCTATTCATCTTTAACTCACAAATTGATAATTGCCTTTATTTTATTGTCAGGAGTAGGTTTTTTCTCTCTAAATTGCAACACAAATTTAATAATAAATTTGCTTAATTTTAGTATTTCTTTTTGTTGTTGTTCCACTTAGGTTGTTTTAATGCCATTTTGATCTACATGCACAAAATTTTAATTACACTGCATTTTTTCATTCTTATATTCATTCACTTATTCATTCCTTCAATATTTATTGTGTAAAAATAATTGATATCAAACTTGCAAAGCCCATGATATTTGTTGCCAAGAATCGCAGTCTATTTGGGTTTAGAGTATTGGTGGAGATAAATGCTAAGATTGATATATGAAGAGAAAGTGCTGATCTTTACAAATTGGGTTAACTAATAAGAAACTTCTGTGTATCTATATATCTACTTTAAAAATCAATGGAAGACATTCAAATTAAAGACTGGTGAAATAAAGATTCAAAAGGCAACATACTGGAAGTTTCTTATATGGGTCTGCATTTGAAAAGGCATTAAAGGAAAGAAAAACCAAACAACTTGCCTGGATGTTTGGTGTTCTGCAGCTACAATTTTCCCATTTTTAAGAGTTATGGATTATGAATCAGAGGTGCAAGTTTGCAGATGAACTTCATTTTTTGGTTAATTGAAAATACTTGACCTCTTAAACATCAAGGACTGGATCTTGGTAGTATAATATCACCAGGGCTTGACCCCGCTCTGACATATAGTAGGTAAACAATGAAATCGTTGAATTATTTATTGGCTTGGAATTCATTATAATCAACAATAATAAAGAACAAGGATTTTTGACTTGAACTTCATGAACTTCCATCCGTGGTTAAGTTTAAGGTGGTTGTGTTAAATGTTTGAAATGTAGTCAAACATTTACATGTGCTTATGAGTTTTTATGGTAAATTTCTGTTCTGGAGGTATATTTGGTTATTTATGCATTCTAAAGTTCTATAATTTTAACATCCCTGGAGAAATAGTCTGAAGCAAGTTACAGCTACTAAATTAAACATATTGAAAGCATTGACAAAGTTATATCAATAACTTACTCTGATGAGTAAGATTTGTTCACAAACATTTGAATAAAACTGAATAAAACTGAATTAAAACATAAAAATTATCTATATTTTTCTACATATCTAGACAGATGGTACTTTGAAAATAAAACACCTAGAACTCACTGAAAACTTTTATCAGATTTTAGCATTGTGCTGCATGGGCCATAACTTAAAGGAGGCCATATTGCCTTTGCCCAATTTTTTGTCAAGCAATGAACAGTAGGATATGCTGTCTGGTTATTACCTTGAAAATCAGGTCTATTTTAACTTCATGAGAAATAACGTTTTAGCTACAAAATGATCATTCTGAAATATATCCCACAGGTCAATTCACTCAGTTCTTCAGGAGGTTTGGCAAGTAATGCCTCCTTGTTGGACTTCCACAAAACATTAATAAATATGACTGATATCCTTTTTGGATTTTGATAACTAATAAATCCTCTCCTCTGTATCATATCCAATGGCCTATGATCCAGGTCCTGTCAAATATTTGTGAAGATATCTGGAACTTAAGATGCTTAAAGAACCTATTCACTATTCATTAGCTTTTTTTTGTTCCCTAGGATTTGTACAATCACCTTTGGCTTCTTCCAGCATAATTCTGGTTTGCTATAATTAACTTCTAAATAAAAATGGACATAAGGAAATAAAAATCATGCAAAATATCATAATTCAAGTTATAAAATCAGGATAACCATTAATTGGTAAGGTCTTCCTACTCATCAACATAGAGGAGCTCAATTTTTTAAATAAAATTTGAAAATACATTTTTATGTTTTATTATTTAAATAGTTGGAAATCACATTAAGTAGGCTGTCTGCCTTACATAGCAAACAGGTCTTTTTTTATGTTTGTTTATTTTTGAGAGAGAAAGAGCATGAGCAGGGTGCCCAGAGAGAGGGAAACACAGAATCTGAAGCAGACTGCAGGCTCTGAGCTGTCAGCACAGAGCCTGTCGTGGGGCTCAAACTCACAAACTGTGAGATCATGACCTGAGCCGAAGTCGGATGCTTAACCAGGTGCACCCAGGTGCACTGATCAGTTTTATTAGAGTGAGTATCCCCCAAACTATAAGGAATATAATACAGTACAAGCCACCCACGTTGAAGCCTTCTGATGTCTCAGTCATGGAAACAGCCTAGAATTTAGGTTAAGATGGAACTGACCTTCTGAGGACTTTAAAAAGCAGCCTTAAAATGCCTTTGGTAAAGCCATGCATTTTATGCTTTAGGCCTTTATAATCAGTTTTAGTGTCTTTAATTTAATTACTGTGTAACAGTTACTTTTTGAGCACCTACTATGCCAGTTACTGTACTGAGTGCTTTACATATTTTTACATAAAAGCCTCAAAAATCCCTTAGAGTAGTTTTTCCAAAGTAGAAAGAAGGAAAACTGAAGCTCAGACAGATCAAATTATTTGCTCAAGGTCAAACCATTTGTCAGCCAGCTGCCATTGGACCTAAATCCCAAGGCCTCACTCCTTAGTCTTCCCATCACTTGAAACACTTTATCCGGTTTTCCAGCTAGTCAGAAGCACAGAATGAGATGGAGAACTGGAAGGTGGTCTGATTCTGGCACAAAAGTGGGAAGAGAAATGTTGTATGCTTGAATCTCTAAGACCCTGGCTCTATCCTGAAGGCCCTGTTAGGTCACAGCAAGAAATATGAATCATTTCTTAGACCCAAATGAGATCCATTTATGGCTCAGGAGCAATGTCCCAGAGACAGTAGGCTTGTATCTCTAGCTTCCTCTTGTTTTAGAAGAATTATTTTGTGACAAATGTCATAGCTCAAGGCAGAAGTATATCCCAAACCTGTCCTTGTACAAACCCTCTTCAAGGGAAAATGTTCCCTGTGCTGACAGCAGAGAGTCCAATGCGGGGCTCAAACTCACAAACCATGAGATCATGACCTGAGCCAAAGTCAGTGACTTAACTGACTGAGCCACCCAGGTGCCCCCTGATTTTTTATGTTTTAGTTCTTATAGAGTTTTGAAACAAAAATACTTACAAAGATACAAAAACAATATAACAAAATAAAACAATTTCAAACTAATAATATAGATATTTAAAAATGTATTATTGAAGTGCAACGGACATCCATACAAGAAAGTATATGAATCAAATCCCAAGTTGTATGAAATTCATACACATTATTTATTTGTATATTCACTTGACTATGACCTCATGAGTCAAAATATAAAATATTCATAATTCCCCAAAGGACTCCCACATATCCTTTTTCAATCAATACCACTGTCCACCATCCACCCCTTGGCCACAGATGTAGGCACTATTTTGAATCTAGCTTTCTTTACATTAATGGAATCATACAATGTATATTCTTTTATATCTTCCTTCTTTCCTTAGTATATCATCTGTGAGACTCTTCAAAACTCTCCTTAATATAGTTATGAACACTTTTTGTTAAGATGCGATTGCCACTGAAAATACGAGTGCAGACTGATGACCAGTGCCATTGCTTTATCGCATTTGGCATTCCCAGACTAGCATGTGCTGTCTGATTGTGCAATTTTCCTAACCTTTTTGTTTCGTTTTGCTTTAGGCTATAACCATCACGAAAGTACAAAATTAAAAATTTTGACAGATCGTTTGTGGAACTCCAAAATCTGTGGACTCCAATTTGGTATATCCTGATTTAAAAGGAGGAATTCTCTAGTACCTAATCATATAAGCCTTGACAGATATCTGAGTAATAGCTGGTTCAGAAGTGCTTTCATTGCGAATTTCAGAAGAGGAGAAGCGGAACTTCTCTTTTACCACTTAACTTGTTTGGGCTCTGGTGCTGATTCTGGAAGACGTTTGTTTTTTTAGCTAATGAGTTGTTTGTTTTTAAAATTTTTTTTTAATGTTTATTTATTTTTGAGAGAGAGACAGACAGAGAGAGACAGAGTGTAAGCTGGGGAAGGGGCAGAGAGAGGGAAACAGAATCCAGAGCAGGTTCCAGGCTCTGAGCTGTCAGCACAGGGCCTGACATGGGCCTCGAGCTCATGAGCTGTAAGATCATGACCTGAGCGAAGTTGGATGCTCAACTGACTGAACCACCCAGGTGCCCCTCTAACAAGGTGTTTTGTTTTCAGCTTACTTAGGCAAAATTTGAGTTTATCCCATTAATGCCGACAGTACTTGCAGGTTCTTCCCAAACTGCTTCTGTGTTCAGCACTATACTTCAAGGGAAGTTACAATGGGGACACTGCAAATAGCTGGAACAATACCCATAATGTCAGGATAATGTTCTTCTTTTGTAACCAAGCGAATTGATAAAAAGGATTGACACTATCCTACCTTTGCTCTCAGGAGGGTTGTTACGAAGGCTGTGTAATGAAATCAGGGACAATAAAAGGACCCTGTCATGCCATTTGTAAAATTCTTTATAGCAGCCCTTGAAATTAAATGCATTCTTTATAGCTATGCTTATATTGTAGTTTTATTCAAGTACTTATTTGAGATCTTTGGGGAAGAGTGTTCTTACAGGCATGTAAAAAGTTGTAAAAGTGAGGTGAAAGTAGAAATAAATAAATGGTAGTGCTTAAACAATATTCCCTCCGTTTAGAATGCTCCAAGAGATAATATAAACCAATAATTAATAATTTTTCAGTTAGATAATAACTGTTTTCTTTATTTATGTGTAGAGTCAAACTCTCTTTTCATCTCAGAAACAAAACAAACATGGGAATGCTCAAAATCGGACTACCGGAGGAAACTACCTGAATGCAAAATCTATTTCAGTAGTTTTCAATGCTGAACACAACAGTGTCATCACTTACTGAAAAATTCTAATGCAGATAAATCAGAACAAACAAATGGACAGTTTTTATTACTTTATTCCCAATGGTCATGTAATTGAATAAAAGCTCTAAATTTTCCTTTAGACTTGACTTAGCTCTCTTAAGTAAATACCTATGACTTCCCAGAGAAAAATCTCTTACAACATCTTTCATTATTTTATGGTTTCCTAAGTTTGGAGCATTACCTAAATCAAATATAATCAACCTTTAAACCAACATACCACATGGGGCACCTGCTTAGCTTAAGCGTCCGACATCGGCTCAGGTCATATCTCATGGCTCGTGGGTTTGAGCCCCACATTGGGTTCTGTGCTGACAGCACAGAGCCTGGAGCCTGCTTCAAATTCTGTCTCCATCTGTCTCTTTCCCCTCCCCCTGATCATGCTTTCTCTCTCTCTCTCTCAAAAATAAATAAACATTAAAAAAGTATTTAAACCAATCCACCACACTAACAAACCAACCACCATGCAAACATAATCTGGTGCTAAAGTCTTTTGCCATGAAGAATCAAAAATAGTTTTTTTTAAAGATGTCTGAAGGAGCTATAGATTTGTCATCTCATAAAGTGATTTTTCTTGAATAAGAAAGAATGTAAAAGAAAAAATTATATAAGAATTAATTATGAATAACAGAATGAATATTAGCTTAAAATGTTTGGTAAATACCAGAAGAGATCACATCTTTTGTTACTTATGTAAGCAGCTATAAGGAATCACACTAGCTCCAATTTTGGATTGGTCTTTGTAGTAGTCCTTAGTACTATCACACAAATATTTGTGATTGTCCTCAAAATCTGTGGAACGGCAATTTTTTGCCATTTGAAGCTAGCTGTGGTCACACGACTTGCCTTACCAGTGAAATGTAAGAAGTGATATTGATAATTTCTGGAAGACAGTTTTAAGAGCCGATATGTAATTGTCCCTCCATCTTTCTCCCTGATATGGTGACTCCAGACAATGGCTGCTCTTAGCCTGTTTTCCAGACTGAGGATTACATGAGGCAGAGCCTCAGCTAGATGAGGATGGACTATGAGCATGAATGAGAAATATGCCTTGCTATTTAAAGTCACCGACATTGGGGTGTTTGTGTTACTGAATCTTCACTGATGCAGTCCCATTTCATCCACTGTCTGTGGCAAAAACCAACACAAACAATTCACTCATCCATATACTCAGACTCCCTCTCTCTCTCTTTCTGTATATATATATATATATATCCATACTGTCAAGATATATATACAAAAAGAGAAGAACTTAGAAAGAAAGGAACAAAAGCTTATTTTAGGTAAAATTCCATATTATTCTATTTCTGTACACTTGTAGGATGATTGGAGAGTGAAAGAGCCTATAAAATCTCATGTTTTAGCATGAAATGGTTGATTATGGTCTTAAATGCCTCTGGGGGAAACTCAGAGACCACTGATTGTGACAGTTTGGCAAATGTAGCTAATGTAAATGAAGGCAAAGCATACCAAGTCTGTTTGCATCCTGACAACAACTAAAACATATGTTGAGAAGTGGAAAATTCAGATACTTGAACATTTTGTCTGAACATCATCAGTCAGCTACATGGACTCAGTATTTGTTTTGCTTTTAAGACGCTACTAAGAAAGAACATTCTAATTCTAAATAACTCAATTTGTTTGCTACTAAAATTACCCGTTCAATACCAACAGAAGAGATCATACACATTAACTATGCTTCAAACAAACAAAATGAAATGACAGATGTACTGAGACTCTTCTATTAGATTGAGAAGCCAATTCAAGAATCATTTAGTATTTGCCACATGCTTTTTTCAGGAACCATGATGTATTGTTCACATCAAAGCACAACAACAATAAGAAAACAACAACAATTAACTCTCAGAATGCTTACTAATTACTGAGACTTTTTCTAAAGTGTTTTAATACAATATAGAGTGCTTTAATGTAAAAGTTATCTAATCCTCTCCACCACGCTGTTAGGTTGATATTACTATAATCCTCTTTATAGATGAAAAACTGGGGCAAAGAGAGGTTAAAGAACTTGCCTGGGGTCTCATGGCTAGTGAGTAGAGAAATCCAGAATCAAACCCAAATAATGGGGTTCCGTGGCTCATAACTTTTCTACTTTGTTGTTCTTGGAAAGAGGGCAACAAATTAGAGGAACCCAGAAATAAGTAAGAATCTGATTTTTAATAAAGGTGATTGGCTCTTATTTTGAATTTAAAATTGCAAAATAAATATAGAATTGCAAAAATATTTTTTTTTTAAAAGGAAAAAATACATCTTTAAGTTCACACTCTCCATTGTTATTCTACACTATATTCAAATGCATACAGCATTTTTGTATATTTGGAAGCTTAATATATCATTTTATACTCTGTGTATTTTATTTTTCTCTTAAGTAATTCCATATACCAGTGTAGCTTTTAATAATTTTACATCATAATGGCTGTCTAATATTCCACAGAGTTGATATAACAAAACTTATTAAATTATTTTCTGATCATTGGCCATTTCAGTTACTCAATTATTTTTCTTTGTAAGTAATGCTGCACTGGATTTTCATGAAATATTCCTTTAGGAATATTATCATAGATTTACTTATAAATCATGAGCCAGCTTGTAATTCATGCATTTTATTGCCAAATTATGTTCTAATTATTCTGTCGTCAGTATATAAGTACAATGATGTTACCATGACTTAACCAGCATTTGGAATTATCATTATTTTAGATTTCTGTTATTTTAGAAGGTATGAAATAGTATATACTATTTAAGTGGTTTCTTTGATGTAGTAGGGTCATAAATTGATGACCTAAGCTTTAATGTGGCAAAAAATATGTACTTATCTTTATTTCCTAAGATTATCTGATCTTTTTCATGTTCTAGTTCATACAGTGTCTCTTTCTAAATATTTAGTCTATTTGAAGTTAAATTCTTTACTAGCACTAATTTAGCTTTTTAAGACTATTCTATCTTAGGTAAATGCTAAGTCTTAGGAAATGCTCAGTCCTAAGTAAAGTCTCAGACGAGGTCTTTAGGTAAATGCTTAGTCTTTTATAGTTGCACCCAACTTCTTCCTCCTGGAATCTGGAAATCTAGGGGAATTATTTGGCCTTACAGGGAAAGGACAGGAGGAGGCCTCAGATCTTTGCCTGTTCCCTAGATACTCAAAAATTTCTGTTGGAGAGTAACTGATTTTGTACTAAGTACTAGTGCTTACTAGTATTTTTTGTACTACTAAGTATTGAGGTATGATGGATGCCGCTGATGCCTTCTGACTTTGGGGAGTGACTACTGGCATCTCCTGCAGAAGCTCGTGCCCTGAACAGTAAATCCCACACAGCGGCCACTTTGTTCCAACGTGAGACCTCTACTTGCTTTGCTGGAACACATTCCCTGCCACCTTCCCCTCTCCCATAACCCACCACTGGTGCTCGTGACAACTTATGGGTCTCTTGCACAGGAAGCCTGGCAGTACAGTTGTCCCCTGCCATATTAGTATTAATCACGTGATTAATCCTCCTCGTAGAGGATTTAAGGGACAGAATTTAATTTTCGATCCTATATGTTACATACATCACTTTTCTTCTAAAGTGTTATTCACTCTGCCTCCTTCTATGAGGTTCAGTGGCAACCAGGATATGGTGTAGCGAGGGGAGTATCTTGCCAAACAAGAAAAAGAAACTCATCTTTTTAGACTTTTTAAAACTTTTAAATTGAAGTGTAGTATACATACTGTAAAATGCACAAATCTTAAATTTATGATTTTTTTTGACACAGTGAAAATACCTGTATAACCACCATCTGGATCAAGATGTAGAATATTAATGGTATCTCAGACATTTCCCTTATGCTTCCTCCCAGATATCACCAATCCATCTCTCAAAGTTTGTGGCTAGCTGTGTTATTTTTTTCTTTTATTTCTATCTTTGTTACTTCCTTCTTCTTCTTCTTCCTTTTTTTTTTTTTTTCTGCTTGAAGAAAAAAATTCTAGAAAAGTGTGGCTTGTTGTCTTTCATCAATTTTGGAAAATTCTTGGCTAGCATTCTTTATTGCTTCTGCCTCATAATTTTACTTCTGGGACTCCAAAGACTTTCTCCATTTGTTATACGTAAGTATTTTCCATCTTAAAACTATAATCATCCTAATTTATGCCATGTCTAATCTAGTTTTAAATACATCAATTAATTCTTAATTTCAGTGATAGGATTTTTAATTTCCACAATATTTATTGGATTTTATATATTGATAAAAATTCTATGGTAGAATTCTTCATTTTTCACCCATACTCAAATACATTAACTATAGTTATTTATAGCCCATGTCTAAAAACTCCAATATTTCAATCATCTTTGGATCTGTTACTATTTGATTGTTTTGTTTTTAAGTTATTGGGTTCTGTATCTTGGCATGTCTGTTTTATATTTTTTTAAATATATTTTTATTTATTTTTGAGACAGAGAGAGAGAGGCAGAGAGAAAGACACAGAGCATGAGTTGGGGAGGGCAGAGAGAGAGGGAGATAAAGAATTTGAAGCAAGCTCTAGGCTCTGACCTGTCAGCCCAGAGCCTGACACGGGCTTGAACTTGTAAATTGCGAGATCATGACCTGAGCCGAAGTTGGACACAACAGATTCAGGCACCAGGTGCCCCATTGGCATGTCTGCTTTTTAAATTCAATTCTAGATCTCATGTATGTAAAATTGTAAAAATATTGATTAATGTTTTGTCTCATTGGCCAGAGTTTGTATATAATAGTCAGACCTACCTTAGTGATCATAGTCTATACCCTTCTCAATTGTCAATGATTGTCAGTATGCTATGAGCATTTGAAAAGGAAGGTGTATTCTCTAGTAATTGATATACATCATTTATATTGACCATATAGATTATATTACTCTTTTTGCCACATTTAATATTTTTGTGTTAAAATACGTATAGTTTAATATTAAGATAGTAATATTAATTTTTGTTTGTCTACAGTTGCCTATCCTTTTATTCTTAACCTTAAAGAATCACTTTATCTTATGTGTGTCTCTTATAAACATCCTAGAGTTGGTGTTTGGTGTTTGGATTAGGATTGAATCTGAAGTTTTTCTTTAATAAGTGAGTTAGGCTCATTTACACCCAAGCCTATAGTATATATATTGGGTTTTAATTCCATCATGTGATAGTTTCTCTTTTTATGTTTTTTTTTTCTTAAAGATCTTCTACTTTATAGGCTGTTTCATTCATTGTTTGTTTTTGTAATTCTTATATGGTTAGGAAGTTTTTTAATTTTCCCTCTCTCTTCCTTTCTTTCCTTCCATCATTCAATTTTAGTTAATAGTATAATAGCTTATTCTTAGTGTTTACCTTTCTTGCTCTTAAATATGCTACTACTCTTATTACTTAATTTATTTTAAATGATATTTTTCTTGCCTTTTAGTTCTTAAACTGTATTAAACAGCAATCTTATCCTATGTCCCAATTCTTTTCCCTTCTGCTTTCAGAATTTTAAAATTCACATTTTATGTAGAAATCATAAAAAATATGTTGTATCTTTAACTCCCCCTTTCCCAAAATTTTTGTCTTACTCAGTTAAATATATTAGATGTTCATTTTTGGTCTTTTTAAAAATTTTTTTTAACTTTTTTAAAATTTATTTTTGAGACAGAGAGATACAGAGCATGAACAGGGGAGGGGCAGAGAGAGAGGGAGACACAGAGTCAGAAGCAGGCTCCAGGCTCTGAGCCATCAGCCCAGAGCCCGACGCGGGGCTCGAACTCACAGACCGAGAGATCGTGACCTGAGCTGAAGTTGGATGCTTAACCGACTGAGCCACCCAGGTGCCCCAATTTTTGGTCTTTATGCTGAATTTCTATAGTTGTATTCTAGTTAACTAAAGTTAGATATTTACTAATTTCTTCAAGAAGAGCTCATGAGAACAGTATTACCAGAGTTTTTGCATGTTCAAAATTATTTATCTGTAGTGTTTATAACAGAGGTAGAGTATGGCTGGATATCAGTTTCTAGGCTCAAATCTTTTAACTTGAATATTTTATAAATATTGCTGAATTACATTCTGATACTGAATGTTGCTACAGAGAAGTCTGAAGTCATCCTATCTTTTCCTTTTATACATAGAGTGATTTAGCAATATAACTTCTGGAGCAATACATTTTGGACAGAGAAGAGAACAATAACCACAGAAGACACAGGGTAAATAGACATAATCCAGGACTGTCTTCATTAATTTGGTATGTATGAGCCTCCAACTTATTAGAGTGCTTTCATTTACATGCAACTGATTTTGTTTTCCTTGGAGAGACTCAAATTCCATGTGTGAATTTTGGCTCTTTTTTGACTGTATATATTTCCATTATTTTATTGCTAGTACTTTAAACATTTAAAAATTTTCTATTGTATTTTATTCTTTCTCAATGTCCCTTACTGTATTTCCTAGTGTTTAGTCGCTTTTTACTTCTTTCAGTTTTGTCTTTAGAATATGTTTTATTTTCAAGTTTCCAGGTATCAGTTATGAAAGTTTGCTATGTATTAAATAATGAACAAAAATTCAATAAGAACAAAACAGAAAATTATCCGGACCTCTTTTGCTGACCATAATACAATAAACCAGAAATTAATAACTAACAGATAAACACAATTAAAGAAACTCTATCTAAATGACTCTTGGGTATAATAAAAAATTAAAATTGCAATTACAAAATAGAGAATAAGAATAATTAGTACATTCTTTATCAAAATTTATTAGATATAACCAAAATTACCCAGATAAAAATTCAGTCTTAAAACTTGTATTGTTAAATGAGAAATAATAAAAATAAAGCAACAAAACTTTTAGCACAAGAGTCTAGAAGAAGAATAAAAAATCTTATCTGAGGAGAGAAAATAAAAAGATCAAAGGTACCTAAAATCAGAATCAATATATTGGTATAGTAAAATAAGAGATGGTAAAAATGATGGGTCGATTCTTTGGAGAGCAAAATAACTTTTAAAATCAACACATAGTTCAATTTTTTAAAAAGGAAAGTTAATTTGTAGGCTTTGAAAATTATTTTAGAGGGCGCCTTGGTGGCCTAGTCGGTTCAGCAACACACTTTGGCTCAGGTCATGATTTCACGGTTCATGAGTTTGAGCCCCACAGGGGGCCCTGTGCTTTCAGTGCAGAGACTGCTTGGGATTCTCTCTGTCTCCCTCCCTCTCTCTCTGCCTCTCCCCAGCTTGCACACACTCTCTCACTGTTTCAAAATTAATGAATAACTTAAACAATTATTTTAGACAATCTCAAAAGGTAAAAGTGTTCTGTTTTTAAAAACATGATTAATTTTTGTCTAATTATGTCTAATAATGAGGGTTATCCTGAATTGCCTTTACAAACAGAATAATTCCCTCAGCACTTCTTATACTCCCTTACTCTGTTCTAGTTTTTCCTTGGTACTTCTCATCTTGTTGGTGATGATGTGGAGAAAAAGGAACCCTTTTTCACATTATTGATGGGAATGTAAACTGGTGCAGCCACTGTGGAAAACCGTATGGAGATTCCTCAAAAAATTAAAAATATAATTACTATATGATCCAGTAACTCCATAGTGGGTATTTACTCAAAGAAAATGAAAACACTAATTTGAAAAGATATATGCACCTTTATCTTTACTGCAGCATTATTTACAATGACCAAGATAGAGAAGGAACCCAAGTGCCAATTCATAGATGAATGGATCTCTGTCTCTGTCTATCATCTATCTATCTATCTATCTATCATCTATAATGGACTATTACTCAGTCATAAAAAAGAGTGAGATCTTTCTATTCACAACTGTTTGGATGAACTTAGAGGGTGTAAATCTAAGTGAAATAAGTCACTCTGAGAAAGACAAATGTCATGTGATTTCACTCATATGTGGAATTTAAGAAACAAAACAAACAAATACAGAAAAAAAAAGACAAACAAACAGAAACCTAGACTCTTAAATACAGAGAACAAACTAATAGCAGAGGGGAGATGGTGGGGGAATGGATGAAATAGGTGAGTGGGGTTAAGAATACACTTATCTCAATGAGCACTGAGAATGTATAGAATTGTTGAATCATTATATTTTACACCTGAAACTAATATAACACTATATGTTAATTATACTTGAACAAAAATTAAATACTTTTTACCTTGTAGTATACCATAGAATTTGTTTACAATGTTGTTTATTTTCTCTTCCCTAGCCCTGACTAAAATGTAAGGTCCATGAGAATAGGGATTTTGTCTGGTTATTCACTAGAACAGTTCATGGCATATAGTAGGTGCTAAATAAATATGCTGAATAAACAATGTAACCCATCCTTCACAGCAGCAATAACAATAAAATAAAATAAAATAAAATATAAAGAAAAGGATAAAAAGCATTTTATCATTTATTCCTTCACAATTTACAAAGAGAGCAAAGAAACAAGAAATTAAAATAATTTCTTTAAACATTTAAGAGTTGCATAGATAGGAAAAGAGTCACAGTCTCTAGATTCCCGATACATTTGTTTTTTCATTGCACATGTGGCTTTCTCATCCCCAATCTAAGCAACTGATCTTTAATTTCCATCTCACTGGCACATCAGATTCCAAATTTGTTCACATGAAAGGATAAAAACTCCAAAGCATTCTGGTGTTACTTTGATAAGGATTGCATTGAATATGTAGATTACTTTGGGTAGTATCGACATTTTAACAATATTTGTTCTTCCTATCCAGGAGCATGGAATTTTTTTTTCCATTTTTTTGTGTCTTCTTCCATTTCTTTCATAAACTTTCTATAGTTTTAAGTGTATAGATTTTTCACCTCTTTGGTTAGATTTATTCCTAGGTATTTTATATTTTGTTGTGCAACTGTAAAGGGGATCGATTCCTTGATTTCTCCTTCTGTTGCTTCATTGTTAGTGTATGGGAATGCAACCAATTTCTGTGCATTGATTTTATATCCTGCAACTTTGCTGAATTCATGAATCGATTCTAGCAGTTTTTTGGTGAAATCTTTTGGGTTTTCCATATACAGTATCATGTCATCTGTGAAGAGTGAAAGTTTGACCTCCCCCTGGCCGATTTGGACACCAGCATTCTTCAGAGAGCTAGAACAAATAATCCTAAAATTTTTATGAAACCAGAAAAGACCCTGAATATCTAAAGCAATCTTGAAAAAGAAAGCCAAAGCAGGAGGCATCACAATCCCAGACTTCAAGCTATCTTACAAAGCTGTAATCATCAAGACAGTATGGTACTGGCACAAGAACAGACACTCAGATCAATGGAACAGAATAGAGAACCCAGAAATGGACCCACAAATGTATGGCCAACTAATCTTTGACAAACCAGGAAAGAATATCCAATGGAATAAAGACAGTCTCTTCAGCAAGTGGTGCTGGGAACACTGGACAGCGACATGCAGAAGAAGGAACCTGGAAAACTTTCTTACACCATACACAAAAATAAGCTCAAAATGGATGAAAGACCTAAACATAAGACAGGAAGCCATCAAAATCCTCGAGGAGAAAACAGGCAAAAACCTCTTTGACCTTGGCCGCAGCAACTTCTTACTCAGCACCTCTCTGGAGGCAAGGGAAACAAAAGCAAAAATGAACTACTGGGACCTCATCAAAATAAAAAGCTTCTGCATAGCGAAGGAAACAATCAGAAAAACTAAAAGGCAACTGACAGAATGGGAGAAGATATTTGCAGATGACATATCAGATAAAGGGTTAGTACCCAAAGTCTATAAAGAACTTATTAAACTCAACACTCAAAAAACAAATAATCCAGTGAAGAAATGGGCAAAAGACATGAAGAGACACTTCTCCAAAGAAGACATCCAGATGGCCAACTGACACATGAAAAAATGCTTCAACATCACTCATCATCAGGGAAATACAAATCAAAACCACAATGAGATACCACCTTACACCTGTCACAATGGCTAACATTAACAACTCAGGCAACACCAGATGTTGGCAAGGATGCAGAGAAAGAGGATCTCTTTTGCATTGTTGGTGGCAATGCAAGTTGGTGCAGCCACCCTGGAAAACGGTATGGAGGTTCCTCAAAAAACTAAAAATAGAACTACCCTATGACCCAAGAATTGCACTACTAGGCATTTATCCAAGGGATACAGGTGTGCTGTTTCGAAGGGACACATGCATCCCTATGTTTATAGCAGCACTATCAACAATAGCCAAAGTATGGAAAGAGCCCAAACATCCACTGATGGATGAATGGATAAAGAAGATGTGGTATATATATATATACAATGCAGTATTACTTGGCAATCAAAAAGAATGAAATCTTGCCATTTGCAACTACGTGGATGGAACTAGAGGGTATTATGCTAAGTGAAATTATTCAGTCAGAGAAAGACAAATATCATATGACTTCACCTATATGAGAACTTTAAGAAACAAAACAGGTGAACTCAAGGGAAGGGAAACAAAAATAATATAAAAACAGGGAGGGGGACAAAACAGAAAAGACTCATAAATATGGAGAACAAACTGAGGGTTACTGGAGGGGGTGTGAGAGGGGGGATGGGCTAAATGGGGTAAGGGGCACTAAGGAATCCACTCCTGAAATCATTGTTGCACTATATGCTAACTAATTTGGATGTAAATTTAAAAAATTAAAAAAAAAACAAATGAACATAAAGGAAGGGAAGAAAAAACAATATAAAAACAGGGAGGGGGACAAAACATAAGAGGCTCTTAAATACAGAGAACAAACTGAGGGCCGCTGGGGGGGGTATTGGTGGGGGGATGGGCTAAATGTGTGATGGGCATTAAGGAGGGCACTTGTTGGGATGAGCACTAGGTATTATATGTAAGTGATGAACCACTAAATTCTACTCCTAAAAACATTATTATGCTATATGTTAACTGACTTGAATTGAAATAAAATTAAAAAAAAAAAAAGAAAGTCCAAAGCACAGGAAAGTCAATATGCTATAGCAGCATTTCATAGCTACTTAGTAGGAAAATTTCTGATCCCACCCCTACAGGCATTATTTGTGAGTCAGTCTCTCACTTATAAACCAGAAGAATAACCAGCTAACTCTGGTTCATTCACCAGAGTATTTTAGCTTTTAATTACAAAATCTAAAGGACATCAGCATTGTGCCTCACCTTCAGGATGAGGGTGCCATTGGAGAAATCTGCTATTGCTCAGGCCTTTGACCTTCCCCATGGCATCGTGCGCATGGCTTTTGTCAGTTCTCAGATCTTTCTGGGAGACTAACGTATGTTTTGGATTTGGTGGATATTTCTTTCTCCTAATTTCATTGAATGTGGAATTCGTGTGTGTGGTTTCTTTATTTTCTATGTGACTTTGTATGCTTTCCAGGAACAGAAGGAGGAGATTCTGATGCAAGTGGTCAACATGTTCATCTCAAATTGTTCATCTCAAAAAACTTTCTGTTCAATTTGTTCAAAAACATGTCTTAGAATTAGCATATTTTCCTAGCTATTTTCTCAGTGATGGAGAAATGATTATGCCTTTGAAACAGTTACATTTAAGAGCTCTGTTAATTTCTGCTTTTATTCACAAAACGTTTTCTTCCAATACAAAATATTTTTTTTTCTTGATTACTTTTATATAATTTATAATAAACTAACTTTTAATATCTACACTTTCCTCCTGGAACAAATCAAAAGTACCCCTGCTGGTGACATTTCTGTTGTTTTGATTTCAATACTGTATCTGAAAAATATTGCATTTCTGACCTGAATTAATGGGAACAAAGAAATTTCAGAAAATACGTAATGATATGCAATTCCTTAGCAATTTATTTAAGATGCAAAAGAGAATTAACCCTAGAAAGAAAAATCTCATCTTTTTCTTTTTTTTTTTTTTTTTTTTTTTTTTTTTATTTATTTTTGGGACAGAGAGAGACAGAGCATGAATGGGGGAGGGGCAGAGAGAGAGGGAGACACAGAAACGGAAACAGGCTCCAGGCTCCGAGCCATCAGCCCAGAGCCTGACGCGGGGCTCGAACTCACGGACCGCGAGATCGTGACCTGGCTGAAGTCGGACGCTTAACCGACTGCGCCACCCAGGCGCCCCCATCTTTTTCTTTTTAATTGTAAGTAAAAATATCAAGAATTTAACCTGAATCATATAGCCTGCATGTCCCTTAAGGAATACATCAGGGATGGTTATTACAACACAAGACAGGAAATTTAAGAAAATACACCTGGAATTTCCCCCATTTTAACAATCATACTTTCATTAAAATAAAGAATTGACTTCCCATAAAACCCTATCACCTTGGCAAACACAAAAGGATAGCAGCCTGTTATCCTTAAAGGGAAAAAGTGTATTAATTGTCGGATTGCAGACACGTTATCTAACATTTCTGAATCTCTCTTTCGTCATCTATAAAATGAGATTGAGAAGAGTACACCACGTGGTATTGTTGTGATGATTATATAAAACAATAATTTATGTATGTTGCAAAGTACGTAGCAGATTTAAAAACCAGCAATTATTATTTTATGGAATGTGGTGAAAAGATCACTTGGCTCCTACCCATAAAAGAAGCGACTGTATGTAGGAGATGCTGTGATGTACTGTACAGATTCTTTCTTGGTGGCTGAAGTGTTCATTCTGCCTGTTGCTGGGACCTTTGATTGTTGACTGATCACAGCTAGGCTCAATGACTAATTTATGAGGAGTCCAAAGGCCTGGACCCATTGCTTCAGTGGGGACATCTTTAAAGACCGTCCTGGCTCCAGAGCTCCCACAGGGCGGTTGATTGCTGCCTCTGTCGCAACTGCATTGCCCTTCTCCCTCTGCTGCTTCCTGCTTTGTTCACTCTCTCATCGGTGCTGTGCTTCTAAGAGTGGTTCCCAATAAACTTCCTTTAAGGAAATCTGTCTCCAAGTCTCTGTCCAGAGCACCTAACCCAGGACAGTGTGATTTGCAGAATGCTGAAATCTCTCCCCACTGACCTACCTGAAATGTCAAATACTAATGTGAATCACTCATGCATTCACACCTACTTTCTATTCATTGAGGACCTGCTACATGTCAAGTACTGTGTGTCTTTTTCAGAGTTTTCTGAAATGCGTCTTTTCTAGCTGGAATGAGGCACTGCTCTTAAAAAAGAGCAAAACAGTCTAACCTGTTGGCAGCAGTGAGATTTTCTGATTGTCTGTTACCAGTCAGTGTCAGCTAGCAGGAAACTTTCTGTCAGATTTACTAGAAAACATTCACTAAGTAAAAGAGGTATACATTGGATTTATGTTGAGAAAAATAATATAGCAGCATGAATAAATTATGAAAATATGCCATTATAACACAGGCGGTACATTAGAATAACAGATGCAAACTTGTTTTGTGAATTATGAGGTTATTCTCAAGTTATGTATGATTTTATTCTCAAGCTGTTCATTGCATCTTTTCTCCTATTTCATTTAATTTGAAAGCGTGTTTTTCTAAATGGGGACTGGTTTATGCTCTAAAATTAGAGGCAGTAGGGTGAAATGAAAAAGAGCATAGGTTTTAGTGTAAAAGGATTTGGACTGAATTTCTTTGCCACTTTATGACTGTGACCTTGGAGAAATCATCATACTCTTTGAGCCTAGACTTCCTTGTAAGTTAAATGAGGATACTAATATCTATGCCATAGAATTTTTAAGATAATTAAATGAGTCAATACATGTAAAAAGCACCCTGTCACTTAAAAAAGAACTCAATTAATAATAGTAATTACTGTTATTACTATAGCACCTCTGTTCATACAAGATGCTCATCATTTGACAAACCTCACTATACAACTTATGCATCACTAATACATGGGAATTCATGATTTCCTAAAGTGAGCATTTAATCTGAGAGGCCATATAAGAGAAAACTCATCTAGACCAACGAATTCAAATTTTGCAGGATTAGATGAGTTGATGTGTGTGTATACACATACATATATACACATATATATGCATTTTAAATTGCAAAACATACGATAGGAATCAGCTTTTTATGGTTGTTAATGAGCACATCTCTTAAATAAAAAGTTATTAATCACATAAGCACTAGGATACTTGTTGAACTACAAAAACATTTTGCTCTATTATTAAAATTATAAGTCTGCTTCAAGCTACAATAGTATGAGCATTGAAATTTTTAGCCATTTATAAGGAAAGTAAATTGCTCTAAAAGAAATATTGTAGTCTGGTCACAGAGAAATGGAGCTATGGCTGTATCTATATATTGAGTAGTTAAACTTAGCAAAAGTGAAATAGAAAAAATTATTGAGCATATCTTCTACTTAAATAAAGCTTTTAGAGAAATGTAGTTCATATTTTTTTCCTGACCTTTCTTAGCGACTAATACTCTCTTTTTAAATGTTCACAACTTATAGAAAAGCTATCTTGAATTTACCTAAGTTAGAGCCAGGCCAAATGCTTTGGCATAGATCAAGAATGGGGCTCAGCTTATTTCCAAGGTTCCAGATGAAAAAAAAATAGGTTTCTTTTTATGGGTCTACACCATTTGGGAGTTTTGAAATATTTCTTACAATGCTGTTTCTAGAAAATGTAATTTAGGGGCGGACCTTGATGCACTTTGATATAAACACTGGAGTCAGATCTGAACTAAAGACTTAGATATGGCTTCATGACAAAGGGACCATCTTGTAATGTATAAGAAATGCATTAGTTTTGAGAAACACAGATTTATGTGTCTTTATCTTCTAATACTTTAAAACTCTGCTGTGATTGCGTGTGGCATGGAAAGTAAATGACTTGCTAGTAATCACAAATGAGAATTTTTCATATGACATGGATCACATTTGTAATGGTTCCCAAAGAAGAAAAAATTACTTTATAATTTATGTGCTTATATTGTGATGGCTTTATTTGCCAATCTTAAAGTGATATTACAGGGCCGATAAGTTTATAGCAAAGCAGCAGCTGTCAGTAGAGAGGATGCTGTCCTCTCTTCTGTGATCTCGGGGAGCAGGAGTCTTATGGAAGTTGAGGGGGCCTGCAAATGTCAGAGTTCTGGTTATAGGCTAGCCTAGCTGGCAAAATGACAGTGAGGCCCTACCATGGGAGTCTCTTGCCCTCAAGGCTAATACAGGATTTGTCTGCTAGTGGCAATGGTTTCCTCTGGTGAGATCAGATTTAGCGAGAAGGAAGGTAAATGCGAATCTTGGGGTTCTGTTATAAGAGATCTTTACCAAATTTCTGTGTGCCTTTGGGCAAGTAACTTTAAGTATCGATGACTGCTCTATCAAATGGGAGATTATGTAGTTAAAAAGATTTTGAAACACATAAAGTGCTACATAAACATAAGTTATTACCAGTATAATTTAATTCATTTTTAGTAGCTTTTAAATGTCAAAGATATTTAAATGTTTCATTTGCTTCCTCTAGACTAACACAGTGCCAAGAATACCCTTTCTAAGGTACAGGGCAGAGGAGGGTTCTGTTTGCCTTGTCTGATCCCAGGATCCTTCTTTTTCATGAGCAGTTTACAGAGATGCTGTCAGAAGGGCTATGTGACTAGCTTAAAAGCCGTTTTAACAGAACTTTTCTAAGGAGACAGTATTGGCAGTTATTGGAGAATAACCATAAATTCTATTTTTTTTAAAGCATTACTATTTACTCAAACAAGATCTATTTATGGATTTAGTAGGGAGGATTTTTTTTCTCTTATCTCTTGCAAAGACCCATCAATGAAGCTGCATTCAGCTTCACAGATTAATGTTGCCCCATTTCACATGCCCACCTTTTCCCCATCCTAGGAAAATGAGAATAGTAAGGTTCATGAATGAAAGTGTGTTTATTTAAAAGGACTTCTCTTTTCCCTTTGACAAGGCTGCTAGTTATATGAACAAAAAGAAGTGAACGATGGGAAAAATCTAAAAATGTGGCCACAAATTGAAAGAAAGATTTTCCATTATTAGTTCAACATAGAATGATTGGCAAATGTGGCATACATTAATGGCTGCCTAACCATTCTTCGAACTCCTAATTCCTGGCTGGTAGAAGAAAATTCCAATCATAGAAACTGTAAGACGTCCGGCTCGCACTTTCCCATCTGCTTGCAGTAAGGGCATGGGCATAGAATATAAGTTGAGATAGGCAGAACTCACTTCATAGAGTTCCTAGGAACTGCACAAATTCAGGTGGCATGAGATTTGGGCTTTGTCTTTTTTTCTTCTGTCTGCATATAATATGTAACAAGATGCCTAGAGGTGGAATGTTTGTAGCCATAAGGACAAAATCCATACCAAAAACAGAGTGAAGTGAATTACCTTCATGGTACCAGTTCTGGACTGTTTGCCTTCTGAATTTCCTAAAAGAGAAAAACAGAACAACAACTACAACAACAACAATAGCAGCAGCAACAAAAAGCAAATAAAAGTCTTAATAGACTTAAGCCTTGTTAGGTTCTTTGTTGTCTGAGGTAGAATTTTTCCCCCTAATACAACTAGACTCAATTTATAATAGTGTCTGGGTTACTATTTTCAAAATACCTTCTTTGACCGGCCATTAAAACATTTTGTTTGCTAAGAGATACATACTATGGGGTACCAGTAGTGAGTGAATTTGAAGACGGCCTTGGTTTAGAAAAGGTCAATTCCACTTATTCTCCTGCTTTGATAACCTTTGATGGGTAAGCTCAACCTGACCACTGGACCCTCAGTCTATGTTCAGTGGCTAAAGCTCTGAGCCCTTGCATAGTGATAGATTCATTGGTTTATTCAAAATATATTCATATATGTTTTAAAAAATATTTTTTTAGAGGAGCCTGGGTGGCTCAGTCGGTTGAGAGTCCAACTTCCCCTCAGGTCATGATCTCGCTGTTCATGGGTTTGAGCCCCGCATCGGGGTCTGTGCTGACAGCTCAGAGCCTAGAGCCTGTTTCAGATTCTGTGCCTCCCTCTCTCTCTGACCCTCTCCCACTCGTGCTCTCTCTCTCAAAAATAAACAGTAAATATATATATATACATATATATATATATATATGTATATATATGGTTTGGCACAGCACAACACTAGCTTTATAGTGAATGAATTTGATGGCATCTCATTTATTTCTATATTTTGTGAATCATTCATATAGAATGGGGATAGTCTGTTTATTGAAAACCTGAAGAAACTTCTCTGTAAATATTTCTGAGCCCTACATTTTTTTGGAGTGAATTATTTGATAACTTTTCTCATCTTTTTAATTTTTTGGTCTCTTTACATTTCAGCTTTTTCTTGAGATAATTTAGATATTTTAGATTTTTTAAAAAAAATTTATTTTAGGGGCACTTGGGTAGTTCAGTTGGTTAAGCATCCGACCCTTGCTTTTGGCTCAGGTCATGTTCTCACAGTCATGAGGTAGAGCCCTGCATCGGGCTCTGGGTTGAGCATGGAGCCTGCTTGGAGTTCTCTCTCTTGCCCTTTGCCCCTCCCCACTCAAGCACATGCACACGGGTGCTGTGTCTCTCTGAAGTAAAACGATTTAAATTTTATTTTTATTTTTAAAATTTATAATTTAATAAACATACTTCAGTTTCATCACTTGTAAAAGATGATAAATGTGCACAATTTATATAATTTTCACATTGCTTTCCATCATTGTTGTATTTGATTTTTGTGACTTGGTTGTCAAGATTTTGTAACACTGAATGTGTTAGAAATTTCATTTGGCTCTTAGAGGTAGATACACAAGATAACACTGGCTTAAACAAAGTTTTCAAAACTCTAACATAAAACAGACACAGTCCAAATTTTATGAGATAGGTTCACTATTATCAGAGGCTCTACCCCTTTTAAGATTTCTGTTTTCTTTTTTTAACTTTTTTTTAATGTTTTATTTTATTTTTGACAGAGAGAGAGAGAGAGAGAGAGACAGAGCATAAGCGGGTGGAGGGGCAGAGAGAGAGGGAGACACAGAATCCGAAGCAGGCTCCAGGCTCTGAGCTGTCAGCACAGAGCTCGACGCGGGGCTCGAACTCACAGACCACGAGATCATGACCTGAGGCGAAGTCGGATGCTTAACGGACTGAACTACCCAGATGCCTCAAGATTTCTGTTTTCTTTAGTAAGCACATAATTTTCAACCCAAGGGTTCCTTATAACCCAAGTGGTTTCTGGAAATCCAGACTTCACAACTGAGTTCAAGGCAGAAGCAGAAATAAGAGGGAAGGCAAAAAGGGGTTCCCCATTCAGTACATTTCCTTTACATGTAATTGACTATTCCTGTTTGCAAGGGCAGCTAGGAAATGGTTTTTCAGTAGGACACGTTGCTTAAGTTCTCTTAGTGAAGAAGAAAGGGAAGATGGCAATTCAACAGGCAATTCTCAGTATCTGTCACACTGAATATGGAGAAATTTTGTGTTAGCTTGTTATAAAATCCAAGTTATGGGAAAATCCTCTGGGAAAAATACTCAAAATAATTTATTCTGTTTTTTCAGCTATAAAAAATGAAATTAAGCTTGTCCAAGAGTCATTAAAAAATTTTATTCTGCTAAGCACTGCTAGAACATTCCAGTGAAATTAGAGTGGCAATTGTAGTTTGAACACTAAAATGATCTCGCAATACTCCCTCCTTATCTGTGGTTTTTCTTTCTGCAGTTTCAGTTACCTGTGGTCAACCACTGCTGGAAGCAGATAATTCTTCTGATTTGTGGTCAGAAGGTCACTTGTGATGAGCTCTAGGTATTGTATGTAAGTGATGAATCACTGAATTCTACTTCTGAAACCAATACCGCACAGTGTACACACACACACACACACACACACACATGTACACATACATATATACATTTTTAAAAAGTTTATTTATTTGAGATAGAACACGTGAGCGAGTAGGGGAGGGTCAGAGGGAGAGAGAGAATCCAAAAACAGGCTCCACACTGCCAGCACAGAGCCTGATGCAGGGCTTGAACCCAAGAACTGTGAGATCATAACCTGAGCTGAAATCAAGAGTCAGATGTTTGACTGAGCCACCCAGGTGCCCCAGTATTGCACAGTATATTGAATAACAGTATATTAAAATATTAATTTGAAAAAAAAGGTCAATAGTGGCCTAATATTACATTGCAATGCCTACATCATTCACTTCATTTCATCTCAACACTTAGGCATTTTATCATATCACATCATCACAATAAGAAGAAGAAATACAGTTCAAGAAGATATTTTGAGAAAGAGACCATTTTCACATTTTGTTACAGTACATTGTTATAAATGTACACAGAGTTCAAATTCTCAGTAGACTTTCACAAACACAATTAATCTAAATTAGATGAAGTTTTGTTGAAACTGACCCTATCCTAAGTATATCCTCAAATAGAAGCAGTACACTAAAACATTTTATTCTCAGTGATACAGGGGCTAACTTAAGAGTATCATATCCTTTATATTGATTAAGTAAATGAACTTACCATAATGTTTCTAAGTGGCTTATTTAAAAAATTGTCTGGTACATTTATGTCAAAAATTTTAATATCTGGTAGCACCAGGTACATGTTATAAAAGCACAATTATTTTTTTAATCTTATGATTAAAATTTGTTGATATAATGAATCTCTTATATTAGCTTTATGTAACTTATGATATACCTCCCCCAAACATGCAAACACACACACACACACACACACACACACACACACACACACACAGAGTCATTCATTTTTTTCACTTAATAGCTGTGCATCCTCAGGGAACCGCTGTCATATTGCTACCATGTTTCTAAAGTAAGTATTATACCTAGCTTTTAAGTTTCTTGCTATAATTAGATAAATTAACACAAAGAACCATCTTCAGAAGAATGTCTGGCATATAGTAAATAATAATTTTCTTCTATCATGCTAATTATTAATATAATGATCATCATCATCACAACTATTGACCCATTCATTCACTCACAATAGTATATAGAACACTGTACTTGGGTCTGGTTCCTATTTTGGTTCCCTAATAACCTGATATACAACATGGGGCAAGTCACTTAAGTTTCTGTGGTCTATTTTCCTTGTCTAGAAGGTGCAACTAGCTGTAAAGATCTAATAGCTGCCCAATAAAGCTTTCTGCAAATGATGCAGTTCTATAACTGCTCTGACCTACATACATCCACTAGCCACATGAGGAACTGAACTTTCTTTTTTTTTTTTAAAGTAGGCTCCACCCTCGGTGTGGAGTCACAACCCTGAGATCGAGACTTGAGCCCAGATCAAGAGTGGGAGGCTTAACTGACTGAGCCACCCAGGTACCCCAAGGACCTGAATTTTCTACCTAATTTCAATTAATTAATTAAATAATTAATTAATTTTAAGAGTTTCTGTATTTTATTTTGAGAGAGAAAAATAGAGAGAGTGTGTGCGTGGGGGGGGGGCGGGCAGAGAGAGACAATCCCAAGCAAGCCCCATGCTGACAGCGTGGAACCCCAAGGGGGGCTTGAACCCATGAACCAGAAGATCATGACAGTGCAGATTTGTAGCATTCTAGGATTCTAAATTTACCCATATTCATCAACAAAATAACAATGTAACTGGAAAAAATATTTTGTTGGTCCATAATATTCATTAATTCCCGAAGCAGTCTGTCTTCAGGGAACATTTGAGGTGCTATTATTGGCCTGAGATAGCTTACTTCTTTTCACTTACATACCTGTTAATTTATTTGTCCCTTATATTTGCATATTTTAATGATGAGTAGCCACTTTTCCTATTAAAGTATGTGTTTGTGGTTTTAATTTACATATTTAAGATTTCTTAATATGTGGTGATCATACTGAAGTTGTCTTACAAAACCCCAGAGGAAGAATAAACATATGTTAAAAATGAAAAATATGGGCTAGAATAGAGGGTTTTCCATCCTGGGTGCATATTAGAATCACCTGGGAGGTTTTTTAAAAATCCTCACTCTTTGAATCCTTTTCCCAAAGATTCTGATTCAGTTGGTCTAGAGTGAGGCTATGCACTGGTATGTTTCCAGGTGATTCAAACAGGCAGTCAGGGTGAGACCCATTGGCTAAAACCTTTGGGGAAGAATAACTTGCCATTAATTCTCACAGCATCCCAGGCATTAGTGCCATGTGTTGTTATTCTCATTTCAGAGCCGTATTTATCAAATTTCAGTATGCAAAGAATTCCCTTAGGAGTTTCATTGTGACAGGCACACCAGTGATTCTGATGCAGAAAGAGCTTGGATTACATGTTGAGAAATACTACTTTAGCGAACACAGAGTTTATACCAACTCATTAGACTTGGGATGAAATATGAAATAAGTAAGAGAAAGAACTTTGACTACTATAAAATGTTATATTCATATGAAGTCTCATATTTGTTAGACTTGGGATTTTCTGTATTTTTTAGATTCTAGGAAATGGATTAGAAATGAATGCAGTGTTAGATGAGATGATGGTGACAGGGCAGGTAGGATGGTGATAGCAGAGACAGCACACTTAATTGAATATGGTCTGGAGGGAGACAGTGGACTCATCTATCTGCCTCCTAGTAATGATGGATGGTGACATCATCCCTTTTCCATCTGTGGCTGTAGAAAGTTAGGCAGGAAGGGAAGGCTTTAGTATATAGCCCATAACAATAAGTTTTTGATTTGGCTTCTTGTATCTTGAAAGGTCTACTAGGGTGCCATGTAAATTGAAATTGGCCTGGTTCCGGTCTCTAGTCTTTGCAGACTTAGAAACCTTATTTTGTCTGAAAGTATATACAACCATTGGAGTCTATGTTTGTTAACCAAAGTAACTCAATTGATGTAAACAGATAAGAATGCCAATTTATCAATTCACAATGAGAAATATTGCTACACAAAGTGGAATGCTTATGTTTCATTGATTAATGCATTTTATTCCTATAGATCATGTACCTAAGTCATGAAAACATAATCTAGGATTGTTTACTAGCCATGAAATAAAAAGAAAGAGAGTATATTAATTGATGTATAATGCCTCCAGACTATAAGGAAACGGAAGCATCCATATCACAGCAGACATGGTCTAATAATGGTCCAGAACACCTGCTATCCTATAGCTGGATTTCCTCTCTCCTGGACAGTGTGAGGATGGAATCTGCCAACATTTCCTTCTGTGACTTTCCTTCCATTATGCTTTCATGGCTAAATAAATCACTCTTTTGTAGGTACATTCTTTCTCTAGATATAAGAATGCATTGAATTGGGCTTTAGTCTTGTGTTAGCACTAGCTCCTTGAAGTTGCAAAGAACAGACACTCTCAGATTTCTACAAGAGATAATGAATGAAGGTTTATTATATGATTTCAAGGAAGGAATAATTTTGTAGCTTATATCAATCAACTGTGGAGGAATTGAATGTATTTCATGACACAACAATGATCCCAGTGACCTTGTATTAACCAAGCTGTTTTTTATACTTCTTTTCCATTGTCTCCAGTCCTCTGTGAGTATCTCACAGTCAGCATCCTGAGGGACGTTATGATTTTATCTCATTCCTAAGAGAAAACACTCGCATTGGGTGGGGTTCCTAGGTCATCTCTCTCCATAAGCTACTTGTCTTCTCAACGTTCAATTTGTTGATAGCTCCCTTTGTTAGAGTGCTGGTCTGCGGTCTCAATATGAAAGACATGGATGCTTGTGAACAAGTTCCTGTTTTGTACAGCTTCCTTCACGGGGGCGACTGTAGACTTGTCAGGTTTAGGCCTTCATAGTCTTTGTTCTACATCCCAAGTCTTACAGGGCTAGGGGCGAATGTGTTTTCCTGAAATGCTTCATAACTCTTTTCTTATATATTGATTTTAAAGTTTATGTCTCAGAGAGCAATGTAATTTCCTTTATTTATAAGTTCTTGAGGGAATTTGTCCTCAATACTCCAACAGAGATTAAAATGGACCAACTTATTTTAAACAGAATTTATTGATCAAGCAAGAAAGATGAGATATGAGATCTGATCAAAGTAATCAGGAGAATAAAAAAGAAGCTGCAAAATAACATTTGTGCAAAATCTAAGACACTTAATGTAAAATTTTTACAATCATCTTAAAAGTTATGGTTATTATTTAGATGAATTTTTATATAAAGATAAAGTCAGGTTTACATATTATAACACAAAATACAAATTACTATGTACAAAATAAGAAAATGTGCAATTTTTTCATTAGAAGAAATGAATGAATATCTATTATGTAGTAAATAGTACTTCCTGTTCTTTTTAAGATATATAAATTTTAAAGAAACCATGATCTGCATGAATATAAAATTGTATATATTCTATATTTCATAAATATTAAATTTTGAATCCAAAGTCAAATGCTGCATGTAGTAATATTCAGTAAATTTTTATAAATGTGTCAATTAAAATTTTAAAGGAAATGAATATTAATATCTTATATTCATTGCCATTTGAATTTTCTCAAATCACTTATTAATTATCCTTCCTACAGATATAATTTTTATCCAGTATATCTTACAGAATGCATATCATGTTGGACAGAAAAATCTACTTATGTATAAAGTTAGATGATCTCAGATATTTGTATTTTTGACATTTGCCATCATTATAAAGCAATTCCAGTAATTTATTTCAGTAGTAAAAATCTCAGGGGGTAAGTGGAAAAATACGTAAATTTTGAGTTAAACTTAACTTGCTTTGTATTTTACAATACTATCTTGCATACATTCTATGCATAAATGCTTTGTGTTGCTCCGTTATGCAGGTATAAATGTCAATATAAGTAAATGCTCAGTGTGAATCTAAATCTGGTTTGTCGCACACCCACATTATTGAAGATATGGTGACACTGAAATAAATGATTCTTAAAAATAGGAACAGATGTTTTTCCTACCAGAAAAGGGGGAAAACCCACAAAAACTCTGTCAATGATTTACTCATGATTTCTTTGTTAAGAAAACCTAAAAATGAGAAAGCTATATAACTTTTAAAATACCTTTTGCTTTTGTAACATTTTACAGATACTCTGCTACATAAGTGGGTAAAGTGTACTATTTTGTAGTCATTCCCCACCATAAAGATAAGAGAAAATCTTTAAGGTGGGAGGTGGGGAAAACTTTGGACCACATATATCTTAATTGCATTTGTGTGAGGAAAATGAGTCTCAGAAAGTCTTCAGTGCCTTGATCAAAGTCACTTATTTTATAATTATTCGTTTTTTTTAAATTACTTTTAACGTTTATTTATTTTTGAGACAGAGAGAGACAGAGCATGAACGGGGGAGGGGCAGAGAGAGAGGGAGACACAGAATCTGAAACAGGCTCCAGGCTCTGAGCGGTCAGCACAGAGCCCCACGCGGGGCTGAACTCACATACCGCGAGATCGTGACCTGAGCCGAAGTCGGACACTTAACCGACTGAGCCACCCAGGCGCCCCTATAATTATTCGTTTTTTTTAATGTTTATTTATTTTTGAGAGACAGAGCACAAGCAGGGCCGAAGCAGAGAGAGGGAGACACAAAATCAGAAGCAGGTTCCACCCTCTGAGCTGTCAGCACAGAACCCTACCCCGGGCTCAAACACATGAACTGTGAGATCATGACCCGAGCCGAAGTCATACTTAACTGACTGAGCCAACCAGGTGCCCCAAAGTTGCATATTTTATAGATAGATGATCCAGGAAAGTTCACAGTACTGCAAATCAAGAGTTCTTTCCCTCATCCCAATGCTGTCATGCTGTAGAATTCCAAATATTGTTTTTGATAAAGTCTTCCATAGTGGTCTATTTTCTGTCCTAAGGTTGTTACTATACGTAAGGAGGACAGTATCTTAGGCTTGGTTGTGCCATAAGATACTAACTATTCAAAAGCCTGAGAATGGTGTAGAAAGGGAAGATTTGAAAGTAAGTGTAGGCTCTACGACTCTAGCTCTTTCCCAAATAGGCGGAGAATTTGAAATACTAAAAAAAATAAAAATAAATTTTAAAAAATCCTAGAAACCTTTCAAAATTAAAAATGGAGAAACTAAATCTTCCTTTAAAATGTCTTTGTTTTTAGATGATTGTCAGCATTATGTAACTTACCTGGCTGATTTTTAATACGAAGGAATTCTATATCTCACCCACATGATTCTAGTATATTTAGACAAACATCTCAAAGCTTTATCTTAATGAAAGCAAAATATGTATAGAAAAGGATAAAGCAGCTTTAATTCTGAAAAACATCAAAAGTGCTTGATTTGACTCTTCATATAGTTGAGGCTCTCTTATTGGAAGTGTATGGATTTATGATTGTTAGATTCTCCTAATTTATTGAAATTTTATCATGAAACACAGCTTTTACTTTCTGGTTATACTCTGTGGCTTGAAGTTAATATATATACAGCCACTACAACTTTTCTATATTGACTGTTTTCATGGGATATCTATTTTCCATTTACTTACTTTCAACTGATTCCTTAATACACGACTAACTCCAAGATATTGCAGGTTCAGTTCCAGACCACCAAAATAAAGTGAATATTTCAAAGGCCTGGGTGGCTCAGTTGGTTAAGTGTCTAACTTTGGCTCAGGTCATGATCTCACAGTTTGTGAGTTTGATTCCTGCATCTGGGTCTGTGCTGACAGCTCAGAGCCTGGAGTCTGCTTCAGAATCTGTGTCTCCCGCTCTCTCTCTACCCTTCCCACACTGACACTCTGTCTCCTTCTCAATAATAAATATTAAAAAAAATTTTTTTGTAAATAAAGCGAATATTGCAATAACGCAAATCAAAATAACTTTTTGGTTTCTCAGTATATAAAAAATTATATTTATGCTATACTGTAGTCTATTAAGTGTGCAACTGCATTATGTCTAAAAAGCAGTTTATAAACCTTAATTGAAAAACATTTTATTGCTAAAAAATGCTAATCGTCATCTGAACTTTTAGCAAATCATAATTTTTTTGCTGGTGGAGGGTGTTGCCTGGATGCTGATGGCCAACTCACTGATCAGGGTGGTGGTTGCTAAAGGTGAGGGCGGCCGTGGCAACTTCTTAATATGAGACCACAATGAAGTTTGCTGCATCAATTGACTCAGCCTTTCCCAGGTGGTTTTTCTGTAGCATGCCATGCTGTTTGACAGCATTTTACCCAAAGTAGAACTTCTTTCAAAATTGGAGTCAGCCCTCTCAAGCCCTGTAGCGGCTTTCTCAATTAAGTTTATGTAATGGTCTATATCCTTTGTTTTAATTTCAACAATCTTCACAGCATCTTCACCAGGACTAGTTTCTGTCTCAAGAATCTACTTTCTTTGCTCATCCGTGAGAAGCAACTCCTCATCTGTTCAAGCTTTTTCATAAGATTGCAGCAATTCAGTCACATCTTCAGGCTTCATTTCTAATTCTTCTCCTCTTGCTGTTTCCACACATCTGCACTTACTCTCTCTCTGGTGAAATCTTAAAGCCCTCAAAGTCATCCATGAGAGTTGGAATCAACTTCTTCCCAAGTCCTTTTGATGTTGATAGTTTGACTTCTTCACATGAGTCATGGATGTTCTCAATGGCATCTAGAATGGTGAATCCCCTCCAGAAGATTTTCAATTTACTTTGCCCAGATCCACAAGTAATCACTATCTATGGCAGTGAGGGCTTTATAAAGTGTATTTCGTAAATAATAAGACTTGAAAGTTGAAATTACTCCCTGATCTAATGGCTGCAGAATGGATGTTGTGTTAGCAGGCATGAAAACAACATTAATCTCGCTGGGCATCTCCATCAGAGCTCTTGGGTGAGCAGGTGCATTGTCAATGAGCAGTAATATTTTAAAATATTTTTTTTCTGAGCAGTAGGTCTCAACAGTGGGCTTATTCAGTAAACCATGTTGCAAACAGACACGCTGTCATCTAGGCTTTATTGTTCCATTTATAGAGCACAGGCAGAGTAGATTTAGCATATTTCCTAAGGGCCCTAGGATTTTCAGAATGGTAAATAAACATTGGCTTTAACTTTGAAGTTTTCAGCTGCATTACCCCCTAATAAGAGAGTCAGCTTGTCCTTAGAAGCTTTGAAGCCAAGCATTGATTTCTCTCTAGCTATGAAGGTCGTGAATGACATCTTCTTTAGATAGAATGCTATTTCATCTACATTTGAATCTACATTGAAATCTACAATTTCAATAAGAAATTGAAAATTTCTTATTTAGTGTAGCCACCTTCGTGAACTCTCTTAGCTAGATCTTCTGGATAACCTTCTGCAACTTCTACATCAGCACCTACTGCTTCACCTTGTGCTTTGATGTTATGAGATGTCCTCTTTCCTTAAACCTCATCAAACAACCTCTGCTGGCTTCAAACTTTTCTTCTGAATCTTCCTCACCTCTTTCAGCCTTCATAGAATTGAAAAGTGTTAGGGCTTTGCTCTGGATTAGGTTTTGGCCTAAGGGAATGTTGTGGCTGGTTTGATCCCCTATCCAGACCACTAAAACCTTCTCCACACAGCACTACATTTGTTTCACTTTCTTATCATTTGTGTGTTCACTGGAGTGGCAGTTTTCATTTCCTTCAAAACTTTTCCTTTGCATTCAGAACTTGACTAACTGACATCAGAGACCTAGCTTTTGGCCTGTCTTGGCTTTTAACACACCTTCCTCACTAAGCGTAATCATTTCTAGCTTTTGATTTAAAGTGAAAGATGTGCAGCTCTTTCTTTCACTTGGACAGTTAGAGGCCATTGTAGGGTCCTTATGGGCTTAATTTCAAAATTGTTGTGACTCAGGAAATAGGGAATCCTGAGGAGAGGGAGAGAAATGGGGTAACGGCCAGTTTGGCAGAGGAATCAGAACACACATAACATTTATAAAGTTCACCATCTTACATGGGAGCAGTTCATGGTGTCCAAAACAATTATGTAATAGTAAACATCAAAGATCACTGACTACAGGTCACTGTGACAAATATAACAATAATGAAATAGTTTGAAATATTGTGAGAATTACCAAAATGTGACACAGAGGCATGAAGTGAACAAATGCTGTTGGAAAAATGGCGCTGGCAGAGTTGCTCATTGCAGGGTTGCCACAAACTTGCAATTCCTGTAAAGTGCAATAAAGTGAAGCCCAATAAAATGAAACGTGCCTTTACTTAATGTAAGTTTTATAGATAGCAGAGTTGGGTTTCATTTGTTTGGTTGGTTGGTTAAATCCATTTTGGTAATCTATGGGTTTTAATCAGAGCCCTTAGCCAATTAGCACTTAATTATTGATATGGTTATTTTAGATCTACAATTTTACTATTTGTTTTTTGTCTTCTCTATTTTTCTTTCTGTTGCTATTGATGGTGTTTTGCTTTTTTTTTTCATTTTTTCCTGCCTTGTTTAGAATTGTTAAATATGTATTCAAACTTAGTTTTCATTTGTCTATTGTTTTCACCTACACCACTTTGCATTTTTTTTTTTTGTGGTAGCTATAGGAATTACCATACGTATCTTTAAAATCACACAGTATACATAGAGTTCATATTGTACCACTTCACATTAAATGTAGAGATCTTACAGAGACTCATAAATATGGAGAACAAACTGAGGGTTACGGGAGGGGTTGTGGGAGGGGGGATGGGATAAATGGGTAAGGGGCACTAAGGAATCCACTCCTGAAATCATTGTTGCACTATATGTTAACTAATTTGGATGTAAATTAAAAAAAAATAAAACAAGTGACAATAAAAATAAATAAATAAATAAAAATAAATATATAGATCTTACTCAGTATAGGTCCATTTAACCCACCTCTTATCCTATATAGAGTTACATAAGAGCTATCATATTAGAGTTATTGATACACCTCACAAAACAATATTATAATTTTTTAAACAGTTATATTTATTTTAATAAAATTAAAAAGAATAACAGACTTTTAAATTTACCCACACATATATCATTTTTAGTGTTCTTCAGATTTTCCTGAAGATTTGAGTTTCTATCTGGGAACATATTCTTTCAGTCTACTTAGTCTTTCTTATAGTACATGTCTCCTCGTGAAAATTGTATAGTTTTTTAAAATGCTTTCTGAAAATGCTTACTTTTCTTCATTTTTGAAGGTTGGTTTTATGGGATATAGAATTCTGGTTGACAATTTTTTGTTAGCTGTTTAATGTTGTCTTCACCTACAGTTAAGCAAACAAAGAAAGAAACCCTTGAACCTCAAGATTGTGTGATCTCCAGCATCTGTGTCTGCATTCCATGTCTGTTTAGTTCCATCAGTTGATTCTAAGTAGTAGTTTATAGTTTGTGTAGTTTTGATTTCTTTGTATTAATCAATGTTACTGTGATTCTAACCTCTGTTTATATTAGAATTAGTAATATTCGAATTGTTTTGCTCATATATACCATCAAACATACTTATGTCGAAAAATCATGTACTTTCTTGTACATTTTTAAGTTGAAATAAGAATTTTATTACAGTTTTAAAAAAATAAAGATGTCTTCTGAATTCAATTTTTATAAACTAGAATGTATTCGAAGGTGTTTTTAAGAGATCCAGGTTAGATAATGGCTAACATTCTAGGCCACAGAATTAGAAATAATACTTTTAGATGCCCTTAATTTAAACAGTAATTCAAAAGTTAATTTCTGACACATCTCTTTAGCAATTAGTATTTACCCATCTTTTAAAATAAGTGGCCCTCGGGCGCCTGGTTGACTCAGTCAGTAGAGCATCTGACTCTTGATCTCAGGGTCATGATGTGGAGCCCTACATTGAGGGTAGGGATTACTTAGAAAATGGCTTAAGCAAATAAAGAGAACCAAGAAAGAAAGAAAGAAAGAAAGAAAGAAAGAGAAAATGCTTATATAACTTCCACCCTTAAAAAAAAAACTAGTCCTTGGGGAACCTGGGTGGTCCAGTTGGTTGAGTGTCTGACTTTGGCTCAGGTCATGATCTCATGGTTTATGAGTTGGAGCCCTGCTTCAGGCTCTGTGCTGACACCTGAGAGCGTGGAGCCTGCTTCGGATTCTGTGTCTCCCTCTTTCTCTGCCCCTCCCCCACTCATGCTCTGTCTCTGTCTCAGAAGTAAATATAAACATTAAAAACAAAATTAAAGAAAAAGTAGTCCTCAATCTTTTTTTTTTTGCCTTATACATGAAGAATAACTTCACCTTTTTGTAAAAGACAAAATAAAATCAAAGTATCACCTAATAAATTTCATGTTTTTCCAACCTGCAAATGCCTTTTGCCTTCTCACTTGTCATATACTTTTTTTTTTTTGGTGTTGGTAATTTTCACAGAAAATCAAGTCATTTCTTCATTTTCTTAACTTTCTTTTTATTTAGTCTGTTTGCATCACTTGAATGCAAGATTCGTGTCTGGGTCCTCTGTACCTCCATGTATCTGCTTGAGCACTTAAAGTTGCTGTGAATATATTCAGTAAATATTTTTTTTTTTATGTGCAAAGAGATTGCTTAAAACTCCTTTTATGATTTTTTTTCTGCTAAGGAAAGAAGAAGTTGTCAGCCTGTTTTTACTGAGGGATTACTAAAAGATATGATTTTTTTCTTGGTAAAAGGAAAGTAATATTCATGTTGAAAGTGTTTAAATTTTGATAGTATGTGTGTTTGGGCATAAATGTGTATTTGTGAAAAAGTGAATTAGAACCCATTTAGTGCAATTTAGTGAGATTTGGTCATAAAGATATTCTAATTTTAATGCATTATTCACTTTTTAAAATATTTATTTATTTTGAGAGAGAGAAAATACACATAAGCACTGTAGGGGCAGAGAGTGAGGGAGAGAGAGAATCCCAAGCAAGTCTGTGCTGCCAGCACAGAGCCCAATACTAGACTCGAACCCAATAACCATGAGATCATGACCTGATCTCAAAATCAAGAGTCTGGCACTTAATTGAGCCATCCAGGTTCCCCTATTAACTTGTTATCAAAGTAGTTGAGCTTTTAAACTCTTGCTAATAGTAATAGGTCTTACAAGGAAATAAAACAATGAAAAGTATACTCATATTTCTGATGTAATAAAATTGGATTGTGAATCAGTGAGAGTTAGGTGTGTGTTTGATTGAAAGATGAACAAGAAGGGAGAAGTGGGGCACTAGGAAGTCTCAAGGTTAAGGGGAGATCTGTGTATGCTCTCTTGAGATCCGATGCATCTTCTACAGGCTTCTTCTGATCCGTAGTCAGATGTGTTATCCATGGCACCACTGGCCTACTTTCTTAGGCCTTCTTAAGAAACTTTTTTTTTGTTTTTTTGTTTTTTTTTTTGGTTTTTTTTTTTTCAACGTTTTTTTTATTTTTGGGACAGAGAGAGACAGAGCATGAACGGGGGAGGGGCAGAGAGAGAGGGAGACACAGAATCGGAAACAGGCTCCAGGCTCTGAGCCATCAGCCCAGAGCCTGACGTGGGGCTTGAACTCACGGACCGTGAGATCGTGACCTGGCTAAAGTCGGACGCTTAACCGACTGCGCCACCCAGGCACCCCAAGAAACTTAAGAGATGATATGGGAGTAAACTAGCACGTCAAGAAGGAGCCATTACCATGCCACAGACATCCATCTTCAGTGAGTAATGGCCTACTGTTACAGTATCCTGAGTTATAATAGAGGCAGTAGGAATTTGATGCCATTTGTACTTTTTTTCTAAGTGACCAATCTTAAGTTCTCAGACTACTGAGGTCACTGGAGAAATAAAATAGGTTGTTTTTGTTTTATCTGATTAATGTAGAAGCCATCTGTAGTATTAAAATAAATAGATGAACCAATAAAGGTAATTTTCAACATTATAAATATGCTACGATTTACTTAAAAATTAAGGAGTTGTGTGACTTAGGATGATTTTGGTTACAAGTAAAAGAAATCTTGAATATATTAGTGTTTCTTAACTCACAGAGAAGGGAGTCTAGAGGTAGGACAAGATCCTAGCTTGATAACATCCCAGGCTCTGATTCCATTTCTCTGCCACTCAGTATTTCTTTCCTTTTTGTCTTGATTTGGGCTTTGCTCATGGTCAGAAGATGGCTGCCAGCAACTTCTGAGTGGCATATATCTTGTTTGTCTAAATAATAAATAGAAACTCTCTTCTAGCTATGGAATTCAAGTCCTCATCTTCAGTCTGATTGATCCTTATATGCTCTCCAGACCAATAACAATCTCTAGGAGAATGCTTTGTAACATTGGCTTAATTCTGGCTTTCTGAAGAAACGTTGCCAAAGTTTCATATGATTGACTTAGGATAATAAAAATATAGATAAATATTTTTAAAAGAGAGGAAGGAAAGAATGGTGTTGGTTAGATTAGACCACCTCTGGATTAATGGAAAAAGGACCCTGCTATTGGTAACATAATAAGTGTAAAAGCAGGGAAGTAAAAGACAAAAAAACCAAAATGAATTATTGTGTATTTTTCTGCATTGAAATACCACTTAATTTCATGTTACTAACTGCCTTTTCCCATCAAAACATTCAGTTATGTAAATGAACAAAAGTATGTTTAAAGAACAAATGCCATTTTAAAATACCATGGGAATTAATCACTTTGCTTTTTAGAATATGCGAGAGAACACCTGAAAACACGGCAAGATAATCTTGCTGCCTTCAAGAAAGCCAAAAAGTTTGACAATCCTTATTCTAAAAATTTTCCTGTGGTTATCTTTTAAAACTTATAACATATCCTCAAGATTTATACAACTTGCAATAAGAAAAGATATAATAGGTCAGATGTATAATTTATGTAAGGAGGTTGAAATATTTCAAATGACTTTTTTAATGGGGCTTTGATAAGTGGCTTACTTTGGGGACTCAAATCACAAGAGAGCTTCCTCTGGGATGAAAAAAAATGTCTCTTGAAAATTTTCATAACTAGCAGACAGTTGGAGACTCTGAATGACTATGACTAAAACACTATAAAATGCTTCACCTAAATTGGCTCCTCTGTCCAAATTTTTTTGCATATTACAGGTCAAAATTTGCACCTTGAACCATTAGGTATAAATCTGATGCAATATATTTAAGCAGTCTTAGTCCTCTTTTAGAAGTTATTACTGATTTGCCTAAATCTATCAACAGCCTAGGCTGTTGCCCCCAACCTGTGGCTGCTGCATATCTCCCACGACACAAATGTGTCTTCCAGCTCAGGGGAAATGAGTAAGACCTACCTTAGAAAAAGTGTAGGTAGAAAGAAATTTCCTTTAAAGTAAAAGTGACTTGATTTGGTGCTTAATTCTTTCACAGACTAGGAATTTGGCTCTTTCTAAATTCGAAACCACAGTCTATGGTAATGACTTCTAGTCATTTAGGAAGCTGGAGGCAGAAACTGAATCATGAAAGGGAAGGGATACCTTGTTTTATCATCTACCAATCATAGGTCTGATTTCTGCTTAGAAATTTAATACGCACCAAGTCTGTCGGAATGATTCTATTACTGTAACTTCTTAATCTGCCTCTAAAACTACTATAATTCCTACTAGTCAAAGAAAAATGAATTGAATAGAAATAGATAACAAAAAATAGGTGACCTGAAAAGATCTCTCTTTTCAGGATCACATAAGCTTTTTAGAAAGATGCTGATAAAGTTTATGCATAAACATGTCAGAAAATAATTATTTAACTTGAATATCAAGGAACTTTGAAACTGCACTATAGTAGTGAAAATTAAATCAATGGCTATTGTTTCTTTTATAGGAACTTAAATCATTAGGGAATTAAAGTTGGCAACACTTTATTTTTTACTGGGAGCTCCATAGAAAATATCTGATGAACATGGAATGTGTGGAAGATGAATAACAAAGAATCCAGCTAAATTTATCTGACTTAATTTCAATAAAATGTATTATTCTCATTGATATTTATGGTATTTTATAGTAGTAAAAATAAGTTCTGTCAACTATCAAGAGACATAGCCAGAACCTTTACACCAATTTAATCACTTTTAACCAAATGAGTGGCTCTTCCAGCTTATATAGATATAGCATTTATTAAACAAATACAACAAAATTAAATATGGTTTGGATCACTAGAGATAAAATGGTAAAAATTTTCATTCTTTAGGGGAAAACATTCTCCAATATATAGCCATTAACTACTGTATTAGTCTTCTTTATTTTTTCAAGGAAGATTTTATCAAATCTCCTATGAAGGTTTATCTTTTGGGCTTATAAGTTAGTAAGACAAAGATTCTCATTCTTTTAACTATAATAGAAAGTTAAAAGCTAAGCCAAACCCACAGTAAACAAAGATCCTTCTAGAATAATTTTCAAGTCTCTCTCATGAGACATATTAAAAAGAAAATGGCATAATCAATAGGTTTTTCATGTTACTATTTTAAGTGAGAATGAGTATACATGTGTACTTAACATAACCAGTTTAATATAAGTAATATATTAATGTAGAGTTTTAGCAATATATTAAATGTACACTTGATATAGATTTAAAAACTGCTCTTCAAAGTGAACAATTGTGATATTCCTTTTGATGTCTCAGAGATTTGCAACTAGCTTATCAAGTAAGCAAATGAATGAATGATAATCCAGTGGTAATTTACACAAGAAACAGCACTGAACACGAATATTTTTCAAAGTACTAATTTGGAAAACTAAGACTCTGTGTCTAAATGTGTAATTGCTATTTCCTGTGATATAAAAACAAATATAAATATTTACAAGTATGCTTTCAAAGCAGATTTGTATCCAATATTGCTTCTGGTTGAAAATAACCATGTATGTTTTCTTAAATAAGGTTTCTTCAACTTTCTCTTTCCCCCAAAGCTAAGTGCAATGCTAACCTGTTTCACTGTATTAGGTATGGAGTATTTAATGTACCTAAATGAATAAGAATTTATTCATGGCTTTTGGGAGTATTGATGAATTTATACTAAAAAAAAGGAAAAAAAAAAGGTCATGACTAATTACAAAAAGAGCAAGTAAAAAAGAGTGCAAAACATATCCATTTCAGCAGACATTCAGCAAAAAGAATGCTGTGTGTTCTCAGCTGACCTTTGGAGTTCTTCAATGCCAGTCCTGGACAGCATTAGTAATGCCTCTGTGAAGGGAATGGTGGGAGCTGAGTGAGTGAATCAATAACTCACGGTGAATCTATACACAATTGTGGAGCTAAAAAGACCCAAACAGTCAATTCTTTCATTCTTAGCTAGAATCCACACTGGGTTAAAATAAGGATAAACATGGAAGCACCAACCTCTACAACTACTAAGACATTCTTACAAGTGTTTCTCTACTTCCATACCAATGCAGAAACCATAGATAGAGCCCTCAACAACCTGAGGGTATACAAGATAGTAGAGAATACAACTTAACTCTAAGAGGACATAAAGGAATTGACTTCTAACCAAACTGAATTTCATGATTCACATATTTCCCAGGATTGACTTTCTGTCAATTCCTTTGAACTTACTTAAAGAGTACATCAGAATGGAAAATCTGATCTAACTTGAAAACCGTTTTTTGGTTTTTATTGGTAAAATTACACAATATAAATAATGTGATGATCATGTTAAAGGGTATATTTAAAAACCTTATATGCATGGTCTTCTTAAATGCAAACTGAACCTAAAGTATTATATTATTGACAAACCTAGACTTTTGTAACTCTCTGAAAGCCATGCTGTGTTTTAATTCTACCAATTGCATCACCACAAAAAGTGAAGAAAAGCTACATATTAGGTTTAGTTTTTCACTCAATAAGCATTTATGGGTCATATATACAGAGTGCCTGCCTTGTGCAAAGAGCTTACAATGTAATGGGGAAATCATTCATACACAGCTAAATCTAAAATTGTGATCAATAGGAATAATACTTGGAATTACTAAACAGAAATTTTCTTCTATAAAAGCTTTCTAGTGGATTCAAGATTTTCTTTACTGGTAGATCTAGTGGCTTTCATTTCTTCAGGGACCCTGTGGCTTGCAAGTGAAGACAGCAGGCACTTTGTCAAGGACCTAGAAAACATCTAAACTCTGCTCAGACTCCCCTTAATCTTCTCTCAAAGTCTGTTCCTTCCTTACTCAGAAAGGGTCTCGATCATCTTTGCATGTGCAATGAAATTCAGTTTATGTTATATGCTACATTCTGCTAAACTCTCTGATTAACTTTTCTAAACCCTTATCCTTGTCCTCTTCATTTGGCCTCAGATTCTAAAGCTAAGTTCTTTTGGAACTCAAAAACCATAACAAAAACATTTTTTTCCAACTTTAATATATTGGAAATATAAAATGGTTTGGCCTCAGACTCTTGAGTACACTCTGATTAAAGAAATTCATTCACCCTTTCAATATTCTAGTGTGATATTATGCTATTGCTATTGTCAAAAAATGAGGAAGAGCCAGTAAGAAAACTGAAAATGGAAAAGTGGGATTCGAGATTAAAATATTTAAATGTTATCCCATTTTATAAAAAGCATCACTACTTTCTCGAAATTCTGACTAAAATAGATAAATATTGCCATTTCAAGACCCTGAATCTCTGTGGGCTTATCTTTATGTGGCTTATTGAGGAGGAAATTTAAAAGGAGAGCAAGTGAGTAGTCATTGAATAGTTGGAGGGAATACAGTAAAACCTTGGATCGCGAGTAACTTTTTCTGCGAGTGTTCTGCAAGATGAGCAAACATTTCTAATAAATTTTAACTTGATAAACGAGCAATGTCTTTCAAAATGAGTAGCACGTGATGCCGACTGTCAAATATCATGACTGAGCCAGTGGTTCTTCTCTCTCTCTCTCGCTCACTGTGGAATTATGTGTGATTGTCATTGCAATGTCACATTTCCATGAAATCTTCCAAAAGAGGCAAAAGTAGGTGTCATTGGACAAGTTCCTTGTTAAAGTTGTATGAAAAGAAAAACAATCCATTGAGCAAATAGGTAGCAGTGATTCCGTTAGTGATAGTGAAAGTTGTCCTATCCAATAATCCTCCTCTCTCTTGTCTCCCTCACACCAGGCCCAAAGGTTTTCAAAGGTAAGTGCAGGTAATTTGTTTATTTTTCTTTATATTTTGTATTTTTTATTATTTTGTATTATATTACAGTATTTTAATCATTTTTATACGAATATTTTTTGGGTTGTGGAATGAATCATCTGAGTTTCCATTATTTCTCATGGGCAAATCTTCTTTGATATACAAGTACTTTGGATTACAAGCATGTTTCTGGAATGCATTACACTCAAAAACCAAGGTTTTACTATACTTCTGAATTTCATCACTAGCAATCTTACATTGCTCCTCACTACCTCTTTAAACAATTGCTTCAAATGTTTCTAATTATGAGCAACACATGGAGGATATGGAGCTGAAGAAGGCTTTGGAATAATATTCAAGTGTGGGCATAAGTCAAAGAAAATAGTAATAAAATATATTAAAGTAAATGATTTATAGGGCACCTGGGTGGCTCAGTCAGTCGAGTGTCCGGCTTCGGCTCAAGTCATATCTCACGTTTGTGAGTTCAAGCCCCACGTCAGGCTCTGTGCTGACAGCTCAGAGCCTGGAGCCTGTTTCAGATTCTGTCTCTCTCTCTCTCTCTCTCCCCCTCCCTTGCTCATGCTCTGCCTCTCTCTGTCTCTCAAATATAAATAAATGTTAAAACAATTCTTTTTAAGTGAATGATTTATAGAAGAAAATAAGTATTTCCTAGAATTTTGGTTATGGATGCAGTTGCAGAGCTCCACCAGTTTAGGCATCTTCCTCAGGCTGATGCCCTGATTGGCTGACTGATGGAGGCAGGGAAACACAGATATGTGTCTATGTCACACATAAAGCCAGGTTCCTTTCTTTCCCTTTCCAGGGAAGCATCTAACCTCAGATGGAGAATCCAGGGGAATAAATAATAAACTGATCATAGTCTTTTCCGTCTCTGATTTGTTGTGGGGCTCCCCACTGATCAACTATAACCAGAAGCCAGAGGGCAAGGAACTCCTATTCCTGTAGGATGATATAGGGTATATATAGGTGAGAGACAGACAGGTGGATAAGGGTGGAGAATAAATCTGGAGGGGAAATAGAGACAGCCAGCATGGCAAGTTTTCTTTTCCCTTTAAGTTTTTATTGTACTAATTAAAAACACTTTATATTGTGATCACTATTCTCTTTTCCACTTTTATAATTAAAAAAACATTTTAAAACATTTATTTAGTTTTGAGAGAGAGAGAGACAGAGACAGAGAGAGGAGGCCAGAAAGAGGGAGACAGAGAATCTGAAGCAGGGTCTGTGCAGTGTAAGCAGAGCCCAACTCAGGGCTCAAACTCACGCCCTGAGCTGAAATCAAGTCTGCTGCTTAACCAGCTGAGCCACCTGGGCAACCCACACTTATATAATTTTTTAAGATACGGAGCAAACAAATACATTTTCCTTTAGAAAACCAGATTAACCGGTGTTTTGCCCACCACTCCTACCTAGTTTAAATGGCATAAGACAAAGATGTTACAAGTAATTTGAGATAGAGTGACGTCAGTGAAGTAGAGAATTAAAAGTCATACCTGACCATGCCGATTATGAAACTGAGTTCCTTACTATTGCGTTTAAAAGTAATTCTAAATGTGAGGGACTTGTTTACGTATTGTGTAACGCTTGTGCTATCTGTAAGTGTTTTCTTTCCTCTTAAAATATTTTTATGCTTGAGAAAGTAACTCGGCCACATCACACACACAAAAATCAAATGCTGAATACATAGGCAAAAGGAAAATCATTCCTGACCCATGTAGGTGAATGGTTCGCATCCTGAATATAATGTTTTATTACCCATATCATTGTCCTAGCTTGAAAATATTTATGAGTGGTCATAAAATTAGCTATCCCTTTTCAAATATTCAACTCGCAGCCTGTATGCTGCTGACCTCCAGGGAGAAGATATTGCTCTGCTTGACTATTCTATATATATTATTGAAAAAACGACTTCTTTTTATTGGCTTAAAATTTGCCTATTTTAATTTTATTAAAAATTTTACACGTTTTACAATTTTATATTATGAAAACTTTAAGTTGAGAGCTTAACCGGTTTTCATTGTATCCTTCAAAATAGTTTCCAGACAAATATATTTTCATGCTTAACTATTTCAGATAATTAAACTTGATGGATATGCATATTTATATACAGAAAGTCAGAAAAACTGATATCTAAGTATTTTCTTAATAGGAAACTAATTTCACCACTTAGCATCTTTACCTTTTCTATAGAAAGAAATGTTGCTTTCATTCGAGGTCTTAACATAGGGATTTATGCAATTGAGACCATGTCCTAAAAATATAATAAAACAGTTCAAAATTCTGTTGTAATTTTATCCAGGTTCATTGCCTTGTGAAGGTGAAAAGTCTGTGTAATAGAGAAGAAATACAAAACACTGTTGTGTTGCATTTTTAGGCACTTTATTAGACTTGGTTCTTTAGAAATCAAATCCTGAGGCAAAGATTAAAGTACTTCCACTTGCTTTGGGAGGTGCAAGCCCACAGTGCCCAGGACAAAGGAAAAAGGAAGCCAGGCAAAGATATGAAACTGGCTATCGATCACAATTAACAAAGCAAAATAGGGCCTTGTTTCACCAAGAAGGCATGTTCTTGAGGTTTTTTTTTTGTAAGAATTATAAGGAGAAAGCAGACTGTAGAGAAGAGTAGCAAAGGAGTAAGGAAAGGAATGCATCTGTTTGTGCATCATTTCATGGAATGGGATTTCTTTAAGTTCTGGGTTTTATCATCCTTCCGCTTGGAAGCCACTCAGGAAGCTAGCCCATGCTCAACAGAATGGCATTCCATCTGAGTAAGAAAATGGAAGGGAGGTGAGTACATCACAGCCTGTAGGGAGAGGCATAGGGAATTTGAAAAGATGGGTGTGGGACTGAAACTTGGACACCAACCAGTTAGGTGAGCTTGTCAGAGGGAGGCTTCTTTGAGTGGGAGGAATTAAGGGAAAGATTCTGAGAAGGCACATAGTTTGTGCACAGGAAAAATAAATTCACCAAAATGGTTTGAACTTGATACTGGCTTTGAAAGAGGGAGCATTCAAGACAATGAAATAACAAATATTTACTGATAATTGTGTTATGTTAGAATTATATGTGTACTTGTCTCTTCCATTGGATTGTGAATATTTGGACAAGACTTTTCCTGACATCGTTGTGCAATCCTTGTATGCTTAGACTTTATAATTAGTGGACAAATACAAATATATATATATATATATGTATACACACACAAATATATATGAACATATTTTAGTTACCAAGGTATTTCCAATAATAGAGTTTCAAAAATGCTTTGGATTTTGTAGATATTTATAATCTCAAGGTGGTAATTTGGAGGGAAATTACGCTGTTTTTTGGTTAAAATTTTAGATAATATTGGTAGGGAAACCTTATTGGAGAACAGAATACCCACAAGATTAAAAAAAAGTTGAAAATTTAAAGCAGCGAATAAAAGAAGTATCATACTTCATTTCATTTTACAAGTTCTTGGTTGGATACCGGTAAAAACTATGATTTATTTTATTCATTAAAAATTTATTCAATAGTATTCATGAAATACCTTCTGTATTCGATATCCGTATACTGGCACTGATGTCAAAATGAATAAGACAATATTCTTTCTAGAATCTTAGAATCTAATGAAGGAAACAGGCACATAAACAATTCATTATTCATTACAATAACTTTTAAGAGGTCCTTTAATAGACGAATAATGAGCAAGGATTCCCTAAGCCAGCTTTTCACAGCTGCAAAATTACTCTGGACTAGTTCCACCTAAAATCATAGCAATGACAAATAGAAAATCAAAATGATCCTGAACATTTACAACACCTCCAACATATATAATGAAGTAAACAGAATGAAAATACTAGAATAAAATCTGGTACATACCACTGGCATGGCATAATTGTAATTTAGTGCACGCAGCCTGCTATCATTTTCTATAAAATAAATCAAAATTTCCCAACATCAGTAGAAACACAAATGTCTATATATAAGAATCCCATATAATTTATTGAAGAAAAATCGAGGTTTATTGAAAATATCATGTGGTCTGAAGTTTCTCTGAAGGTTTTTTCTCCTATATTTTGATTCTAGTGCCTGAGAGCAAGTACATGTAATTGAACAAGGAGAAAAGAAGAAATGCTAAATTATAATTTTGATATTGTAGATTAAAAAAATAAAAACAGAATATACTTACATTTTTTTCTTGTTCCCTTCTACCCCCCCAAAAAGATGTAAGGCAATTTATGAAGATAAAGCAAATTAAACATAGAAATGAAAGGCAAAGGGAAAATAGAGCGCAAAAATATGTTGTAAACAGCTTATTTAAGTTACTTAGAATAGTATATAGTATACTTCCCAGGAGCAGGGCACAAATGTGACATTGAACTTTTTAGTGTGTGTGTGTGTGTGTGTGTGTGTGTGTGAAAGAGACAGGTGCAGAAAGAGACACTGCAAGTCCTAAAATTAAGAGTTTATAAGATAACACTGTTTTCTAAACAGATACATGATTATTCTTGATACTGAAATTCAAGTTATTTCTATAAACCTAGTGACATATTTCATAAGGCACTTTGTTAGTAGAAATTAGTGGCATAATACCAAAGCATAAAAATAAAAAGCATGCTTTGTAGCAAAGCTTAAGTACACAAAAAAGCAAAAGTAATTGGACTAAGGTGTGTGGCTCTCTGATGATCTAGCTTATTCCAGGGATAGATTTTAAATGATCTAAAGAATGAATGAATTGCACATCCTTCCTGCTCTATTGCTGAAATAAGGAATTGAATATCCATTAACTCCATTTCTCTACTGAGCTTTTAAAAGCTTTCTATTTAGTGACAGAGCTTTTGAAGCTATACTCCTTGACAAGGGCTGGGGTACTTGTATTCTTTATCAAATAAGTGCACAGCTGTGTGTTTTTAATAGCAGAGCTGGAGATAGGGTAAAACTTGAAGGATCCAGCAAAGAAAGGGGGAGTGAGTCTAAATATAATGCCATTCCAAGTTCATGGAAGTAAGCAAAAAGAGAACTAACTGGAGTCACATTTCTGCTGGATTTTTGGCCTAATGGATTTTCAAAGCAGATAAAAATAAAGTTTTATCTTATTTTATGTTTACTTAAACATAATTTTCAGATAACATTGTATAAATTTAGGTTGTGCAATATGTTGATTCAATATACCTATACACTGCAATATGATTACCACTGTAGTGTTAGCTAAATTCTCCATCACTTTATATAATTGTCATTTCTTCTTCGTAGTGAGCACAACTAAGATCTAGTCTTTTAACAGCTTTGAGGTTTATAATATAATATTGTTGACTATAACCTCTGTGTTGTGCATTAGATGTCCAGGACTTATTTATCTACTAGTTGGAAATGTGTTCCCTTACACAACATCTCCCCAATCCTTCCATCCTTTAGCTCCTGGTAACCACCATTCTACTCTGTGCTCCTGTAAGTTCAACATCTTAAGATTCCACAAATAAGTGATATCATGCAGTATTTGAAAAGACAGTTATTTTAGTTGTGATAAAAGCCAAGATAAATGCATGCAACAACATAGTATTAGAAAATGTTGGTCGTGGAGCTACGTAAGTTTCTTATGTACCTTCTAAGATAAACTAAATGACAAAATGTACATATGGGTGATTAATTGAAGTGACTTAAGTAATATAGTGAAATACCTTTTTTCAGTTTTATTTCCTAATTCAAATTTAGAAATGTTTATGTAAATGGCTTTGTTAATAATGGTTCAATTATTTGGCCAGGAATATATATACAATACTAGTTTATAATAAAAATTGATAGCAGAAACATGTCTGCAACAAATATTCCTAATTCATGATAACAACCCCACTTGATTTTTAAAAACCATGGAAACACATATAATACAAACAACAGGCAAAGAACTTGCATCAGACCATCCAACTTGGTATGAAATCATTAAGAAGCAAATTTAAAAACAAGGTTCAGTTTCATCCCTTTTTAAGTACAATAGTTAGATAATACTTTTGAAATTCTGGTTTTAAAAATCCCATAAATTCATATGGCTCTTCAGCTTTCTGCCCATGGAAATTAAGGCATTCTTTGTTTTGAGAAAGGGAGAAATGGCCAGAGAAAAGGAACAAAGAAAGTTATAGGCGGCTCTGATTTTCAAAGAATGATTTTAATATCCAAAGAGGACAAAAATAAAGTCTTAAAAGTGTGGATTTCTTTTGCAGAAGCGAGGATTTTGAAAGAATAAAGATTTGTGGTCCTCTGAGCCAGAGTAAAAAAGAATGCAGAAAATCACATAAAGGAAGTTTCCTGGCATGCAGGGAAGATAATGTTTCCTTTTCAGGCTGCAGATGAAGTGGGAGAGAAAAAACAGAGAGACAAACAGATTTAGAAGTTATGGCCAGAGATGGCCAGAACCCACTGCATCCTGGGACTGCAAATTAGACTTTCCCTTTTCCCAGAACCCCTGAAAGGGGGGTCCTACACACTAGAGAATTAGTTGCTGGCCTGAGTGCTAGGGGCTGGGGGCCTCAGCCACTGCCAAGGGAATTCTGTAGGAGAGGACCCCTAAAGCAGAGTTTGACTGGGGGATGTGCTTTTGTGTCACAAGTTAAAAATGTCACCGCAGCTTAAGGAGGACAGAGCTGGAAGATGTGGGTTTGAAGGCTTGGGTTAGGCCAGAAATGGCGGGGGGGAGGGGGGGTGGAGATAGAGCAGCAAGGGTGCCATCACTGTGCATTGATTGCTCTGAGGGAACAGACCATACATATCTTATACAAATCACAATAACTAAATAGTAGCTGGTATGAGGACAGATATCACTGTCACTGTAAAGCATCATATCAATTATATGCTATGAGAAATTATCTGATCCGTGTGGACCTACTCCTTCTGACATTGACTTGTAATTTTATTGTGGTTTCAGTAGGATCATTGGTAGCCACAGATCTACGGTGAGCTCATGGAGGTTAGGTCATAACTGATTTCTGTCCACAGTGTCAAAGAACAAAAGAAGGTCACTGAGAGCTGTTAACAATCCCATACACACCATTTCTTTACAAGGTTGTACATAAGGAAAGAGTGATCTTAAGCAGAGTATTTCATGCTAAAAAACCACTTGCCACTTGTATTATCCATTGTCTGGAGAGGTTTGCAATTTACCAAAAGCAAACATTTATTGAGGCTTATATTTTTTATGTTTTACCATGTATTACAACTCACTGTACTTATATGATTTTTGAGTAGGTGGAAGATACAAGGTACGGATTTCAAAAGGTGAAAAAGGTATACAGTGAAAAATACTCTCATCTTCTTCATTTCTCACTCTTATGTTTTTTCTTCAAGCACAACCACCATTACCAGAGTCTTGTGTCTCTTTCTTCTCTTTTTCCTATCAAGTCAGCCTAATTTAATCTGCTTTCTGGACCCATCATTTCATGGAAAAAATATCTCGCTTAAGTCACTGGGTCACTAGCTCCAATAGACATTCAAAAACTATTTTGTCCAGGTCTCTCAATAAAAATCAGTGTTGATTCTTGGCATGCGCATCCTTTCTATTTGGAGGAGGTAAGAAGTCCTATAGGCTTGCTCTTAGTATTTCTATCCTCCCTTAGGATTAAAATCCACATCTGTAGATTTAATTACCATCAGATATAGATGACTCACATTGTAACTCATGCTCAGGCCCATACATCTTTTTTAGATAGATAGCCAACTTTTCACTGAATACTTTCTATTGGATAGCCTAAATCCATCTTAAAATCGTCAAGTACAAAGCTGACCTCAGGGCCTTCTCCTTCAAAGTTGACTTTTCAGTTTGTACACCTCAGTGAATATCAACACATTTCAGAATCCTTAGAGCAATTTTGGATGTCTCTTTTTCTCTCTCTTTGTCTCATTGTATTCAAGTCATTAGGGAAAACAAATTCCTTTATTTCTTTAAAATGAATTGTCGCTTTTCTTCATTCAACCACAATTACAATTATCCATGCTGCCTTCCTTTTTCACTTGCAATGCTACAATGACCTCCTCAGAACTCAACTTATTTTGGGTGTTATTTTTCAAATTAAAAACTTTATCATGTCATCCTCCTTCCTTGAAAATGTTAATGTCTTGCTCTTGTCCTTAGAATGATGCGAATGCTCTCTAAAATGGCTTATGAGGTTATGCATGATCTAGCCTCTACACATAAAATCACTTCTAGCCAATGTAGCAAGTCTGTGCGTATCAAAACAAGGTGCCTCTTCTGGGAGATAGTCTTCTCTGGGAATTTCTAACTATGATTCAAAGTAAAAATTTTTGTTTGCTCCTGTTCATTGATAATACTTTATTGAATAGCAATGGTTACAGGGAAATCTCTTCCATTACTGGCTTTATGCATGTAGCTCTGTAGTCATCCCTAAGAACTGAAAGTCCAGATGCTTAAATATATACACAGTTGCAATTTACTTGTACTTTCCAAGGATTTGACCTATTTACAGCTTCAGCTTTGACTACCCTTCATATTTTTGGCACATGTAAATTTTATGGCATTTCCTTTCAGAAATCTGCTATGTATTTAAAAATCTTTGGTAATATTTCACACAGCATTGGTATGATATGTTTCCTTTTCCTTATCAATTAGAAGTTCACTGATAGATTTCTGGTATGGGAAGTTCTAATTTTTCTGGGTAAATCCTGCTTGGACATCATTTACTTAACATATTTTTGAATTTGGTTTTGAAATATTTCATTTAGTATATTTCACCTTAATTGATAGGTGTGGTGAACCTATTATTTTATTTAGTTTTTCTTATATATTTTTTGGAATAAACATTTTATTTGCTTTGTAGAATTATTTAGCTGACTTCTTCTCCCCTACCACCCACACACTCCAGAATAATTTATATGAATTAGAATATCTGTTTCTTTTTTTTTTTTTAATTTTTTTTTTCAACGTTTATTTATTTTTGGGACAGAGAGAGACAGAGCATGAACGGGGGAGGGGCAGACAGAGAGGGAGACACAAAATCGGAAACAGGTTCCAGGCTCTGAGCCATCAGCCCGGAGCCTGGCGCGGGGCTCGAACTTACAGACTGTGAGATCGTGACCTGGCTGAAGTCGGACACTTAACCGACTGCGCCACCCAGGCACCCCAGAATATCTGTTTCTTAAGTTATAGAGCAGTTTGTGTAGGTAGGGATATCTCTTTCTTTTTTTTTTTATTTTTCATTTAAAAAAATTTTTTAATGTTTATTTATTCTTGAGAGGGACAGAGAGAGAATGCGATTGGGTTAGGGGCAGAGAGAGAGGGAGACACAGAATCCGAAGCAGGCTCCAGGTTCTGAGCGGTCAGAACAGAGCCCGACGCGGCGCTGGAACTCATGAGCTGTGAGATCATGACCTGAGCCAAAGTCTGACGCTCAACCGACCGAGCCACCCAGGCACCCCAGGATATCTCTTTGTCAATAAAATTAAAAGGTACAAACTGACAGCTCTAAAGTCAGTAAGACATGGGATGCAGTGTACATTACAGGGAGTATAACTAATAATGTTGTTAACAACTGTCTGGTGCAGGTGGCAGCTAGATTTCTCATGGTGATCACTTCATAATGTATATAAATGTTGAATCACTACGTTGTACATCTGAAACCAATCATAATACTGTATGGTAATTATACTTCAATAAAATAAAATTTAAAAAATTAATAAATTAAAAAAAAGAGGTTAGAGAGGGAGGGAGCCAAAACATGAGACTTAAAAACTGAGAACAAACTGAGGGTTGATGCGGGGTGGGAGAGGGGGAGGGTGGGTGATGGGTATTGAGGAGGGCACCTTTTGGGATGAGCACTGGGTGTTGTATGGAAACCAATTTGCCAATAAATTTCATATTTAAAAAAAATTAATAAATTTAGGTAAACAAGTTAGTAAACCTAGATAGGCAAATTCCTTGAAAGATTAGCCACAATCCTCACTGAAGCATAGATAATCTGATTGGCCCTACACCTATTAAAGGCATTTAATTTATAGTTTAAAAATGTGCTGTAATAAAAACTCCAGTCCCATATGGCTTGACTGGTGAATTCTACAAAAATTTAAGGAAGAAGAACTGCCAAATCTGTGCAAATGCTTCTGAAATATTGAAGAGAGAAAAATGTATTCCTACTCATTCCATGAATTTGGGTCAAGAATTATACTTTATTTTTCTTTGCTTGTTTAAAATGCATTTTGGGATTTCTCAGTATCTTTATAATGATAATTGCCACCATGGAATTTCACTGGCACTATTCTGGTTACAGCTGTGTTTTTTGTTTGTTTGTTTGCTTTTTATGATATGATGTTAGGATTTTATTTTAAATAGACCAAATGGGTCTTTCATTTGAGAATTTTCAGTGGAGAATTACATCTTGGTGGATTTGAATTTGAAATTTCTTTAATTGTCCAAAGTGATTTGAGTTTGTAAAGTCTTTTAAATATATTTAAGTATTTTTATTATTTGTGAAAACAGAGATTAAACTCTACATTATATGATGGTATATGATCGTTGTTTCTCATAAGCTTCTCACCTTTTTATAATATTGAAATATTTGATAACTGTTAAAATACATGAAATGAAGTAATAAATTATTGGCTTATAAAATGTTGATATCTGCATAATTATAATATTAAAATCAAGTAATTTTTCCTGATAATTAAGAACAGAATAACCACATAGATTGTTCTTTCTATAAAAACAAACAGTAAAAATATCAATACTTGTAGATATTTCTTTTGGATAATTCTAACACATAAATATAATAGGGAGAGTGAGAAAGTACACAAAGACATACTAATGCATATCAGGAAAATACTACTTAAAAGAACAGATTTACCATTCTACCACAAAATACTAAAGTTCAGTAATGATTCAGTTTGATTTCATACTTTTTCCACAAATTCTCAAATATAATAATTTGCACTTAATATGAGATTTTTTGGTGTATAACTGACAAATATAATTGTAGATATTTAAGGTGTACAGTGTGATACTTTAATGTATGTATACATTGTGAAAAGATTTCCCTACTGAGTTAATTACATATCTATCTCTCACATATTTATCTTTTGGGGGAAGGTGAGAGCATTAAAATTTCACCCTCTGCAAATTCTAGTTATACAATATAGTATTATCAGCCATTATCACTATGTTGTACATTATACAATAAGCTCCTCAGATCATATTCATCTTATAATTGAAAGCTTGTGCCCTTTTACCGGCGTCTCCCTATTACCTATACCCTCAGCTCCTGGCAACCACTTTTTTACTGTGTCTGTGAATTTTAGTTTTTCTGTTTGCTTTTATTTTTTTTTAATTTTTTATCTATGTTTTGTTTTTAGATTCCACATACAAATGATACCATCCAGTATTTCTTTGTCTAGCTTATTTCACTTAACATAATGCCCTTTAGATTCATCCATACTGCTGCAAATGGTGGGATTTCCTCCCTTCTCATGGCTGAATGATCTTTCATTCTATGTATATGCCACATCTTTCTTATCCATTCATCCATTGATGGGCACTTAGGTTGTTTTCAGACCTTGGTTATTGTGAATAATACTACAATGAACACGGGAGTATAGATAACTCTTTGAGAAAATTATTTCATTTTCTCTAGATACATACACAAAAGCTTGATTGCTGGATCATATGGTAGTTCTATTTTCAATTTCTTGAGGAATTTGCATAACCGTTTTCCATAGTGGCTACAGCAGTTTATATTCCCACCAACAGTGTATGAAGAGCTCCTTTTTGTCTACAACGTTGCCAGCATTGATCTATTGTTTTTTTGATAATAGTCATACTAACAACTATGAGGTGAAATCTCATTGTAGTTTTGATTTGCATTTATCTGATGATTAGTAATATCGAGCATCTTTTCATGTACCTGTTGGCCATCTGAATGTCTTCTTTGGAAAAAAAATGTCTGTTCAGGTACTTTGCTCATTTCTAAATTTTTTTGTTGTTCTTGCTATTATGTTGTATGGGTTCCTTGTTCCTTGTATATTTTGTATACTAATGCCTTATTGAAAATGTGGTTTGCAAATGTTTTCTCCCATTACATGGGTTGCCTTTTCATTATTGATGGTTTCCTTTGCTCTGAAGAAGCTTTTTAGTTTGATGTAAACCACTTGTTTATTTTTGCTTTGGTTTCCTTAGCTTTTGATATCAAATCCATAAAGCCATTGCTTGAGACTGATTTCAAGGAGCTTATCCACTGTTTTCTTCTAGTTTTATGGTTTCAAGTCTTAGGTTCAAATGTTTAATCTATTTTGAGTTAACTTTTGTGTATGGTGTAAGACAGGGGACCAGTTTTCATTCTTTTGCATGTGGCTGTCCAGTTTTGCAAACACAATGTATTGAAGAGAATCCTTTCTCCATTGTACGTTTATTGTTTCTTTGTCATGACTTAATTGGCTATGTATGCATGTCATATAACATGAGATTCTAAGCATTGTACTGGTATTTCATTCTTAATGTGAATTAAGTTAATATAGATAAGTCATATCTGAAATGTGAACAAATGATATAACCGATTGAAAGTTTGGGAAAAAGTTATTTCTGGGAGTTGTTACTGGATGGAAATAGTTTTAAATAATTTTTATCATAGAATTTAGTATGTTTTCAAATAATAGACTTTAGCAGTGCCCAGTGGTTCAGTTGGTGAAGCATCTGCCTCTTGATTTCAGCTCAGGTCATGATCTCATGGTTCATGGGTTCAAGCCCCACATTGGACTCTGTGCTGATTGTTCAGAGCCTGCTTGAGATTCTCTCTGTCTCTTCATCTCTTTCTGCCCCTCCCATGTGCTCCCTCTCACTCTCTTTCCAAATAAATAAGTAAACTTTAAGAAAAAACAAAACAAATAATAGAGTTTGAGGCCTAATGTTCTAGCTTCTGTAGTGTCATAGTAAGCCAAGATTTGGGGAGCCTTGGTTGTCACCAGAATTGGTGGTTTTGAAATGAAGTAATAAAACCAGTGGGCCTTTCCTGCCTAATTTTCCTAGAACATATCTTCAATACAATAAATGGTTCTTTTGAAGTATAAGCAACATATTTAGAATGGATTAAATAACATCAACTATAACAAGTAATTTTTTTTAGGAAAAGCTACAACCACATTTCGATGATTCTTTATGTTGAGTTGTATAGAAATAATTGCCTTTTAGGAACTTATTTCATGACTCCAATCTTTTCTAGAATTTTACATGTATATAAAGTTACATATACAAACTAAATTATAAATAAAATTAATATTTAACATTAATGATGATAAACATTAAATTAATTAATTAATAATTAAATAAATATGTATAAATGTCTGATATATTTTTAAATTACTTATTTCACCTGTCAAGATGTAATTTAAATAAGAAATTTAGAGCTTAAAAACTATTTAACCTTGGGGCACCTGGATGGTTTAGTCGTTTGGGTGTCTGACTTCAGCTCAGGTCATGATCTCAGGGTTGTGAGTTTGATCCCCACATCAGGCTCTGTGCTGATGGCTCAGAGCCTGGAGTCTGCTTTGGATTCTGAGTCTCCCTCTCTCTCTCCACTTCCCCTGTCTCTCTCTCTCTCTCTCTCTCAAAAATAAATAAATATTAAAAAAATATTTAACCTTTAAAAATTAAAAAAAATTGTTTAATGTCTATTATTTTTGAGAGAGACAGAGACAGAATGCCAGTGGGTTAGGGACAGAGAGAGAGGGAGACACAGAATCCGAAGCAGGCTCCAGGCTCTGAGCTGTCAGCACAGAGCCTGACACGGGGCTGGAACTCACAAGCTGTGAGATCATAACCTGAGCCGAAATTGGATGCTCAACCCACCGACCCACCCAGCCACCCCATTAAAAAAAAATTTTTTTAATGTTTATTTTTGAGAGAGACAGAGACAGAATGTGAGTGGGTTAGAGGCAGAGAGAGGGTTTTTTAATTTTTTTTAATTTTTTTTAACGTTTATTCATTTTTGAGAAACAGAGTGCGAGTGGGGGAGGTGCAGAGAGAGAAGGAGACACAGAATCCGAAGCAGGCTCCAGGCTCTGAGCTGTCAGCACAAAGCCCAACACGGGGCTCAAACCCACAAACCATGAGATCATAACCTGAGCCAAAGTCCAACGCTAAACCGACTGAGCCACCCAGGCACCCCAACTTTAAAAAAGTTTTAAAAACTAAAATTAAAAAATAAATCTGCTCTGGAAGGAAATTTTGTGTTGTTAAGTATCATTGATAATTTGTACTTTTTGGTTAAAATATTTATTCAGATTCCCAATGTGATTTTTTTTTTTTAATTTTTTTTTTCAATGTTTATTTATTTTTGGGACAGAGAGAGACAGAGCATGAACGGGCGAGGGGCAGAGAGAGAGGGAGACACAGAAACGGAAACAAGCTCCAGGCTCTGAGCCATCAGCCCAGAGCCCGACGCGGGGCTCGAACTCACGGACCGCGAGATCGTGACCTGGCTGAAGTCGGACGCTTAACCGACTGCGCCACCCAGGCGCCCCCCAATGTGATTTTTTAAGAGGGAGGCTAGAAAAAGAAATATAAACAGATGCTATTTATAATAAAAAAGCCATGGAGTACCTGGGTGGCTCAGCTGGTTAAGCCTCTGATTTCTTGGTTTCCTCTCAGGTCATGATCTCATGGTTAGTGAGTTTGAACCCCACATCCGGCTCCATGTGATGATGGTGCAGAGCTTGCTTGAGATTCTCTTGCCTTCCCTCTCTCTCTTCCTTCCTATCTTTCTCTCCTTCTTCCTCTCTCTCCCTCTCTTTCAGCCCCTCCCTTGCTTGTGCACTCTCTTTCTCTCGAAACATAAATAAATAAATACATACATGCATACATACATGCATACATAAATACATAAATAAAATAGAAAAGCCACACTATTTCAAATATTTAAATACTTAAAAAAAATCTCAAGTGGATTTTCTTTGCAAGAAAAGTAGAATAAAGTGCTACATTAAAATTATTTAGTCTCAATCTGCCCGTTCATCAGAAAAAACAATTTCTTATTATAATTCAAGTAAGTATATTGTTGATAAAAATAGCAAATCTCTAAATATAATCCACTATACACAATGTATAAATGCTATGTGAAATTATGATAATCTGTGTAAATAAATTATAAAGCACTTTTATGGAAATGTAAAGAAAAAATACAGCTTATAAAATGGCCAAAATATTTAGTTATCATGATGCCACGTGGTAAATCAAACCAGACAAATTAAAACCTCAAGTGTCATAAAATTGTTTTTAAAATTGTCAATTGCCAGAAATTCAAAAGTGCTCTGCTTTATATTATTAAGTATATGTCAGACAGAACAAGAATACAACCAATCATCCATCCAGAAAATCAGTCAATACTTTTCATTTGAGTTCTGTTTTGAGTTTTTCCAGTTCCACTATCTATATCAAATTCCACAAAATTTCTAATAAATATGGGTTTAAATTATAAATTGTATATTTTATGTGTTTGCTAATTTTACATTTATTTATTTTATTTATGTTTAGTTTTTGTAACATTTATTTTTGAAAGACAGAGAGAGGCAGAGCATGAGCAGAGGAGGGGCAGAGACGGGAAGACACAGAATCTGAAGCAGGCTCCAGGCTCTGAGCTGTCAGTGCAGAGAGCCCAATGTGGGGCTTGAACCCACAAACAGTGAGATCATGACCCAAACTGAAATTGGACACTTAACTGACTGAGCCACCCACGTGCCCCTACTACTTTTACATTTATATTGTAGCTTAAAGTCTTTTAAAAAATATTGAGTTTTAATTGATGGGATATTTGCTAATATTCTTTTGTACTAAGTTCATCCATACCATTTTTCAGATTAAAATCTTTTGTGCCCTTAATTTGTAAACACTCTCCTACAAATTGGTAAGTAGTTTAAATGACCTATACTCTTTTCACTACATAGTAGGCACCTTTAACAATGATTCAACATCTCTAAATGCTTAATTTCAAATTTTCATAAATGGAGAATAACCAAATAGCAAAGTATTTAGCCATTGCACATATTTTAAAATGTATCAGTTTTGCTTGTAATCAATCATAATTATCAAAAGTTAGAATTATCACTATAAAGTTGTATATTTTATATATTTTAAAATATTAGATATAAATATATTATTCTTTTCTACTCTATTATATATGTTATTTATATAAAAATATTATAATGTATATTTTACATAGTTTTATATATTTTTTGGATGGAATGTTTTTGAGTATTCTTTCCTATTTGGAATTCCTACTCTTCATTTTTATTATTCAAAAGATATGTTTCCTTTTTGTCCATATATATATATTTTTAAATTAAGTTCAAAGTAGTGTTTCAGTGGAAGGCAGATGTCAGCTAGATTATGACAATTCCCTGAAGAGGTCATTTTTTATGTCAAGCAGATCAATACAGATTAATTATAATTTGAAAACTGAGATAAATAAAACAACAGATTAACAAATGTTAGTGCAACAGTTTTGAAAGTGAAAAGTTTATTTTGATGACTGAGTCAGAAGATTTCATTAACAAAATGCACATTTAATTATGTATTTTGAGCAATATTGTACACAAAATGGAAAAAGTGTAGAACTCATTACTAGTTTACAGATGTTTTGTGCAATTTTTAAACTGCATACAAAAATTGACAGTACTTCTTTGTCTATAAGCCATCTGGTCATATTTTATTAAGACATCTGTCTGTTCTTTGTATAAAAATATAATGAAATCAGAGTAGATTTAACTTAGATGCAAACTGTGGAAATTGAGATTGTAGTTATTCAAAGAAAAAACAATAAAATGAAATATATACTGCTTGCCTATTGGCAGTGTACCTAAAAAGTCGATACAAAAAACTTCATAAGCAGCACAAAGAAATACATATTTTCTGCCTGGACTGTATTTCTTTTTTCCCTACCAAATCATCCCTTGCTCTGATCCCATATTACTCTGCTTCTGCAGAACCAAATGTACTGAATCATTCTATTTTAAAATTTTAATATAACAAAGCTAGTTGGCAACTCCTAAAATTTTGACTGATTTAGCTGAAGTGAAAGACAACTTTTATAATTCCAGCAGCTGATTGAGGGGAAGCATTAATTATATCCTCCATGATAAAAAGCACTTAAGTGGTAGATCTCTTCTCCTACTTGTCTGTTTCTCATTTCAGATCTAGGATGTGAATCCTCTTATTTCCCAGAAGGTATTTGATGCTGAAGCCCAAGGCTGGTGGAACTGCGGGTTTGTTCTCAGTTGTCTCTGATGGTAACTTTTCTCAGTCTGATCTATGGTCTTGTTATAAACTGAATGTTGTGTTCTCTCAAAATTGTAATGTTAAAACACCACCTCCCAGGATGATAATATTAAGAAGTGAGGCCCTTGGGAAAGAAATAGGATTAGATAAGTTTATGAAGGTTGAAACCTCATGGATAGGATTAGTGCTTTTTATAAGACTCACAAGCGAGCTTGCTTCTTTTCTCTGCTCTCCACCATGCAAGGATAAAATAAGTCTGCAATCCAGGGGCGTCTGGGTGGCTCAGTGGTTAAGCATCTGACTTCATTCAGCTAAGGTCATGATATTGCGGTTTAGAACCCCATGTTGGGCTCTGCACTAAGCATAGTCTGCTAGGGATTTGCTCTCTCTCCCTCTATCTCTGCCTCTCCTCAACTTGTGTGCACACATGTGAGCATGTTCTCTCTCTCTCTCTCTCTCTCTCTCTTTCTCAATAAATAAATAAATAAACTTAAAAAAAAAAAGCCTGTAATCCAGAAGAGAGCCCTCACCAGAATCTGACATGCTGGCACCCTGATCTTGGACATCCAGCCTCCGAACGGAAAGAAGTAAATTTATATTGTTTGTAAGCCACCCAGTCTATGGTATTTTGCTATAGCAGTCCTAACTAGACAGAAACTGGCAGCAAGAGTGAAGTGCTTCTGTAACAAATACCTAAAAACATGGAAGTAGCTTTGGAATGGGGTAATGGGCAGAGTTTTGAGGTACATGCTAGAAATATGAATGCTAAGGGGGATTCTGGTGTGGACTCCGAAAGAAAAGAGAAGAGCTGTAGAGAAAGCTTCAATCTTTTTAGACAATACATAAATAATAATGAATAAAATGTTGGTAGAAACATAGATACATAAAGGCCATTTGATGAAGTCTCAGAGAGAATGATTTGTGTATGTGAGTATGATCAAAGGCAGTTCAGAGGTCTTTGGAAATGATGAAAATAGATGCAGACTTGATAGAAAAATATGAGGAACAAATAGTATTCCAAAGGCACACAGCAAAGGATATACCAACTGAGAAATCTGTGATTGAAAGCAAAAAAAAAAAAAAAAAAAAAAAGACGAAAACTGTGTCATGCCAGACAGGAAATATCTCTGTGGTGTACACCTTCAGGGCATCTCAATTTAACTCTGCTACTTGATTTGTCCTCTGGAAGGAGGCCAGCAGTGGCCAGATGAGTGTAGGAATAACTCATTCCACAACATCTCAGGAAGTTACCTTCAGAAACCTGTGTGGTTCTATTATTAAGAAAGTCTCTATCTCTATGACTGACAGTTGTGGGTGGGAAACAGGTAGCTTACTTGTTTGTCTTCTATTATTGGCTGACACATCCCAAGCAAAAGTTCAATGCTTGAAGAGGTTCTGATTTAGGTTTATCCTCAGTCAGGGGAGGAAAATATAAATGATGGTAGATACAGAAAAGTGATTTATATATTTGAGAGTTAGAATTAATCTTGGAAATAATTTAAAATTCAGTTTCCATTAACTGTAGTAACAAAGAATGTTAGCCCTTCATCAGTGGGCCAGTGGGGAAGGGGACGAGATTAATGGTATTAACACTCATTTAATCAGATCTTCAAATAAGAATCTCTGAGCACCTATGGAGAAATTGTTGTATTTCTTTTGGGTTAGAGAATTAAGATGGGAAATTATTGATAAGATTCAGACGGTATATCTAAACCCAGTCCAAGCAAATGAGATTGAGAACCGGGGTTAATCTCTTACATTAGGAAACTGAACTGAAGTCAGGAAACCAAACCCACCTGTATCACCAGGGCACATGACTGTGGAGTTAGGAAGAGAGAGTGGCCAAGTGCTCAAGAGCTGTTGGATACCTTTAAAGGAGTAAATTTTATTCTAGAATCCACTTAGTAATTCATAACATAGTACAGACTTGGTCAGAACCAGCTCAAACTTTGGTTAAGGTGGTCCTACAAATATAAGAGTTAGAGGAAGGAGACTTGACATCTGATATTCTTCATTCATATTAAAAACTTCAACAAATTTTAAATCCACTTATAGTAGCTTCAAATACAACTTGAAAATGAGAAATTCTGATGTTCCCAGAATATCATAACAGCACAAATAAATATTTACTGTATCACCTTGAGCTTTTTTATTGCTTAAGCATAATATTTGACCAAGCTAAATAAGTGCCTGAAGCATTTACGATTTAGTTTAAAATTTTTTTTACATTTATTTATTTATTTTTGAGAGACAGAGACAGAGCACAAGTGGGGGATGGGCAGAGAGAGAGGGCGACCCAGAATCCGAAGCAGGCTCCAGGCTCCAAGCTGTCAGCACAGAGCCTGATGTGGGGCTCGCACTCATAAACCGCGAGATCATGACCTGAGCGGAAGTCAGACGCTCAACCGAATGAACCACCCAGATGCCCCTATGATTTAGTTTAGTAAGAAGTTAGAAATAATGAATGTCTTAATCCAACTCAAAATCACTTGAAGAGTTTTACTATTTAAGTTGGATTCGAAAATCACCAATTCTTTTAAGACATTTTCCTTAATTTTTTTTCCTGTGTGGATTATTCTCTTCTATGGGTACTAAAACCTGATTTGCACAGACCTTTCATACTGAACAATCTCTGGACAAAGACTGAAAGTCACTGCTATCCTGTGCGATGGTGGGCAATAAAGGTTGCCTGAGTATAGAGTTAGCCCTACCCAATTCCTTTACTTAACAAATGCTTCTTTAGTGCCTTGTATGTATCAGAGACTATGTACCATGCCAGAAATATGAATAAGGAACAATTATATAGTCTAGTGAAAGAGTTGGCAAATATACAAGGCAACTAGTGAATATTATAAGTACTAAATAAAGCAAACACAGGGTTCATTGGGAGCCTTCTTTGGACTCCCTCTTCCTCTTCCCAACTGGATAAGATTCACAAGTAAGAAGAGGGTGAATTCTGAAAGGCTTTCCCCAATATATGCCTAAGTCAAAAGCTGAAACAAAGCAGGATTTGGCCAGGTAAGAGAGAAGCAGTGCTTTGGAAGATTATCTCAAGGGGAAGTAATAACATAAACTAATTCCTATTACCATTAGAGATCTTGGTCTCTAATTGATGCATATTTCAGTAATGTTGAAAGATAGTGTATGGAGAGAGGCATAGAGTGGTGGGTAGAAAGATACGCTTCGTAAATAAGCAGATGCCTATTTAAGTATACTTTCAAGCCAGACTATTACATAGCAGTATAGTTGGAACTTCTTCATTCATCTTAGTAAGTGGAGCTTGGAAGAGTTCTGCTGCCTACTCAAAGCTAAGCTTTGAAGCTTTCTGCAATCCTCCTGGTTTCTACTCTTCTCCTCTGGGACAGAAGATTTTCCTCACTTCTATGTGGCTTGCCCCCCACCCCTCTCTTTTATGGACCTCTCCCCTGGTTTTAATATCTCTTTAAACTTGGTTGGTTTATTAGGGTACTCCAGAGAAACCAGAACCCATAAGATATATATAAAAGAAATTTATTATGAAGGATTGGCTTATGTAATTATGGAGGCTGAGATGTTCTGTGATTTGCTGTCTGCAAGCTGGAGGCCAGAAAAGCCAGTGGTGTAGTTCTAGTTCTAACCTAAAGGCCTGAGAACCAGGGAGCCAATGATGTAAGCTCCAGTCCAGGTCAAAGTCCTGATATAAATGCTCATCTTCCAGAAATACCCTCACAGGCACACCCAGAAATAATTTTTTTCCAGCAATCTGGACATCCTTTAGCTCAATTAAGTTGACGTATAAAATTAACCATTATAGCTGGATGCTATTTCCTAATGCTTTCTAGCATTGCCTCTCCTGGTCCTTTCTGGTCGTTAATTTACCCCCTCAAGACCATCTTGGACATAGTCAGTTATCAGTCAGATTTAGACTACAGTAGTCATTCCTTATCTGTTCTGAAGAATATCAATTCTTACGAAAAAGAAGTGTTCCATGTTCAAACATGTCAGGACACTGCTGTGAAGGGGACAGCTCTTCCATGGGCCCTGCTGAACTTGCACATATCCACATAAACCACACAGGCAGGGGCTTGAACCACACAGTTAATCTGAGTCTTGGCAGAATGCCTTGTGGATTCTTCATAAGGGATGGGAGACTTAATAAACAGCTACTACAAGATAATCTCCCATTTGCTTACATATGTCCCTTGAGGGGCTATCAAGAGATAATTTATCACCTCCCAAGGTTCTGATGGAGTTTGGGCCTTCTTGCCATACAGCTGCAGAATGTAAAACCACTTAGCTACAGTCTAGACTTTGCTCTTCAACAATGGAATCCATCAAAACTCACTGTAGTTATCTGGCCCCTTTTATTTCAAACCCTTTCTGGTGCATGGGATACAGACTGCAGGGGCTGGTACCTTTGGCTAATCTTCCTTTCACTATGTAAATAATAAACTGAGTCTAAAAGTTTCTTGTCATATCTTTCCTAGTCAAATCAGTCAGATTTTGCCTTGCCTTCTCTTGTGTGTGTGCTGATCTACAGTAGCCAATGTGCACCTCCTGGAAACTCATAAGGTGGATCTGTTCTTACTGAGCAGCCAGTAAGAAAGGCATCTATTTAACTTTGCTCAACTCAGTATTGCCTAACTGATTTAAACACAAAGCTTTGTTTCTCTCACTAAATCCCTACTAAAACCACATGGAACACACTCTTAGAATCAGTGGACAAAATAGTACTTTGGAGTTAGTGTTATTTCTTCTTCTGACAGGTTTATAAATTCCATTTATCATTCATTTAAAAATTAATATTTGCCTTTTATGGTCTAAAGACTCTTTGCATCTTCAAAAGAGAAGCTCTAATTCCCTAAAGTAAATATCTGCATTTATTTGTTTATTTTAAATGCTTATTTATTCTGAAAGAGAGAATGTGAGTGGGGGAGGGGCAGAGAAAGAGAGGGAGAGAGAGAATCCCAAGCAGATGCTACAATGTCAGTGCTGAGCCCAACACAGGGCTCCATCTCATGAACCTTGAGACAAGATCATGACCTGAGCCAAAACCAATCATCAGACACTTAACTGACTGAGCCACCCAGGTGCCCCCTAAATACCTGCATTGAGTTCATTCTCTTCAGAATTTCTGTAAATACTCCACAAAATGATATTCTCTGGAACACAATGGCACAGGTTTTTTTTTTTCCATCCACATTCCTAAGTCTCAGATTCATAAGACAAATATGATCTTGGATAGCAAGTAGTCATTGTACTTGAGGCACTTGCCATTTCTACACAAACTAGTTTTCTTTAGAGGTAGCCTCACCAAAGGGTGCTCCTTGCTGTTTAAAATGTTAGGTTAATGGAAAGAAGGTGGGACAGTTGTTATCATGTGGAAATATTGTATTCCTCCAAACTCGTAAATTTTCTCCACTAGTACATGATTAAAAAAATCTATTTAATCTATTTATTTGGAAGACAAATTATCTTCTTTTTTGACTAGCAAGTGATCAACTGCTTTTGAATAGTTCAAAGGATAATTTTGGATGATAAATGATGCCATAACTGATGATGGTTAAAGAAAAACTGTATCTGGAAATATTTCCATTAATTAATCTATTAATTAAAAAAAACCTCAACTTCTAAAAGGTACTCTCCAGAATCCAGAAAATGATATGAGGAATACTGACTACTTTATCTAAAAATGATAGGTTTATATTTTATTTTTAAATGAAGAGTAAAATGTAATAGAAGTGAAGTGATATTTTAATAACTGATGTAATTAGTGAGTGGGTTTCACAAAGGTACATTGACATTTCACTCACTGACCATATTAGTAAGGACTTCTGGTTGGAATGTTTCTGTTGTGTGAATATTAACCAATATAAAGTTATGAATGTAGTAATGGTTTATGTTAAAAGCAGGGGCATAGATTTTTAATTAGTTATTAAATGTTTAATTATTAAATCAGCATTTTATGACTAAACTGATATTCAAGAATAAAAGCCTTGAGCCATTAAAAATAGATATTATAAAGATATATAGATGTAGATATATCCTTAATTTTGAGAACTCAAAGTTCTTAATAGTTAATCAAATTTTATTTCATAATATGAAATTTATAGAATTTAGTAAGCACTTCATAAAATATTTACTAAATGAATAGGTGATTTTAATATTGGTAGTCAATTCTAATAGATTTTATTGAGTGGAATAAAATCTTAATAGTTTAAGAATTTATAATATTTCTGACCACTAGAATACTCCTTCCCTTTCTCCTTCACCCACCCACCCACCCACAATACAAACACACTTTCAAACTCAAGTACATAAACTCTTGCACCTGAACAAATTTAAAGGATGCCTTAATGAGACATATAGTTAATTAAAAACTTGAAAACATCATTCAACTGATCCCATTCCTAAAGAAAGGATGCAGGTGGATATATTGGTCACTGGCTTCTCCTTAAGTTTGGAAGATAGAGTAGACAGATACGGAAACAAGGAAGACCTTTCAGATATGGTTCTTGGATATTGTAGAGAAGAAGCAAACAAATTGTGTATAAGGGAGGAAAATTAAATTACATTGACATGAATGAAATACTTATGTTGTGGAGGTGTTGTAAAAGGAGTTGATGAAGTGAAGGTAACAATATAGAATAAAATATTAAAAAATTGTAAGACTTATTTTGCTACAGCAACAGAGAGAAAAAAACTTCCCAAAAAGAAATAAACAATGTGTAAGTTACCTGAAGAAGGAAGGGGATTATGCATTGTTAAATCTCTTTGCCTATCAGTGTCTGACATAGTGACTGCTCAATAGTGATGACTTGAGTCAGATACGAGCTTCCTAGGAGAGCAGTGCATAGTGGATAAGGACAAAGATTTGGGAACCTGGCTGCATGGGTTCATATTTGTGCTTAACCACTTACTAACTATGTGACATTGGACAATTTTCTCATTAAAAAAAGGAGAAATGATAATATTGTCAAGATTAAATGAATGAATATATGTAAAATGCCTTAAACTGTGCTGGTATATTACTTGCTATATGAAGTATAATGTCAACCTTTTTTGTAAGTTAAGGGAAGTTTCTATAAAACTCTAAGGAACTTGGCAAAAAGAGTAATTGATTTATTTTCTCTTTTTTGGAGTATTTGAATAGATGCTGATTGGAATTGGACTTATCAGAGTTTAGTCATCAAATATGGGACCAAATTCACACAAAACTGTGGTAAATTCTTCCCCAAACTTCTTGAACAAGAGACCAAAAAGACATGTGCCATTGTGTTAAAGATAACTTTATCAGATATGCATACAAGTTACATACAGAAGTATGTATAATGTATAGAACTTTTTTGACTTTATAATTAATGATATGCATTAGTAACAGAATTTGTTTTTAATTTATTTTGAGACGGAAAGAGTGTGTGTAAGCAGAAAGGGGCAGAGAGAGAGGGAAAGAGAGATTCCAAAACAGGCTCTGTGCTGTCAGCACAGGGCCCAATGTGGGGCTCAATCTCATGGACCATGAGATCATGACCTGAGCTAAAATCAAGAGTCAGACACTTAAACTGAGACACCCAGGCACACCAAGAATAGAATTTTTTAAACATAGGAACCAAGAAGAACATCCATACCTTTTTAAAGAGTGGCTGCACTCGTTTTCATTCCCACCAACAATGTAAGAGGGTTCCCCTTTTTCCACATACACACCAACACCTGTTGTTTCCTATGTTGTTAATTTTAGCCATTCTGATTGGTGTGAGGTAGTTTTGATATGTATTTCCCTGATGATGAGTGATGTTGAACATCTTTTCATGTGTCTGTTAGCCTCGATGTTTATAGCAGCATTATCAACAATAGTCAAATTATGGAAAGAGTGCAAGTGTCCATTGACTGATGAATGGATAAAGAAGATGTAGTATTTATATACAATGGAATATTAGTCAGCCATTAAAAAAGAATGAATTCTTACCATTTGCAACGATGTGGGTGGACTAGAGAGTATTATGCTAAGTGAAAGAAGTCAGTCAGAGAAAGACAAATACCATATGATTTCACACAAATGTGGAATTTAAGAACCAAAACAGATGAAAGTAGGGAGAAAAAAAGAGAGTCAAACCATGAAACAGACTCTTAACTTTGGAGAACAAACTGAGGGTTGATGAAGGGAAGTGGATGGGGGATGGGCTAAGGGAAGTGTGATGGTTATTAAGGGGGGCACTTGTGATGAGCATTGGGTGTTGTATGTAAGTGATGAATCACTAAATTCTACACCTGCAACTAATAGTACAAGGTATGTTAACTAACTGGAATTTAAATAAAAACTTGAAAAAAAAAGAAAAAAAATGTAAGAACCAAGAGGTTCTTAGATTCTTTCATTTTTCAGATACAAAAACAAAAATTCAATGAAAGTAATCAAGATATCAAGGATACACAGCCCTTGAATCTGGAATAATTCAAGATCTCAGTGCCTTTTTCACTACAGTATGCTGCCATTCAATCACAGATCCTTTTTGTTGACAAATAGGTCGTCCCTGTAGAGAGAGAGAGAATTTGTAAATATCATTTGTCTTAAGCCATGTAAATCTTACATTCTAACTTTTTAAAGTAAAAATTTTGTTAGTTATATAAAAGTTATGAACATGCCTTATAATATATCAAGCAATATAGAAAAGTACCAAAACACTTCCTACAATGAACTCAACTCTACACTCCAGAATAATAATCTTCAATAGAAGAAGAATATACTTCCACATATCTTTCTAAGGATAAATACAGATACAAAACCAAATTGTAAGATACATAGAAACTGTTTTATGGAAATATATTAGAATATAGTTAGTGTATATTTTAAAATTAAATTATTAAATATATGTAAACTTAATTTGAATTTAACTTGAAAAATCAACTAATCGGAAACTAAAGGAATTGTTGAATTATAGCTAGCTTCTCAAAACTCAAGTTATTAATTTTGATTCATATTTTGGTTAACTGAATTTTATTATTTCATTCTTGAAAGTTCCTGGTTACAAACAATAGAAACTGACTGGGTGACATGGAAATAAGGAATTTATTTTAATGGTATTGAGTATCTCAAAGGATATACAGGATTGTTAGAGAACTAGTCTCAGTCAGGGATCAAGGAAGTCAAGATGGACAAGATGCTGCCATAAGACCAATATTCTCATAATGTATTTGGCAGCTGGATATCTGACACTGCTTTGATCATTGAAATGGTTAGATACACATTGCGATGATGATGGACTTTTCTGCCATAACATATTCTTTTCCAGGCTTTTAGACATTTAGCACCTTACAAAACTACTTTTTATTTGACCTTAGCGTCCATGAAAATATCTAAATATGCTTACACTGGACACTGCATTCAATATTGAATAGAAGTATCTTGGCCACATTTCAGCTGTCAGGGCATTGGGAAAGGGAATGACTAATATTCTTTATATATTTTTATCTGTAGAGAAGACCCAGAACAGATCTCCCCTCAAAATAGGTAGTGGATTCAAAAGCTAAATATCCAGATTTACAATTATCCATTAAATACAGTCACATTGCTTTTTTTTTTAAACATTCAAAAGTTTAGTATTTTCCAAGTTCATTTTTGCTTGAGGGATTACTTTTTGTTATCCTATAAAACCAGTGCATTCTGAGTTAGCTATTTGTAAAAGTCTTGATTTATACTTGCCCTTCAGATTTTGAAGATAATATCCCATTATCATCTGCCATCAAGCATGATACTAGTTCTTTTATCACAGCTTCTCTATTCAAGGTGCCTTGTTTCTTCTCCCTAAGTATTTTTTTTGTTTATTCTTGAAAAACAACCACAGAAAGAGAAAATGTTTCTGATACATGATGATAAACGTTATTTGTCTTAGAACATAGTGTGCTCTTACAGTGTGCAGATATCATTTTTTATCTTTAACTTGGGTAAATATTCTCCACTGGAAGAGTGTGTGATCTTTGTTGAGAAATTTGTTTGTTTGTTTGTTTGTTTCTGGAATTTTGTGAAATGTTCTATAGCAAGATTCAATATACAAAATTGGAAAATTACCTTAGAGCCACCCAGCATATTTCCATATTAGTTTATTCTCAGTCCCTATCAAAATTCTAATGGTACTTTTTATAGAAATTTTAAAAATCTAAAATTCATGTGGTGCCATAGAGGATAACAAATAACCAAAACAATCTTGAGAAAGAACAAAGCTGGAGACCTCACACTTCCTGGTAAAATATATTTTGAACATATTACCATATTACAGTAATAAAGTCAGTATGTATCTTCAGAAAGACAGACGTAAACTAATGAAATGAAATAAAAAGGCCAGAAATAAGCCCACGCATATTCAGTCAACTGATCTTGAACTAGTGTGTCAAAAATATAAATGGGGAAAGGATAGTCCCTTCAACAAATGGTGATGGGAAAATTGGATATCTCTATGCAAAAGAATTAACTTGAGTCCCTATCTTACACCATACAAAAAAAAATCAACTCAAATGCATTAAAGTCTTAAGCATTAGACTTGATATTATAAAACTCTAAGAGGACTGCAAGGGGAAATCTTCATGACATTGGTCTTGGCAATGATTTTTTGGATATGACACCAAAAGCACAGGTAGTAAAAGCAAAAGTAAATAAGTAATACTACATCAAACTAAAAAGTGTCTTCACGGCAAAGGAAAGAATCAACAGAGTGAAAAGACAACCCTTGGAATGGGAGAAAATATTTGCAAATCATACATATAATAAGGAGTTAATATCCAAAATATATAAGAAACTCTTAGAACTCAATAACAAAAAGCCAAATGACCTGATTTAAAAACTGGCAAGGAACTTGCATAGGCATTTCTCCAAAGAAGATATACAAATGGCCAACAGTTACATGAAAAAATGTTCAACATCACTAATCATCAGGGAAATTCAAATCTAAACCATAAGGAGATATCATGTCACATCTGTTAGGATGGCAATTAAAAAATATATATGAAGAAAAATACATGGATCCTGACATCAAGAAATGTATTCTTAACTTTATAACAGCACTGGGGAATGAATGAACTGTACTCTCAGTTTAGAATCAGAAGATATGGTTGCTAATTCCACCTCTACCAGACGTGAGGTTTTGGCCAATCACTTAATTAATATATTAATTCATATATGTTCACCATTCATCCCTCAATATTCTGAGCTTTTAGTTGACTCACCTTTGTTGTGCCATAGTTTAATTGTCTTCTAAAAATTATCTCTGGGTATAGAAGCATCAACAATCACTCTGATGAAGACCCTGGATATCATAAATACTCCTCCCTTCCCCCGTTTTTAGCATCAACTGTGGGTCCTCATGGAAATCAGAACTGATTAGCCATCCAGTTTAATGATTCCTCTCTTTGCCTGTTGATTCAATCAAGAATCCAGTTGATCCAGACAGAATGTGAGAGTGAGCTACAGAACCAGGTGAAATATATGCAAAGACATAAGGGAAAATTTAGCATTTGGATCACTGGACGGTAATAGTGAGAGGCCCAAATCATACCTCTTTCCCTTGTTTCTGAACCATAGATGCTAGCTGCTTGGGAAAAAGCATTCTGTATCAGTGGTTGGTCAACAATATATACTCATCATGGAGGACAGGACTGAGCGTTGTCTCTGAGCTGCCCCTTTAGCTGAGACTTTAACAAAATATTCACTGTTCTATCATGTAGGATGCTTCTAGATGAAACAGTATGTAGTAAGACAAGTAGACCCCAAGGACATAGTACCTATTGCTGCAACTCCTTTGTGTTAAAATGAGCCCCTAATCTGAGGCAATCTGGTGGGGGATATCAGACAATAAATGAGACAGCAGTTCAGATGAAGATATTGGCAGAGACAGTAGGGGCAAGAAAGACAAATCATAGTTAGAAGAAAGTAGGTTTCTTCTCATGAAGGTGAGTTCTTACCCCAGAATCTCTGGAGTCTGTTCTGTGACTCTGAGACTTATTTCCAAGAACAATAGTGCATGCAATCACTGGTATCCACAGCGACCCCCAAAGCGCAACAATTCTTTATTAACTGAAGGTGATGAAAGTTGAAGCAATTTGTCCTTTCCTTAGAATATATGTCCTGGCATTCTTCAGATAACTGGGCAGCCACAATTTTCACAGATGTTGCTTTACTTTGAATTTTTAGGTTGAGAATTTATCTACAACTTTCTGGAATACATGTAGCCTTTTTTTTTTCTTTTTAAAGTAGGCATCACATCCAGCATGGAGCTGAATGCCGGACTTGAACTTATGACCCTGAGATCAAGACCTGATCTGAGATGAAGAGTTGGATCCTTAACCAACTGAGCCACCCAGAGGCCCCTGGAACACATGTATCTTAATGTTTATTCTTTAAGAGCCCTGAAACCATGAGACAGTAGATGGTACTTTGAGTTCTCTGTTATTAATATCAGTTTAGGCCCCATGTCTAACAGCTTTCAACAAATCCAGAGTATTCTCCAATCTCCAGGGCACAATTACCAAGAAAATTGTTTTAAGTTTCTTGGGGATATGATCATAAGAATATTGCTGTATATATGCAGAAACAAACTTTACCAGCCCCCCCCCCCCAATCAATAAAACAACAAAACCTTACAGAACTATGTGTATATTGGGAGTAGATTGAGGATGATCAATAAAGAGGTTTTTTTTTTTTTTTTTTTCCTGAAATTTATTGACAAATTGGTTTCCATACAACACCCAGTGCTCATCCCAAAAGGTGCCCTCCTCAATACCCATCACCCACCCTCTCCTCCCTCCCACCCCCCATCAACCCTCAGTTTGTTCTCAGTTTTTAACAGTCTCTTATGCTTTGGCTCTCTCCCATTCTAACTTCTTTTTATTTTTTTTTCCTTCCCCTCCCCCATGGGTTCCTGTTAAGTTTCTCAGGATCCACATAAGAGTGAAACCATATGGTATCTGTCTTTCTCTGTATGGCTTATTTCACTTAGCATCACACTCTCCAGTTCCATCCACGTTGCTACAAAAGGCCATATTTCATTTTTTCTCATTGCCATGTAATATTCCATTGTGTATATAAACCACAATTTCTTTATCCATTCATCAGTTGATGGACATTTAGGCTCTTTCCATAATTTGGCTATTGTTGAGAGTGCTGCTATGAACATTGGGGTACAAGTGGCCCTATGCATCAGTGCTCCTGTATCCCTTGGGTAAATTCCTAGCAGTGCTATTGCTGGGTCATAGGGTAGGTCTATTTTTAATTTTCTGAGGAACCTCCACACTGCTTTCCAGAGCGGCTGCACCAATTTGCATTCCCACCAACAGTGCAAGAGGGTTCCCGTTTCTCCACATCCTCTCCAGCATCTATAGTCTCCTGATTTGTTCATTTTGGCCACTCTGACTGGCGTGAGGTGATACCTGAGTGTGGTTTTGATTTGTATTTCCCTGATAAGGAGCGACGCTGAACATCTTTTCATGTGCCTGTTGGCCATCCGGATGTCTTCTTTAGAGAAGTGTCTATTCATGTTTTCTGCCCATTTCTTCACTGGGTTATTTGTTTTTCGGGTGTGGAGTTTGGTGAGCTCTTTATAGATTTTGGATACTAGCCCTTTGTCCGATATGTCATTTGCGAATATCTTTTCCCATTCCGTTGGTTGCCTTTTAGTTTTGTTGGTTGTTTCCTTTGCTGTGCAGAAGCTTTTTATCTTCATAAGGTCCCAGTAATTCACTTTTGCTTTTAATTCCCTTGCCTTTGGGGATGTGTCAAGTAAGAGATTGCTACGGCTGAGGTCAGAGAGGTCTTTTCCTGCTTTCTCCTCTAAGGTTTTGATGGTTTCCTGTCTCACATTTAGGTCCTTTATCCATTTTGAGTTTATTTTTGTGAATGGTGTGAGAAAGTGGTCTAGTTTCAACCTTCTGCATGTTGCTGTCCAGTTCTCCCAGCACCATTTGTTAAAGAGGCTGTCTTTTTTCCATTGGATGTTCTTTCCTGCTTTGTCAAAGATGAGTTGGCCATACGTTTCTGGGTCTAGTTCTGGGGTTTCTATTCTATTCCATTGGTCTATGTGTCTGTTTTGGTGCCAATACCATGCTGTCTTGATGATGACAGCTTTGTAGTAGAAATAAAGAGGTTTAAGAATGGTTTTGAGCTGTAATTAAAACATGGTACTTAAGAAGACTAATTCTTAGAACATATGAATGGAAAATGAAAATGAATGGGATTGAAATGAAAATGAAAATCCAAAGGATACAACATTTGAACTCCCTAGTCTTTTGTTCTTTTTAACTTAAAAAAAGTGAAATACTAGCATATTGCAACAAATTTGTCAATACATAGGACAGTTAATAAAAACAATTAATATTTTTACATCCTTGGCCCCCATTCTAGTCTTTTGAATTATTACATTAACAATTGGATGTATATCATATTTCACCTTTCACTAAATCCATGAAACGTCTATGCCTTCAGATATATTTGTATGCATTTATTCACATTTGTTTTGCTTGTCGTAAATTGTGGTTGGAAACTGAGACTGTCTTTGCCAATAATTTATTTAATGCAGGTTTGCAGAAGTATTATAATTTATAATAGTGTTTCATAAGCCAGTAGCATACAGGATAATGTCTCTTAATAAGCCAATAGAGAAATAACATACTCCAAACCAAGGATAGATAAATTATACTATTGTTTCAGGCAAAGGGGAGATGAAAAAAACAAAGTCCACATTTAGTTGAAGTGTACTTTTCTACAAGTTAGTTCTCTGAAGAGTTGGCCAGTGCATGTCAAGTCCCTTGGCAACAGAACACAGTGTTAGTGGAACAAAGGAGCCAGGGTTGGTGAATGGGATGATCTCCTTCAGGAGCCACTGTGGTTTTCACCACTGCCACAAAGAGTTGCCTTGTGACATGAGCTATGGCCCCAAGGTCTTTGGAGAGCATTTAGATCAGCAAAGAATAGCCTTGCCAGAACTAATACTTTCTGTAAATTCTACAAATTCTTTGTATTTAAAGTTTAAATGTCCATTATGTCATAGTTATATGTTCATATGCCTTCACATATTCATATTGATAAGCACTGAGTAGCACAGCCATTTTGATAACATCATCCTCAGACATCCTCCCCAGTGTAAACAAATTCACCTTATATCAAAACAACAAATACGTGGATTTGAAATCATAAAAGTTTTAAATAAATAGTTGTAAAATTTTTTTTCATGTTTTAAAAATAGTTCTGTGATATTCTATATCTTAGGACTATGATATACTAGATTACTATCAGGTTTTTATTTAAAATAATCTATAGCTTCAGGGGCCTTCTTTGTACATACATTCTAATACTCTGCCTAAAGGACATATTTTTAAAAGTGGATTGTTAGGTCAAATGAGATACATATTTAAAATTTTAATAGGTACTGCTAAATAATTTCCTAAAAAAGTTATTATAATTCACACTTCTCCCTGGATAATAATAAATAATAATTGTAACAGTAATAATAAATAGGTAAAATTAGTGAATAAAATAAAAATAAATACAATTTTCTGTTTATATACATCCCTGCCAGTTCTTTACATAACCTATCAGTATTTTGATTTAGGTTAGATTGACATATTAGAAGAAAGTATATTGAAAGGAGCAAAGCAAATATGATCATAAATGTAGACTTTGAATATATGAATATAAAGGCTTCCACGAGTCCTTAGGATACTTTGGAAAGCAGTGTTTCTTCCTTAGGACAGACAGAACCCCCAGTCAAGTCTTAGTGAGAAGAGGTTAAGCTGGATTTCAGACACCATTCAACCTTTAACATGAGTACCCTTATGGAGAACACAACATTCACAATCTAAGTAATAGCCCTGGTTGTATTCAATTGGAATGAAACCTGACTGAAAAACAGCCACAGCTTGGAGAGGGGTGCTTAAGCAATTTATTTCTGGGGAAGTGTAATTGGAAGGAAAATGCAGTCTACATAGTTGACTAGAACAATCTGGTTTTTTGTTTTTGTTTTTGTTTTGTTTTGAGAGAGAGAGAGAGAGAGAGTGCGAGCAGGGAGGAGCAAAGAGAGAAGAATCCTAAAAAGGCTCCATGTCCAGCACCGAGGCAAATGCGGGGCTCAGTCTCACAATCATGAGATTATGACCTGAGCCTAAATCGAGTTGGGTGTTTAACCAACTGAGCTACCCAGACACCCTTGGAATAATTATATTTCAAACAACCTGTATAATATGACATGGTGATGGAGAGATTCTAGGCATAAGGATTACTTATTTTTGTCATAAAATAATTATTGCCAATTAGAAATTAATATCTGAAAGTTATTGATAATACAGATATTTTTCATTCAACCTCAAAATTTGTTAATGTTTTATTTTCAGAGCTAGAGAAAGAGGAGCGTATCTTGTTAACAAACCTGGTATTTCTATATAAAGAAAATTATAAAAGGCAGAAAAAATAGCACATTACTCATCACAGGTTTCCATTTTTATGGGCTAATGTTAGTAAGTAAAAATTTTAAACATCAAAATTAAAGCTATGGTAACTTGTTGGTTATTCTTTGCATAAAACCTGCTGGGTCTGCATACTTCAAAGTGTTTAGTAGAAGTATTCAAAATCATGACGTGTATCTCATTTCTTAACTATGTGCCTCAAGTATAAATGTATAGATTATGTTTATTTAAAAATATGGCTACGTACATAAACAATTCCACTCAATTTTCCTCATTTATATTCTTGCACATGTCAAACCATTTGTTTTATTAAAAAATGTATGCACACACTTGGTTATGGTAAATTGTTTCTCATAATCTCATAATTTAAGATAATTGAAGTTAAACTTATAATAAATATATGAAAGCACTTATCTGCAAAAATAATAACCAACAACAACCCCCTCCTAAGACACAGTTCATAGCCATGGGAAAATACTTCCCTAAATGAAATCAAAATGAGAAAGGCATGGCTGAAATTTAGTCAAGTAATTTAGGGAAGTAACTGAGGAAGGCAGTTCCTCAGTTACTTCAGAAATACAATTGATATTAAAAAAAACATAATCTAATAGGTGTTATTTTGGCATTTTGAATGTGAAATAAGAATATGTTAAGTGAAGGTAGAAGTTATGTATGGAGTTCATATAATAAAACAGCAAGAATACATCAGAGTAATTTTAGGACTGTCCAAGGAGAGGGACATATATTTCTGATGGCTGCCTCAGACCATCACAAAATGGTAACACTAACTGTTACAATCATCTTCCTAATTGCCCTTGCTCACCAAGCAATGTTCTGATTATACCTGCTCTCCATAAAGACTTTATTACTGTGATCAGGATGTACTGACCAGCTGACAAGAATATTCTTGACCTTTGGAAGTTCTATTTCACTTGCGTTAATACATCAGCAACCTGTTTTATAGGTTAGTTTCTCATAAGCTTAATTAATGTGAGTTTGTCACTGAGTCTGACACATTGTGGGTGTCCTGACAAAATCAAATTCTTTTTGATGTGAACCTGGAACATGGACTCTTTCCATAGTGATTCTGGCTTTAGGAGTCTTTGCTTTTGTAGCCATCCCACTTAGACTTCTCTCTTAAATGTAATATTCTGTAGGCACACATTTTCTGTCTCTCACTCTGATGTTCTTAGGAAATAAAAGTGTCAGGATAAGTGGACGACACATGCATTCATCAAGAAAAAAAAAATTGTGAGCATCCACAATAAATCTGGCACTATGCTAAGCACTGAAGTATGGGAGGAAAAAAGAAACAACAGTTCTTTTGTCATTGGGTCTTGGAACATGACCAATGTTCCAGACTGAAGCTTTGTTACTAAATTTGAACCTGTTTGGTTAAGGTCTGGATTGATTCTATTGATTACAGGAAACATGGTATGTATAGAACCTAGCATGGTCCCTGGCAGATGGGTGCTCAGTTGCTTAGTGTCCTTGCTTTTCTTATTTACATTTCTTCTTATTTTGTGAACGATTAAATATTGCAAATTTTAGATTTATTTTTTGAAATTCAGTCATTGTCTGTCTGAAAGATAATGATATATTGCATGTCTATTGGGTGACATTTTAAGAAAAAAGTATTGAATGTACTAGTACATTTTCACTAATATTTTAATCACCTATGGATCATTTAGATGTTCAATACCACCTTATTTAACTTATCTTCACCTAGATACATAATTATCAATTTTATTCATATATTTTTCTGAAACTGTATGAAGACCAATAATGTATATTAAAATGTTAGTCCTTTATTTCAGATATATATGTTTAATTTGCCAATTATTCTAAGTAAGTCAGGAGATCCAAGAAATAAACGATGAACGTTTATCACTAAAGCACTTAAAAATTACTTTTTACATTAGTACTGTTTTATACCTTAGTAGTTTGCTAGCAACTTGTGAAAAAAAATCACAAAACTTAAGAGTATATAGTAAATAATCTTCCTAAAAACCAGGCGAAGATGTCAATTCAGTTGCTGGTTATGAAAGTACAGCAAATAATAACAGAAAACTGAGAGTTAGTATAGTATTAAAAATATGTGTCAATTCATAAGTCAAAATTAATTTTCTTGCTCTTTTCATGCCTCTCTCTGTCTAGTTAGTAACACTTCAAATGAAGTAAAATTGACATACAACAAACTGCATATAAAGTGTGCAATTTGACAATCTTTGTATATGTGTGTACATTTATAAGACCATCACCGCCATCAAAATGATAAACATATCCCTTACCCCCCAAATTCCCTGGTGTTCCTTTGAAATCTTTTCTCATACCACCCCTGCAGTCACAGGTGTCTGCATTACATTAGTTGTCTATCATATAATTTAATATAAATGGAAAAATGTATTATGAAATATTGTTTTTGGTTTCTTTCAGTCATCATATTTATTTTGAGATGTATCTGTTATTGGTGTATAAACAATTTACTATTTTTTTATTGCTAAATAATATTCTATTCCATATCATGATTTAATTACCATTTTCATGTTTATAAATACTTGTGATGCTTTCAGTTTGGGGCTGTACAAATGAAGCTGCTATGAATATTCAGGTAAAAGTCTATATTGATATATGCTTTTATTACTATTGGGTAATACATTGTAGTGAAATGGCTGTGTATATGGGGAGTATATAGTTAACTTTTAAAAACAACCAAACTTTTTTCCAAAGTGGATATACGATTTTACATTCTCATTGGTCATCCATAGGAGTTCCCAGTTCACATAGTTTTGCCAATATTTGATTGGCAATGATTGACTTTTCCAATTTTATTTATTTATTTTAAATTTTTTAACGTTTATTTATTATTGAGAAACGGAGAGAGACAGAGCATGAGCATGGGAGGGGCAGAAAGAAGGGGAGACACAGAATCTGAAGCAGGCTCCAGGCTCTGAGCTGTCAGCACAGGGCTCAATGCGGGGCTTGAACTCACAAACCGTGAGATCATGACCTGAGCTGAAGTCCAACGCTTAACCAACTGAGCCGCCCAGGCGCCCAGACTTTTTCAATTTTAGACTTGGTGGATTTAATCTTCATTTCCTTAGTAATTAATGATGTTAATTTTTTCATATGACTCTTTCTTGATGAAATGTCTGTTCAGATCTCTTCGTTATTTTCTCTTTGTTTTTTTTTTTTTTTTTTTTTTTTTGGTGTTTGGATGTTGTTCATATTATTATTGGAGTTGTTTGTATATCTAGATACAAATTCTTTGTCAGACAAATGATTAGTAAATATGTTCTCAAAATTCTGGCTTATCTTTTTTATTTTATTTTTTAAAATTCTTTTTTAACATTTATTGATTTTTGAGAGACAGAGAGAGATAGAGCATGAGCGGGGAAGGGCAGAGAGAAAGGGAGATACAGAATCTGAAGCAGACTCCAGGCTTCGAACTGTCAGCACAGAGCCTGACACAGGGCTTGAACTCACTGTGAGATCATGACCTGAGCTGAAGTTGGACTCCCAACCAACTGAGCTACCCATGTGTCCCTGGCTTATCTTTTTTTAAAAGCAGTTTTATTGAGGTATAATTGGCATGCAATAAACTGCACATATTTAAAGTGTACAATTTGAAAAGGTTTGCAAGTTTTTCTCTTAAAATTGTCTTTCAAAGAGCTTAATTTTTAATTTTGAAAAAATCCAATTTATAGGGTTTTTTTTTCTTTTATGGAACGTGGTTTTCATGTTGCAGCTAAGAAATCATTGGCAAACCAAGGGATACTGAGCATTTCTCTTTTGTTTTCTTTGAGAAGTTTCATAATTCTGGATTTTACATTTAGGACTAGATATATTTTGACTTAAAAATTGTTAAATGGCATAAAGTATTGGTCAAGTTTTGTGCTTTTTTTTTTTCCATATATCTATCCAATTTTGTTAGCACCATGTAAATTCATTGTTCATTTATGTGTGGGTTTATTTTTGGACTCTATTCTAGTCTATTGATATTATTGTGTATCTTCGCAACAATACATATTACTGATTTATAATAATGCTTGATATGAGGCAGACTAAGTCCTCTAACGTCATTATTATTTTTTCAAACTCTTTTAACTATTCTAAGTCCTTTACATTTCCATACACATTTTAGAAAGAGATTGTTAAGGGGCCCCTGGGTGGCTCAGCCGGTTAAGCATCTGACTCTTGATTTCAACTCAGGTCATGATCTCATGGTTTGTGGGTTTGAGCCCAGTGTTGGGCTCCACACAGACAATTTGGAGCCTGCTTGGGATTTTTCTTTGTCTCCCTCTCTCTCTGCTCCTGCCTTGCTCATGCTCTCTCTGTCTCAAAATAAATAAATAGGAGCGCATGGGTGGCGCAGTCGGTTAGGCGTCCGACTTCAGCCAGGTCACGATCTCGCGGTCTGTGGGTTCGAGCCCCACGTCAGGCTCTGGGCTGATGGCTCAGAGCCTGGAGCCTGTTTCTGATTCTGTGTCTCCCTCTCTCTCTGCCCCTCCCCCGTTCATGCTCTGTGTCTCTCTGTCCCAAAAATAAAAATAAACGTTGAAAAAAAAAATTAAAAAAAAAAATTAAAAAAAAATAAATAAATAAACTTAAAAAAAGAAAAAGAAAGAGATTGTCAATTTCTATAAGAATTCTGCTAGGATTTGGGGTGCCTGGGTGGCGCAGTCGGTTAAGCGTCCGACTTCAGCCAGGTCACGATCTCGCGGTCCGTGAGTTCGAGCCCCGCGTCGGGCTCTGGGCTGATGGCTCAGAGCCTGGAGCCTGTTTCTGATTCTGTGTCTCCCTCTCTCTCTGCCCCTCCCCCGTTCATGCTCTGTCTCTCTCTGTCCCAAAAATAAATAAACATTGAAAAAAAAATTAAAAAAAAAAAAGAATTCTGCTAGGATTTTAACAGACATTGTGTTGAATTTATTGATCATTCTAGGAAGAGTTGACACCATGAACATTGTATATCTCTACATTTATTTCTTTAATTTCTCTCAACAATTGTTTTTAGTTTTTAGTTTACAAAACTTGGATACATTTTTGTAAAATTTATAACTACTCATTTTATATATGTGAATGCTATTATTAACATCATTGTTAATTTCCATTTGTGGTCATTATTAGTAAATAGAATACAATTAATTTTGGTATTAAGTTTGCATATTACAACTAAGCTAACCTCATTTATTAATTCTAGAAGGATTTTTGCAGATTTCATTTTTTTTAATTGATGACCATAGATCTGTGTGGGAATAAAGAAGGCAATTTTATTTTTTCCTTTCTGATCTGTGTGTATTTTATTACTTTCTATTACTTTTTTAAAATCCCATAGTGAGAATTTCCAGTATAATGTTAAATAAAAGTGCTGAGAGCAGGCATCTTAGACTTGATTCTGATGTCAGGATGTCAGTGTGAAAGTAGTCAGTCTTTCATTATTAAATATGATATCACTCAAATGTCCACTAACTGACAAATGGATACAGTTGATTATATATATATATATATATATATATATATATATACTCAGTCATCAAAAAGAGTGACATCTTGTGATTTGCAATGACATGGATGGAACTAGAGTATTATGCTAAGCAAAATAAGTCAGAGAAAGACAAACACCATATGATTTCACTCATATGTGGAATTTAAGAACCAAACAGATGAACATAGGGGAAGGGGGAAAAAAAAGAGAGAGAGAGAGAGAGAGGGAGGGAAGCAAACCATAAGAGACTCTTAACTATAGAGAACAAACTGAGGGTTGATGGACGGAGGTTGGCAAGGGATGGGCTAAATGGATTATGGGTATTAAGGAGGACACTTGTGTCGACCACTGGATGTTATATATAAGTGACGAACCACTAAATTCTGTCCTGAAACCAATATTGAACTATATGTTAGCTAACTAGAATTTAAATAGAACTTTAAAAGATTAAATAAATAAATAAGTTATTAAATGTAGGTTTTTCAAGATGCCCTTTACAAGCTTGAGAATATTCTGTTCTATTCTTAGTTTGCTAAGAGTGTTTAGGAATGGTTGTTAAATTTGTCAAATCCTTTTTCTGCCTTTATTGAGATATTCAGTTGTTGTTGTTGTTGTTGTTGTTGTTTAGTCTATTAACATTAAGTCTGATTAAGTTTTCAAATGTTGAACCAATGTTGAATTCCTTGGATAATCCCCCACGTGGTCATGATGTATCACCCTTTTATATTCGTTGGATTGATTTGATAAAATTTTGTTAAAATTGTTTTGTATATGTTTATGAAGGATACTAGTCTATAGTTTTCATTTTCTTTTTTGTGATGTTTTAGGGTGGTGTTGGTATTGGTTTAATACTGGCCTCACAAAATGAACTATGGGGTATACTATCCTCTTCAATTTTTCTGGAAGAGTTTGTGAAGAGGTTTGGTGTGATTTGATATAGTTTCTTCCACAAATTTTTGGTAAATTTTGCCACTGAGGCCATTTGTGCCTGAAGTTTCCTTTTTGGTAAATTTCAAATTCCCTTTCTTTAATACATAGAGATTTATTCAGACAATCTATTTTTAGGAGGTTTGTTTTTTAGTTTGTCTCTTTTAAGAACTTTATCCATTTTATCTAAGTTGTTGAAGTTATTATCACAGAGTTATTGATGTTTCTTATTACTCTTTTAATATGTGTAGAATCTGAAGTAATGTTACTGTTCTCATTTCTAATATTAGTAATTTGTTTCTTCTCTTTTTCTTGGGCAGTTTGCCTAGTGACTATCATTTTTATTGATTTTCTTGGAAACATAGCTTTTTATTTCATTGACTTGTTATATTATTGTCTGGCTTTCTATTTCATTGATACTTGCCCCTATATTTATTATGTACCCTCTTCTGCTTATTTGGGTTTGATTTGCTCTTCATTTTTTAGTTCCCTATGTTGAAAGCTGAGCCTTCTGAATTGAGATATTTTCTTGTCTAAAATAGGCTCGTAGAACACTTTCCTTCTAAACACCACTTTAGCTCATCCTGCCAAATTTGCTATGTTGTGTTTTATTCTGTTCAATGTAGTTCCTTATTTTTCTTTAGCCATTTTCTTTGAAACATAGGTTAGTTTCCAAATATTTTGTATCTTTCAGATATTCTCTTATTGATTTCTTTCTAATTTAATGCCACTGTGGTAAGTGAAAATAACATTTATTAGTTTAATCCTGTTAAATGTATTATTGCCTATACTGTAGCCCAGTATATGGCCAATGTTGGTGAATGTTCCATGTACATTTGAAAACAGTATGTATTCTGCCATTGTGTGAAGTGTTGTATAAATGTCAGTTAGGTCATTTGGGTTAGAGTGTTTTCAAGTTTTTTATATTCTTATTGAACATCGATTATTCTATCAATTACTGAGAGAGAGATGTTGAAATTTCTGACTAAATTTTTGGGTTTGTGTATTTCTTCTTCCCATTCTGTCAATTTTTCCTTCCCATGTTTTGAAGTTCTGTTATTAAGTGTAGAATTGTTTAGGATTGTTTAGTCTTTTGATAATTGACTTTATCAGTATGTAATGATTCTCTTTATCCATGGAAATATCTGTTCCTCTGAAATCTACATTGATGGTAACATAGCTACACCAGCTGTATTTTGATTGCAGTTAGTATCTTTTTTATCCATACTTTTACTTTTAAGCTATTTATATCTTGATACTCAAAATGGTTTGCTTATAGGCAGCATATAGTTCTTACCCAATATCTATGTTTTTTTTTTTTTAATGTGGGTATGGAAATTACTTAAATTAACTTTGGTTATTGGTTTGGTTGTGGTTAAACTGCTATCATTTGGGGTGCCTGGGTGGCTCAGTCGGTTAAGCGTCCGACTTCGGCTCAGGTCATGATCTCACGGTCTGTGAGTTCGAGCCCTGCGTGGGGCTCTGTGCTGACTGCTCAGAGCCTGGAGCCTGTTTCAGATTCTGTGTCTCCCTCTCTCTCTCTGACCCTCCCCCATTCATGCTCTGTCTCTCTGTCTCAAAAATAAATAAATGTTAAAAAAAATTAAAAAAAATAAACTGCTATCATTTTTATACTTACATTTGTTTCATCTTGTTCTTCATTACCCTTTTCCTCTTTCTCTGTTTTATTTTACATTAATAAAGTATTTTTTAAATATTTATTTATTTTGAGAGAGAGATATTTATTTATTTTGACAAGCAAGGGAAGGGCAGAGAGAGAGAATCCCAAGCAGGTTTCACACTGTCAGTGCAGAGGTCACTGCAGGAGCTTGATCTCAGGAACCGCGAGATTATGACTTGAACTGAAATCAAGAGACAGACACCTAACAAACTGAGCCACCCAAGCCACCTTTAATAAGTATTTTTGAAGATTCTATCTTCTTTGTTGGCCATGAGCCGTTAATCTTTGCTGTGTGACTTAGTGGTTGCATTAAGGTTTATAATACAAATCTTTACCTTATGCCAGTATACTTTCAAATAATATTATTAACATTTTACATATAAAATCTTACAACAGTATACTTAGATATCTTTTCTTCCTGCCTTTGTACTATTTTGACATCTAGTTTACTAACATAGCTGTTACTATAATGCATTGTCAATACTTCTACCTTAAACAATCATTTCTATTACAAAGGGATATTAAAAATAAAAATGAAATCTTTTAATTTACCCTTTTTATTATTTCTGGTTTTCTTCGTTTCTTTATTCAGATGCAGATTTTCATCTGGTATCATTTCCCTTCTGCTTAAAAGACTTCCTTTACCATTTCTTTTATTTTTTTCCTTCAAGTTTGTATTTAAATTCTAGTTAGTTCACATACAGTGTAATATTAGTTTCAAGTGTACATATAGTGACTCAGCACTTCCATACATCACCCAGTGATCATCACTACAAGTGCCCTCCTTAATTCCCATCACTTACTTAACACATCCCCTAACTGCCTCCCCCTTGGTAACCATCAGTCTGTTCTCTATAGTTAGGAGTCTGTTTCTTGGTTTGCCTCTTTCTCATTTGTTTTGTTTCTTAAATTCCACATATAAGTAAAATCATATGGGATTTGTCTTTCTCTGACTGACTTATTCCTTTACTATTTCTTGTAATAAACGTCTGCAGACTTTTATATGAGAAGCCTGCTTTCTGATCCTTGTTCTTCTATATGTAATATTTCCCTTTTCTTTAGATGTTTTTAAGATTTTCTCTTTATCATTGATGTTAAGCAATTTTATTATGATGTGCCCTGGTGTAGTTTTCTTCATGTTTCTTGTGCTGGGATTTATTGAGCTTCTTGGATTTGAGGGCTTATAGTTTTCATCAAATTTGAAAAAAATGGCCACTATTTCTTATTTACAGGAATTCAAAAATATCCAGCAAATAACAATATAATTGTCACAGTGTCTGGCATCTAATGAAAATCTACCAGTCATACAGAGAACTAGGCAAATTTTTCCATAAAATGAGAAAACGCCAATCAATAGAAATGAGTTCTGAAATAATATAGATGATAGAATTACTAGTCAAAGATATGCCAGAGTTATAATTAAATCATATATGTTCTAAAAGGTAATAAAAGACTGAAAAATTTAAGGTAAGATATGAAAGAGATTAAAAAAAACCCAAATTGAATTTTTGTGATGAAAAGTATAATTCTCGGGGCGCCTGGGTGGCGCAGTCGGTTAAGCGTCCGACTTCAGCCAGGTCACGATCTCGCGGTCCGTGAGTTTGAGCCCCGCGTCGGGCTCTGGGCTGATGGCTCAGAGTCTGGAGCCTGTTTCCGATTCTGTGTCTCCCTCTCTCTCTGCCCCTCCCCCGTTCATGCTCTGTCTCTCTCTGTCCCAAAAATAAATAAACGTTGAAAAAAAAAAAAAGAAAAGTATAATTCTCTTAAAAATATACAGGATATTATTAATAGCATATTAGACACAGGGGTGCCTGGGTGGCTGTCAGTTAATCCTCTGACTTTGGCTCAGGTCATGATCTCACAGTTCATCGGTTCCGGCTCCTCGTCAGGCTGTATGCTGACAGCTCAGAGCCTGGAGCCTGCTTCAGGTTCTGTGTCTCCCTCTCTCTCTGCCCCTCCCCTGCTCATGCTCTGTTTCTCTCTCTGAAAAGTAAAATAAGCATTAAAAAATTTTTTTAAATAGCATATTAGACAGATCAGAAAAATTTACACAGGTAAATTTATTTACCTGAAGACATACGTATCAATATAAACTATCTAAAGAAACAGAGAGGAAGAAAAGACCAGATAAATAATCAAAAGGTAAGCAGTGAACTATGAGATAACTTCAAGAGGTGAATTATTTATACTATGTATATTGGGGATGGAGAAGAAGAAAAAAAAATTGTATTCTTGAGCTCTGTTCTGAGACACAGTTAAAGTGCTTGGAAATAGTTTGACTACATTTAGTTCTTAAAGTTTTCTCAGAAGGGACCAGAACAGCCATTAGAGCTAATTTTCCTCCAGAAGTGAAACAATACCTTTCTGAGCTCTCCAACTGATGCCCTAGATTTGTGAAGTTTGCTACTCTTGCTTGTAGGAACATGAACTATTCCCTTCCTTGTGTAAGCTTCCAGGAAGGCTTTTCAGTGGCTCTTTTCCCAGGTTTGGGTAGTTTCCCCACATGCTTGTGCTGATTCATCAGGATAAAGCTGATGACTCAAGGGGGGGCCCCCTGCAGGTGTCCAACACTAGCATTTTGTATGCCTAGCTCTCTCTTTTCTGATACTCTGTTCTGTGAACTCTAGCTGTATTTGATTCCCTGGACTCCCAGCTTAACCTTCTCAAAGTATTGAGACTGCTGAATTCCACCTGAGTTCTTGTGCATGCGCTGTACCTTGGAAACCCTCTGCAAGCAGTGACCTGGGAAATGAAACCATAGGTCTAACTTCTTTGTTTTCCCACTCTTAGGGAACATTGTACTTTTGCTAGATGTACAAAACAGGAAACCATCATTTTGTTACATCATGCCCTGTTTTTGGAATCAGGGATAGCTCCTGTCTTGTTACTCCATCTTGGACAGGAGGCTAAGTCTTTATGTGTTAGTCCATATAATGTTCATTGTATGTTTATACTGAATAAGAAGATAACTGCACTGTGTCTTTAAATGGAATGAATGCTTCTATTTGTTATGCTAGTTTTTAAAAACTGAAGCTAATGAGCAGTATTCTGTGCCAATATTCAAGTAACCTTTGTACCTGCATCATAACAATTGGGAAACAAAACTATTTAGGCTTTAGAAAACTTTCATTTCAAAGCAGAAAAATATACCGACCGGGTACAATTTTTTTGTGACTACAATAGAGTTAAGAATAGTTTAATATAATTTAAGTAGTTTTCCCAATGAAAAAGATGGTTATTAGCTTGTAAATTACTCATTCTTTAGTTCTTCTTGGTCTTGACATGGACAACTTATTATAGAGGACCAGATACTCTAGAAAGTGCTCTATTATTTCTAAACAATCCAGATGGGATAAGGGATGGTAAAAACTGAAGGGTCAGTGTACATGAGAGAAAAATTCCTCACTTTGCATAAGCAATTGCCTACTTGAATATTCAAACACAGTCCTTAAGCTTATACAAATTTTATGACTGTGGCTTAAGGAACAACCTTGAAAAGCCTGAACTGATGTTCTTAAATGAAATTCTATTTATAAATTCTGGTCAAAGCTATAGTTATAATTACACTGTTTTCAGTGAGTATAATATGAATCCTACACAGAAACTTTTGAATTTTTTTTTATATATTAGTGTCTTGATCACAATGAAACATCTTTTATTTGTGTTTAGGAAAGAAAATTTCAATATTACATTTCACTAGTTTGAAATGTGTGTTTTTCCAGGGCTTATCACATACATTTTAACTTACCAACTCTACTTCAGATTTATACTGACATAATTCCAGTGAGATATAGAAATGTTACTCCTATATAATTCTATTCTTTCTTATGCCTTCTTCTGCTATTATTGTTATATATATTATATCTATATATGTTACAAATCCATCAATATATTGTTATAATTCTTACTTTATATAATTTTGAGAAAAGACACAGTAAAGGATAAACAGAGGAACAAAAATTGACTTGAGACATATAGAAAACAAAACATAAAATGGTAGATATAAATCTAACTATATCAATAGCAAATGTGAATTAATTAAATTATGAAAAAAAAGGAAATGTGTATTTTTGTGTATATTTTTAAAGAAACTAGATTAGGCCCAAGATGGAGTTGCTCAAGCAACTATGTCAGCAAATCAAAATTTAACTATGTTTAGCTTTTCCAAAATAGGAAGGCTTATGTGAACCAATCAGTGCTTACCTGCTCAACCAAGCTCCTAATCCAACTCCAAGACTTCCCTTTGCTCCATATAAGAAAAGTCATCTTGCAAATACCCAGTAGAATTTCCCTTATCCTGTTCAAGTTGGTCTTTGAAAGTTTCTTGCCTTGTACAACTCTTCAAAGCACCTTTCTATCGATTAGATTGGATACTACTTGATACATGAATCATTGACTACAAGCCTACTAGATCAGTAAATAGTCTGTGGAAATTTTTCTTTTAACAGTATGTACAATAAACCTTTTAGTTCAAATGTATCAGGAGACATTTTTTATGAAATATAGTTGTTGAATTGATAGGAAAAGATAGGATTCAGTAGGCAGAAAGGGAAAGATTAGGACTGAGGTCCTGGGTGGGGAAAACACATTGTTTTGGAACAATGCTGGGAGCCTCTGACTACAGCAAACTCCCTCAGGCATAAACTTCCTGTTAAGAATGTAATAGACACCACCTACTCCCTCCTCAGGTTTCCCTCAGGAATTTGACACAAGACCTAACTAAAGATAAGTAGCAGACCATAAAACATATGCCACCCAAGGAATGATAGGGCCATAGACCACCACTTATACAATGGAAACGAGCCAATCGGGAATGAGCAACCCAGCACCTATAGCTATCAAGCCAATAAGGGTGGGACAGGAGAAGGACCAAGGGGGAAGGCAAGGAAGGCTAACCAGAATGGTATAAAACAAAGACCTTTGTCTATAGTCACAGGCATTCATTTTTGAATGTCCCCTCTCTGTAAAGAGAGCTTTCATACTATTCTTACTTTCTAATCTTATACTCTAATAAACTTTTGCCTGCTGTTTTGTGTCCACCTCTTCATTCTTTGAAGCAGCAAGACAACGAACTCCAGGTATTGAGGTAAAAAATCCTACAACAGAATCTCAATAACTTGTATTCCCACTTAGAAGCCATACTTTCCTAGATTTTTCTTCCCTTTTAATTTTAAAACTTGAACTTTCCCTTTTAATGTTTTGTGAAGATTTTAAAAAAGAGGTGTAGTAGACATTTTGGATTTTTCCTGACAGCCACTTTCCTCTTCACTTTCTTAATGACAACAGTGCAATGAACACAGTGGCTGTTGAGTGCCTCAGTTGAGGTTTAGACCACACAAGATGGGAGCCAGAGTCGGGAGAGACTTGTTTTCACACATGGAAATCTCAGTAAGGGAAGTTCTCTATTCTCCAGATCAGTGCTTCTTACTCTTCAGCATGCATTAGAAACACAATCCTCTGGAAAGCTTGTTAAATAAGCTACAAATTACTAGGCTTCTCTCCTAGCTTGGGAGAACCCAATGTATTACATTTCTAATAAACTATAAGCTATTGATATTGGTGGATGACATTTTGAGAGCTGCTGCTCTGATCAGCTCTGATCAGTTCATAACTCTGTCAGCACTTTGGAGATATCTGAGAGTTTATGAATACAGGAAGTGCCCACTTTGCATGATAGTACAGGATTGTAGAAATGACCATGCAACCTGACAACGATCTTAACAATCATTAGGAAAATTATAGTTGCTCCTTTATCTTTAAATAGTTTTGACAAAATATGAAAAAGCCCTCTTACTGTCTTTTTTGTGTCGAGTAAAAATTTTAAAGTGAAACTATTATTTATTTATGACTTGGTAATTTAAAATGTTATAAATATTGAGAATAATGTTTTCTTTTTTTTTTTGTAGAAAATTTACTAACTATAATCTGAACAGTGCTTGCCTTCTTGTATAACATGATAGGAAGTGTGCATTTCTCTATGCTTTGGCAAATTTTCATACCCTATTCTGAGTTTAGATTCGCTTCCAACATTGTATACTTTGGCCTTTCCATGTTGTGAAATATCTCTGAGAGTTTTTTTAACGTGATTTTTTTTTGTCAATGTCACTTCCTCAGTGACATCTTCATTCTTTTTTTCACAACAGGTTTCCTCATTTATGTTGGTAGATTTGCCTTTACTGAGTTCCTCTGGCTTCATATTTAGAATCTATTGAACAGCATTAGTGTCAAAATTCCTATGGTTGGCTATTTTTTTCATAATTCCATTACATTTGATTTGCACTTCACTTCCACTATTATCACTTTTTCCTTCTTTACTACCCTTTTGTCTTTGTTGGCCAATTTCCTTTTTTGATGATCCATTTTTGTAATACATAGCATGGGTTTATGACTGAGTAACACCCTTTGCTGTTTATTACTGAGGAACACACTTTGTGAACTGATTAACAGATATGCAGGGACCAATTGGAGACATGCTTTAAAGAAAGAAATGTTATTGGTCACTGAATCTAAGGCCTTTTTGTTATTTAAGTAGAGACTTGTGGACTGAAGAAGTAGCAGTGAAGTCTACACTTTATGCAACTACTAGCAGTTAATATGACATTACAACTGAAATTTCAACCACGTTAATGGGGACTGGTGTTATTTAATGAAACTGTGAAATCTGCATACAAAGCAAGGACTGCCTTCAGTAGCACTGCCTGGTCCTTATCTCAGACCAATAAAACTAGAATCTCTGAGATGAGACTCAGGCTATGATACTATTTTTAAATCTCCCTCAGGTGATACTTATATACACCCAGGTTTGAAAACACTGCTCTAGAACAGTGTTTCTAGAAAATTTAGTGTTTATAAAAATCATGTGGAGGGCTTGTTAAGACAGATTTGGGGGCCCCATCTCAGAAATTCTTATTCAGAAATTTGACCTATTGACAAATGGCTTGTTCTAATCACCTGACATATTACCTAGAATTTAAACTTTTCACAATCCCCTAGGGGATCTTGATGATGCTCATCCATGGCCCACACTTAGAGTAGTTATCTGAATGTAAAGCCTGGAACAGTGGCACTAACTCTTGTTACAAGATGGAACTCTACAAAGAGGACGTATTTGGCACAGGAAAGAAAACAAGGCAGGGAGTTACTGTAGCTCAAGATGGAAATCTTGCGACTCAGTAAACCTCAGGATCAAACCACACCGAAGTTCCTTTCTTGGACTTTTCAATGATATAAACCCACAAATATTCATGAATTTAAAGCAATTTTCTGGTAGAGCTCAATATTTAAAACATTGAATTCAATCTCATGAAAAGTTTGATTCACTGTTGTGTAAAATTTCCTTTCATTTTACTAATTTTGTTATTTTTCGTTACATTTTAGAAATAGACAAAGTGTAAAAGACCTTCACGTTAGATGCAAGTAGGAACTGAGAATACCTCATTCAGTTTTTCATTATGATCAAGCCCACTCAAGTCAGGCTTTCCTGTCTTTTTTTTTTTTTTTTTCAGCTTTTTAATTTTATTTTTGGGACAGAGAGAGACAGAGCATGAATGGGGGAGGGGCAGAGAGAGAGGGAGACACAGAATCGGAAACAGGCTCCAGGCTCTGAGCCATCAGCCCAGAACCTGACGCGGGGCTTGAACTCACGGACCGCAAGATCGTGACCTGGCTGAAGTCGGACGCTTAACCGACTGTGCCACCCAGGCGCCCCAAGGCTTTCCTGTCTTTAAGGATGGTATTAGGAGTGATAATATTATCCATAAATTTGTTCAGTAATACCACTTTATTGGCTGATTTTGAATGATGGGTTGTTGTTTTTTTTGTTTTCTGTTTTTTTTGTCTATGAAGTTGATATTAACACTTCATTAATGAAAAATTATGATGAATATTTTAGTGTAATGTATTATAATCAGCTAGCAGTCCACTTAAAATGTCGACCAGAAACACCAATTATTTGCCCTTTTCATTTCATCTAATTATGGACACCCAATAAATTTAATGAAAGCTTTCCATTTAATAAGTCTTATAATTAAACACATCTATTACGTTGATACTAAGTATTCTTTCCATTGCCCAGTGTATTAGTTTGGTGGGGCTGCCATAACAATGTAACAGACTAGGCATGGTTTAAATTACAAAAACTTATTTTCTCACAATCTTGATACTAGAAGTCTGAGATCAAGTGTTGGCAAGGTTGGTGGCTTCTGAGGTCTTTCATTTTGACTTATGTATTGTTGTCTTTTCCATTTGTTTGTGCATGGGCTTCCCTCTCCGGTGTCTAATCCTCTATCTGTGTCTAATCTCTTCCTTTATAAGGACAGATTATGCTGGACTAGGGCCCCCTTTATGATTTTATTTTAACTTAATTCCTTCTTTATTTTTAAGATTCTACTCCAAAGAAAATTATATTCAAAGGTACTAGGGGTTAGAACATCAATACATGAATTATGTGTGTGTGTGTGGGGGGGGGGTGCACAATTCGTCCCATAACAACCAGGTAATTTTAATCTCCTAATCTATAATTTTAGGTTCTGTTTATAATTCCTTCCTTCCCTCCTTTGTCTTCAGGTTCTACGCTTCCTTCTTAATAAGCGGAAATGGATGTTGGGTCTGATAATTTAATGCCCAGTGATGATGTTTGTGCTGTGCAAACTACAGGAACATTTACTTCTTCACAAATGACACTGTGCTTGGTAAGGTCCCAGGAAAGGTTAAAAATGTATCATAGCACAGAATCAACCTCCAAAAGCCATTTTCTTTTTTTCTAAGAGGAATGACAAATTACCTGTTCATAAAATAAAGGTAAATTTATACCAAGCCTTGCTACAAGGTTTCCAAAGGTGACATGGGAATGTATGCTTTGACCTTGGCTGAATGTGAAACTTGTGAGTAATATAGCAAGGTGTGCTTGTGGTGGACATAAAATGACTTATTTCTGTTCTTGGCAAACAAGCATTTCCAGTGCTTGGCGCTTTATCCCACCTTTAAAATAAAGTTCTTAAAAATATAGCTGTATCATACCACTAAATGATTACTTGGACAGTGTTTGCCAGATGACTCCATTAAAAGCTTATAGTTAATTAATGACTGTCAGTTAATGAATGATCTGCAAGGTAATGCATATTATATTAACTTATTGTTTATAGATATATTGAAATCCATCATAGAAATGCCCCTGACAGTGATTCTCCCCTCATGAAAAATTACAATTAAGACAATAGCAAGAGCCTGTCATTCACCTATTTTTATTGAAAATTAACGGGAAAACTTTTGATTTACATGCTTTGAATTTGAACAAATGTGTCAGACATTTAAACATTTCCCTTTAAAAGGGATTTCCAACTTGTTTTTTCTAATCTATTTATTACAACATTTTTTTTTCTTTTTCCTCTTTTTTTTATCATAAAAATTCATCTTTCTTTCCTTAACGTGACATTTTAAACAGTGCCTGTTTCCTTCGGTAACAACAATAAAATATCTTGTTTGGTATTTTCTTTGATATTAAAACCTTAATAGAAAGCAAATAGTATATTTGAAATGATAGTATTTCAAAACAATATGTAGCTTTTTGTATAGGAATACAGTTGATTTGGACACTATGGTTCCAGGAGTGAGTATTTTTTAGATGTTTTACATAAAAGAACTCTTATATGTAACTCCAGAATGTAAAATAATAAAAAGGCATTTGCTCTTGTTGAAGCAGGCTTCTCCAAGTTCCTCTTGACTCCAAAGAAACTCTGAGAGACCCTGGGTTCCTAATGAGATGAATTTTAAACCATCAGTTTAAGAGTGGCACATGTTCTAGAATATTTTCTTTTCCCAGAATTTCTTGCAATCCTTGCTTTATAGAAAGTCTAATCTCTTGTTAGGATTCCTATATAATAAGATTATGGGAAATATTTAATTCATATGAAACACAAGTGACGCATGATGTGGGACTACAAAGCAGATGGTCAAGAAAGAATTATTGAGGTGTTTTCAGTGCAAAAAGGTACTCTTATTAAAGCACAGGGTCAGGACCCTTGGGCAGAAAGAGCCGTACTAAGATTGTGAGGAGTGACTGATGATATATGTTTAGTTAGTAGGGATTAGGGATAGTGTAAATCTCTAAAGAATCTGTGCATGTTAAAAACAAGGTCTCCAGGACCTTGGAGGGGCTAGTTGCTGTTAAGATAAAGTTATTTACTACTGTCTTGTAAAACATTAGTCACGAGCCCCTTCAGATATATATCAGTGGGCTGTATCTCTGAAAGATGATTGCTAACATATATCTTGCGGTGAGGGGGGGGGGGAGCAGTGTTTACAGTTATCAGAGGGAAGTAACACTAACAAGAACAAAGCTATAGTGGTAAAATATTAAAGGAAATCCTTGAGGGAGCTGTAGGAGTGTTACAATCTGTATACCTCAGGAATCTTGCCTGAAGACTATGAGCTTCAGCAAAGTCTGGCCTTTGTTTCTTTTTCTCCCATCAATATATATGACAAATAAAGATTACATTATTGGGGCACCTAGCTGGCTCAGTCAGTTAAGCATCCAACTTCACGTCAGGTCATGATCTCATGGGTTCTTGAGTTCCAGCCCCACTTCAGGCTCCCCGCTGTCAGCCTGTCCACGCAGAGCCCACTTCAGATCCTCTGTTCCCTCTCTCTGCTCCTCCTGTGCTTGCACTCTCCCAAAAATAAATACATTAAAAAAAGATGACATTATTATACCTAATGGTCTCACCAAATATTGATATTACTAGATGAAAACTCACAGGTGCGCAGGAAAAAAAAACCCAAAAAATGAAAACGAAAACAAAAACAAAAACAAAAACAAAGATGGGGGCTGGAGGGATTGTTCGAGCGGTGCTGGCACCAGAGCCTGCATCCAAACTGCCTGTATTCTACCGAACTCCTCTGTGGGCTAAATGCAATTCTAGGAGGTTCCATTGTTGTTTATCCTTCAACTACCCTTCCACAAGTGCTCTGTTTTCTTTCTCACTGACCCATTCACATGGCCATCCCTGGACAGAACTTGCTTGTTCCATACCACTCCCCCCAGACAATTTCCTGAACAGCAGTGGGCACTGATCCTATTTGTTATTTCAAGGGAGCTCATGAAGATCTTCTATTGGACAAAAATGAAGGGAAAAAATAAGCCAAGTTGTAATCTATTCTGATCAACAGATATTTCCCTTAAAACAGTATTAACTTTACATTTACCGGATAATATAGTAGCTTTGTCTTTTGTTACAATCTCCTCATTTGGATGTTTTGAGCTATATTCAACGAAATAATCATTCACTTCTAATAAGTCTTATTCGTAACAGTTGTGACAGAATCTTTTAAGAAAAGACCGGTAGCAGCAACTCTGGTGAACAGAAAGGATATCCTATTCTTCTGTACAGTGATTCTTAGATTAAATGATTTTTCACATAGGTTAAGCCCATATATAGTGTAGTCAGTAGTCAGCTGAATTGATATAAGAGATTATGCTATTCAAATGGAAAAATCTATGTAGAGCCCGTACCTAGGAATACACCTAATCTTATAGAGCATTTATTTATGAATACACTGAGAGCCAGTGTTTGAAGACCTTTATGTGAGGGGGATAAAAGATTATGGAACTCAATTCTAGCAACTTAAAAGTAAATCATTAAATAAGAGTAGTTGCATAGTTAGAAAAAAGATTAATAATGAGACCCAGAGAGCACAAGTGACTCATTTAAGGTTAAATGGCTAGTTCATAACAAAGCCAGGGTAGAACTTTTGTCTTCACATACTATAGCAGTGTTCTTTATGTATATAAAGAATTAAAGATTTGATTAACATAAATACTCAAAAATGGTAAATATGACAAATCTTACATTTATTAAATAATTATTTAAAAACCTGCATACAAACTTGTTATTGTCATCTCCACTGTAACGTTGAGGAATCTGAGTCTTGGTGACATTTAAGTTGCTCAAGGTTACCCAGATGGAAAGTGACTGAGCAGGGTTTTGGATTACATGCATTCAAACTCTATATTCTCTTTACAATGCAGTATTATTTTAAATCTTTAAGATAAAAGAAATGTTGACTGAGTTTACATTCTAAATAGACTGTTAGACAATCATGATAAGCTGGATTTATTCAAGGTCTAATAGTACAACATGTGCAGGGAAGTCATCCTGTGGTTAGGATCCAGGTACCTGTGTTAGATCACAAGACTAGATGCACAATTGATTTAGATAAACTTCTGGGTCTATGTTTCTATACCAATAAAATATTGGATCAGGGGGGAAAAGATAGAGTTCAAGACCAGCAGCTGACTAAAAGCTTCAGACAATTCAGATTAACTTTACTTTTTGGGTCAATATCTGATTGCCCCCCAGAATAGTGCAAATATGTCTGCCATGTATTATGTACTTCATATCTTGATATGTTCACTAAAATTGTGATCACAAGTTAAACAGATTGGACCATACTGTTACCACTTATCACCTAGAGATAATGTAGTGGTACCAACCAGAGGCTGGTACATGAGGGAGACTAGTAGACTCCAAGTGAGAAGCCCTGAGTCTTAGTTTCTGGGTCTACCACTCAGTAGTCATGTGACATTGGGTTAATCCATTCTTTACCTTTCAACTTTAGTATATAGTAAAACAGGGACAATTATTTTGTCTGCCTTGCAACATTGCAAAAATAAATGAAATAATGTATTTATAACATGCTTTTAAGTGGAAGGAATATTATTAATCAGTATATTTTACTGATGGGCCTAGTCCATTATGAATTAATTTAGACATTTGAAGCAGACATTTACCAAATTGTGCCTCATATAGTAACTATAGCTTTCAGAGAACAAAGTAATAATTTACTATTAGCAAACTATGACATTTTATTTTTTTAACTTTTTAAAATGTTTATTTTTGAGAAAGAAAGAGAGAGAGAGAGAGAAGCATGAGCAGGTGAGGGGCAGAGAGAGATAGAGACACAGAATGCAAAGCAGGCTCCAGGCTCTGTCAGCACAAGCCTGACAGGGGGCTCAAACTCACAGATAGTGAGATCATGACCTGAGCCAAAGTCAGATGCTTAACCACCTGAGCTACCCAGGCACCCCAGGAAAATATGACATTTTAATGTGTCCCAGAAGAATAAAGAGAATGATCATCATTTTTGGGGATGATTTGAGGAGAAGAGAAAACTCAGGGCCAAATCCCTACGATACAACTGGTTCTTGATAAATTATAATAAAACAGTAAATAATTAATTTAGAGAAGAGAAAGTAGGGAAGCTAATTATCAAACTTGTAGGAAGGCACAGGTTATATAGTGGATTAAAAAAATAAATTTAGAGTATTATTTTTTAAGTAGGTTTCATTCCCAGCAGAGAGAGAGCCCAGCGCAGGACTTTAATTCATGCCCCTGAGATCAAGACCTGAACTGAGATCAAGAGTCAGCAGCTCAAATGACTAAGTCACCAAGGCACCCCCTAAAGTATTTTTGTTGATGCATTCTATCAAAATTTTTAAGAATCTAAAAACATGTCTACTAACTACATGAAAACTACAAATTCTTTCCGTTTGCACCCCAGAGGACTTAAAATATACTGATTTGTTAAACCTGACGTTGGTCTCACTTAGAATCATTTATGAAAAGATCTGAATCTTGCTGGAAAGAGGCTGTAAATTGGAAACTTGAATAAAAAGAATAAAAATTCTCTTTTCCTATACCTCTGCAGTTTGGTGCATTTTAAAGTGGACACTTGGGGACAAAAGACACTGAAAACATTGAGGCTGGAAATTAAATATGCTCTGATAGCTGCAGTCTTATGCTGTTAAAATGATGAAAAAGAAAATGAACACCTCACTGTATACAACTCAGATTTTGCTTTGCTCAAGTTGTGCAGAAACCATTAAACCTTTCTATTTAATATGCAATTTAAAGAACATATTTTAGCATCTTCCTCAAATCCCATGATTTTTCAGATCTCATGCTTCACCTCCCTATCACTTGGCATGCTCTATTTGTCAAACTAGTGTTATTTTCTACAATCAATCCTCATGTTCAGGCTTAAAACTTTTTTAAATTTTAGTTTCAAATTTTTACTTTTCTTTTAGATAGAATTTGATTCTTTTTAATGTTTATTTATTTTTGAGAGAGAGAGAGAGACAGAGACAGAGACAGAGTGTGAGCGGGGGAGGGGCAGCAAGAGGGGGATATAGAATCCAAAGGAGGTTCCAGGCTCTGAGCTGTCAGCACAGAGCCCTATGCAGGGCTGGAACACAGGGCTGGAAACTGTGAGATCATGACCTGAGCCAAAGTTGGACGCTCAACTGACTGAACCACCGAAGCGCCCCTAGATAAAATTTGAAATGGACTATTAGTCAACTGTTATGGAAAGTCTAGTTTAATTGCTTTAAAACATCAGGGGCATACATGACATGTGGAAGCTTGTTAAAATGCATATTTATATCCCCTATTCTCAAAGATACATTCCATAGTTGGAGCTCATGAATCTATCTATCATCCATCTATCTATAGATCTATAGATCTCTATATATTTTGTACTAGTATAGTCATTCGGATGCAGGTGATTTCTCAATACATTGAGGAAACCATGAACTGTATACATGTGAACGCAGGTGAGAGGAATTCGAGATTCGGTATTCTGAGGAATTTAAAAACTTGTCTCAAGGGGAAGAGGAAAGGATTAATATTAATTGAGCAGGAGTTAAGTCATTGTGCTAAGAGCTTTACACATGATGTCTCAATTAATCTTACCCAAACCTTCTTAAGAGTGGACATTATCCTAACAGTTTTAGTACCATGAATCGTTAAGTAGTGGAGCTGGAAATTAAACGTATTTTTTAGCATCAATGCCTACTGAGATTCTGCTTTTTACTATAATCCATTAAAAACTTTCACACCAGGGTGCCAGGGTGGCTTATTTGGTTGCATGTTTGACTTCGGCTCAGGTCATGATCTCACAGCTTGTGGTTTTGAGTCCGGGGCTGGGCTCTGTGCTAACAGCTTAGAGCTTCAGATTCTGTGTCTCCCTCTCTCTTTGCCTCTCCCCTGCTCACTCTCTGTCTCTCCTCTCTCTCAAAAATAAATAAACATTAAAAAAATTATTTAAAAACCCCTTTCATACTTAAAAAACAAAAAACCTCACAGGAGCATCTGTGTGGCTCAGTTGGTTAAGCATCCGACTTTGGCTCATGTCATGATCTCATCATTTATGGGTTCGAGCTCCACGTGGGGCTGTATGCTGTCAGCAGAGAGGCCACTTGTATTTTCTGTCCCTCACTCTCTCTCTCCCACTGGCTTTCTCACGCTCTCTTCCCCCCCACCTCAAAAAAACAAAACAAACAACAACAACAACAACAACAACAACAACAAAACCCTCACAAGTACTGTTAAGTAAATCTGTCAATATTCAGTGTGATGAGGGCAAGGAAAAAAAAAGGCTTTTACAGGAAATACTTTTACAGATATAGTGAATTAAATCGAAGGAACTAGTAGGATTCGGGGCACCTGGGGACTCAGTTGGTTAAGTATCCAACTTTGGCTTAGGTCATTGTCTCATGATTCATGAGTTTGAGCCCCACATCAAGCTCTGTGCTGACAGCTCAGAGCCTGGAGGCTGCTTTGGATTCTGTTTCTCTCTCTCTCTCTCTCTCTCTCTCTCTGCCTCTCCCCTACTTGTGCTCTGCCTCTATCTCTTACAAATAAACTTTTTTTCAAAGAACTAGTGGGATGAAGAATTAGTGAAGGGCAAACTGTTTTAGTCATTATGAAGGGAGGAGGAAAGAAATAAAGGATTGTGTTTCTTTAAACAATTTCTTAGGTTTGGATGAGAGTGGGTCCCATCATCCAAAAAGGGGACAATACCTGTAAAGAGATGGAGTTGATTAAGATTATGCAAGGGAAACAATTAAAGCATCATTGAAATTCAGAGACTGAGTACTAAAAACTGAGCCTGTACATTTATTTGACAGTATTATCATTTAACATTATATTTGACATTATACTATTTGACACTATAACACAATATTATTGTATGGTGTGTGCTTGCTTGCGTGCATGTGGAGTGTGTGTGTGTGTGTGTGTGTGTGTGTGATGGGGAGGCAGGGCGTTGGGAAAATTTTGATGTTTATTCCCAGCCTTGAGCTGCAACTTTATCTAATTGATCATAACTACTTTTGCCCAAAGTTGTCTTCTTCACCTTTTATTTTGTCCCTGGTCTTTCCGTGTTGTAAGAAAAATGTTCAAGGATTTTCATCTTTCCATGAGTCACAACCTAGCTTAACATTCTCCTCACCTCTCCAAGTTTCTGAACCATTTCTCTTGCTTGTCTACATATTCTAGCCCAATCTCTTTGTAGGACTGAAGTCCAACAATCACAGATTCTCTGCACTCACTTCACAACTCATGTCTTTGGAGCTTTTCCAGGAACACTGCTCTGTGATTGACAAATTTTTTTCTTAGATGCAGCGATCATTCTAAGTTCAACTTCCTGCAAATGACCTGGTGAAATTAATAAAAAAAAAAAGTGACTTCCTCCTATAGCTTACAATTTGGATAGGCCACTCCCATGATTATTTAACTTGAAGACCATCTCCATTATATACTTGGCTTACCCATCTTTCTTAATTCAGAGTGAAAGCAAATCTCATAAATGAAATAAAACTTCTAAGAGAAAACAGTACTTTGAATATAATCTGACAGGTTTAATTTTTCAGACAATTAAGAATGTAGAAAACTAGTGACAGATGACTTTACTAATGTTATTAAGCATTCCAAAGAAATCAGTGTTTTATTTTTCAAGAACAATCAGCAATTATACATAAAATTTGCTTCTGTGAACCAGTGTATTAGTTACATGAGATTATTACATATTTCAAAAGGTAAAATTTTTGGAAAACAGTGTATGATGACATATTTGTTCTTGAGTCAAATAAATATGCAAAGAAAAATTAATTCATGTCTTTTTCAACTAGTTGTTTCTAATATTTATGTTATATTTTACATATAAAATATACTGCTCCCTGAGAACTCTTGTAATCTAACTCCCATTCAATCATGGATCAGTCAGGAAAATGGAGACTACTCCAGGCATTTTAAGTAGGAAGAAGCTCAATGCAGGGTATTAGAGGCTTAATACAGGAAATATAACTGGAAGCAATCTGTAGCAGAGAAGTGAGAGATTCTCTAGAGGACATCTAGATCAATCTGGTAACAGCAGGAAGGGGTCCACCAGTGATCTCAGCTACCTGCAATGAAAACATGGGCAGAATTCCATGTTCATTTACAGCTGTTGCCAGAGACTAATCAATTCTCCTCTTCTGCTTTCCAAATCTAGCATGAACAATTCCTAGTGCCATCCTCTAATCAGAAACTGGCTGGAAAGGAGATCGTTGAAGGATGGGGATTATACTGAGTGTAAACAAACTACATCTGAAGTGATGAAAAAGTGATAAGTAGCCATTCACATGTTTTTGTGAAAATGTTCAGTAATGACCAATTCACAAACTCTCAAAGGAAGCTTTCCCTTTTTCTTTTTTGATAGCTCCAATTACAAGAACATTTACCTTAGTTTGAACAAAATCTCACTTATCTTTAACTTGCATCTTTTCTCTTGATCTGCTGTCTGACTTGGAGCATACTAAGTCTTCTCCCTTAGACTAAACTTCTCCATTTAAACTAAAATGCTAAACAGCTTGGTTATTTTATAATTTTCTCACATAAAGTGAACTTAAACTGCAGATCATTTCAATATTTTGAATGCCCATAACAGACTGCACTTCAGTTTTTTGATGGTGGCATTAATGTGCTAATGTGGCCTGACCCACATGTAACCTATAAAGGAAATCGTAACTCTACTAATTTAACCCAATATTGCAACATATATATTTACGACATCAACATTAACCTTATAAATATAAAAAAATCTAGGATTTTGTCCTTTCATAATTTCACATGTGATTTTAAATCTAAGTGTAGGATGTTTTATGAAGCCCTATTACATTTTATCTTGGTCATTTTTGACCATTGTTCTAATTGGCCAAGATTTTCTTGAATGTAAGTTTTTATTAAAGACTAAATTAACTTTAAATGAGTGAATTGAATAAAAAATACACTTTTATAAGAGTCAAGACATACTTACATATATTTTGTTTTCTTCCTTGTTATTGTCTGAATGTATCCCCTCAAATTCATATGTTGAAACTAACCCCCAAGGTAATGGTGTTAGAAGGTGGAGCCTTTGCAACCGATGGAATGGGAAAAGATATTTGCAAATGACAAAGCGGACAAAGGGCTAGTATCCAAAATCTATAAAGAACTCACCAAACTCCACACCCAAAAAGCAAATAATCCAGTGAAGCAATGGGCAGAAAACAGGAATAGACACTTTTCTAAAGAAGACATCTGGATGGCCAACAGGCACATGAGAAGATGCTCAACGTCACTGCTCATCAGGGAAATACAAATCAAAACCACACTGAGATACCACCTCACACTGGTTGGAGTGGCTAAAATGAACAAATCAGGAGACTATAGATGCTGGAGAGGATATGGAGAAACGGGAACCCTCTTGCACTGTTGGTGGGAATGCAAACTGGTGCAGCTGCTCTGAAAACCAGTGTGGAGGTTCCTCAAAAAATTAAAAATAGATCTACCCTATGACCCAGCAGTAGCACTGCTAGGAATTTATCCGAGGGATACAGGAGTGCTGATGCATAGGGGCACTTGTACCCCAATGTTTATAGCGGCACTTTCAACCATAGCCAAATTATGGAAAGAGCATAAATTTCAATCAGCTGATGAATGGATAAAGAAATTGTGGTTTATATACACAATGGAATACTACTTGGCAATGAGAAAGAATGAAATATGGCCTTTTGTAGCAATGTGGATGGAACTGGAGAGTGTTATGCTAAGTGAAATAAGTCATACAGAGAAAGACAGATACCATATGGTTTCACTCTTATGTGGATCCTGAGAAACTTAACAGAAGACCATGGGGGAGGGAAAGGAAAAAAAAAAGTTAGAGAGGGATGGAGGCAAACCATAAGAGACTCTTAAAGACTGGGAATAAACTGAGGATTGGTTGATGGGAAGTGGGAGGGAGGGGAAAGTGGGTGATGGGCATTGAAGAGGGCACCTTTTGGGATGAGCACTGGGTGTTGTGTGGAAACAAATTTGACAATAAATTTCATATAAAAAAATAATTACAATAAAAAAAAAAGAAGATGGAGCCTTTGGAAGGTGATTGATTAGGTCATGAAGATGGAGCCCTTATGAACGAGATCAGTGACCTTATTAAACAGGCCCCAGAGATATACCTTGCCCCTTCTGCCATGAAAAGTTGGCAGTCTGCAACCTTGAAGAAGGTCCTTACTAGAAACAGATCAAAGACTCTGGAACTATGGGTAATAAATTCTTTTTGTTTATAAGCCATCTAGACTATGGAATTTTGGTAAAGCAGCCTGAATAGATTAAGACATTCTAAGAAACCCACACTCTTGGGAAAATTCTCCCAGTTATGTGTTTCCTTATTCTTCTTTTCCCTTTTCCCATTCCTTTTATCTGTCTCTCTTACTGCCTCCTCTCATTCTGAATTTTTATCATTTATTTATTTATTTTTAATTTTAGAGAGAGGGCACAAGAGCATGCATGCACAAGCTAGGGAGAGGGGCAGAGGGGGACAGAGAGAGAATCTCAAGCGGTATCCATGCCCAGGGCCCAGCCTGTTGCAGGGTACCTGAGCTGAAATCAAGAGTCAGATGCTCAACCAACTGAGCCACCCAGGTGCTCCTGAATCTTGATTAGGCTTGAGCTCCAAGCCCTTCACTGACATTGTTAAGAAGTAGCATGGAGATGACAAAGATACTGAGGGTTATTTCCTACTTATAAGTAAGGAGGTTTAGGTTAAAATTCTGTAAAAATAAGCTCCATCTTTTAAAATAATAAGGCATAAAGAGATAAAAAAATAAAGAATAAGTATACCTACCTTATTTTCCTCACTATATAATAAAAAATATGTTTTCTTTATCCTTAGGAACTGATAATCCCTAGATTATGACCAAAATGAACCAAGGGAGAAAAAACACAATTTTCTGAAAGATGACAATTTACTATGTAATGGTGCCATTTTATTATCCTACTTAATTGCAAGAAAAATATCCTTTTTCCTTATCCAATGATTAAAATGCCTTTGATATCACTGCGACTAAAGAACAGTTCATTTATTTTTATGGAGCATTTTATTATTGAGATAATGATTGAAAGGTCAAATTTATACATTAGATTTTGTTGGTGGGGAGAACATGTAAAGAAGTCAATTGAAAAGATTTTTCCTGTGTGTTGCAGCATTGCATATCTAAGTGCAAATGATATGATAAATATCATATAATAAAGCAAACATCTCACACTTACAGGGTTAAACTTTGGTTCGATTATTGGTGCTGGTAGGTGAGGAGGAGTCGAATGATATGGAACTGCCGAAGATGGAGTTAATGTTGGTGCAAAGAGCTCTACCTAGCCTCTCAGGTAAGTGCTTCCAGCTTTAACCATAGTCCCTACTGAGTAAAGTGACATTAAAAACAAAACAAAAACTGTGTCTCCAGTTACAGCTTTCTTATTTGTGAAAGTTACAAAACAGATGAACATAAGGGAAGGGAAGCAAAAATAATATAAAAACAGGGAGGGGGACAAAACATAAGAGACTCTTAAATATGGAGAACAGAGGGTTACTAGATGGATTATGGGAGGGGGATGGGCTAAAGGGATAAGGGACATTAAGGAATCTACTCCTGAAATCATTGTTGCACTATATGATAACTAACTTGGATGTAAATTAAAAAAAAAAAGAAATTAAAATACATGCAAAAACAAAAAGAACAAACATACAACATACACAGATATTTTGGTTCTCTGGATAGCTGTACCTGATAAATTATAAAAATAAGACAAGATTAATCTTTCTTTCACAGTTATGAGATGAGTGGCTATCTTATGTACATTATTTCATTGTAGCACTCACCTGATTCTAAGAGCGGATATTATCAGTCAGCTCTTACAGATAGATAAACTGGTACTCAGACCAGTTAAATAACCTTCTTAAACTTATGGAAGTAATAATTGTCAGGGTTCCAAATTTAAAACGGAATCTATCTGTAACAAAATCCCCTGCTCTTTTCCTTAAAAAATGCAATGCTTCAGGAAAAGAATAATTGACTTTTATTATGTCAGGTTCTGACCATCACGGAATCGTAAATATTATTGAAATTAATATAGCCCTTTCTTCCTGGAGACTTCTTGCACCCAAGAAGAGTCAAAAAGCACATGAAAATTGTCAAAAAACCATTGTTATTTTTAAAAACTACAATTGCCAAGAGACAGATTCTAACCTGTTTGCTGAGTCACTGGAGAAGGATTAGAGGGAGGATAATGTTCATGGAGACAAATCATGCTTTATGAATTTCATAGGAGAAAGCTAAAAGAAAAGGAATTTAATACTGAATTTAACTTCTTAAGCACTGTGTTAGTGATTTTCGCAGATTTTTAAAAAAAAATTTTTTTTTCAACGTTTATTTATTTTTGGGACAGAGAGAGACAGAGCATGAACGGGGGAGGGGCAGAGAGAGAGGGAGACACAGAATCGGAAACAGGCTCCAGGCTCTGAGCCATCAGCTCAGAGCCCGACGCGGGGCTCGAACTCACGGACCGCGAGATCGTGACCTGGCTGAAATCGGACGCTTAACCGACTGCGCCACCCAGGCGCCCCTCACAGATTTTATATATCAGCTTTTCTCTTTCTAAAATCGAGAAAGGACAACTAAGGATTTGGAAAGTTATGTAACTTCCTAAGTGGCCAGCCAGCCAGTGATGGGATCAGGATTTAAAGCCATCATTCTAATATCAAAGCTAGCATTTTTTGTTTCTTGGTTAGTATGTATGCAATATTTTAGTTCAAAGTTCTGATTATTTAAGATTACATGAGATGGATAAAATGATATTTATTTATTGCATACTTACTACATGCCAGACCATGATTAGGGTTTTATTTGAATTAGCACTAATCCTCACAGTCACTTTTTATGTGTTTTCTTATTATCCCATTTTACAGATGCAGGAACTCAGACTCAGGGAAATAAATGATGTGGGAAGTGGAAGAGTCCTTGTTCAAATCGAAATCTATCTCCAAATTAATGCTGTTAAATGTTAAACAACAGTGGATTATTGATTTCCCTGGAGTAGGGTTAAAAAAAAACAAAATAATTAGGAGCCAATGAACCATTGGGATTTTAATGCAAACATTTAAATATTTAATGAAATTAAATGGTGAGATATTTTATTATATTGTTTTCTTAAAAAAAGGTCTTGAATTATTATGTATCTGATTGCAACTATATAAAAAATAAACATATTTGTGGATAAGTCTTAAGAAGATAAAAATTAAACATGAGTAATTTGGTAGAATGGTGGTATTATACATTAATTTCATCCAAGTTTTACTCATTGTTATGGTAATATTACCTTTTTAACTTTTTAGGATAACAGGGGAAAGCAAAGACTGATACCTAAAAGTGACATGAAGTTTAAATCAAGTAAAAAATACATATCTGTAAAATTATTTTTACTGCAAAAAACTTAAATTTTATTTTTTATTTTTATATTCTAAATGTTTAGTTTATTCATTTTTGAGGGATAGAGTGTGAGTGGGGGAGAGGCAGAGAGAGGGAGACAGAGGATCTGAAGCAGGCTCTGTGATGACAACAGAGAGCCTAATGTGGGGCTCTGTGAGATCATTACCTGAGACGAAGTCGAATGCTCAACTAACTGAGCCACTCACGTGCCCCAAGAAAATTAAATTTTATACCTGAGTATGAGATCTTAAAAAAAAAATCCTTCTAATTTACACTAATCCCTTTGTCTCTAATTTTTATGTCACTGAGTTATTAAGCTTTTGCATAAACTTAATTTTACACCATTTTCTTTTTAAATCTTATATATACAATTTGAGGGTATATATAAGATGAAAATGAAGCAGTTCAAGTCTACTCAATAACACTTCTCTTCATTAGAATCTACTCTTTTTGGTTCAGAATCTTCATGTAAAATTTTAAGGCTGAGTTTCTGAAACTGGCAAACGTCTATCTACCCAGTGTTTTTGTTTCTCTGATCCCTATGGATCTACTGATTAGAATTTGTTTTCTTATGACTTCAGTAATAAATTTATGGGCAAATTTATGCTTTCAGTCATGGCAAATTGAGAAATTCTCTTGCTAAGAGAAATGAGAAAAGTTAAGGACTATTTACTTGAAGGCATGAAAAACCAATAAGGCAATGGAGAATGAGAAAGCTAAGGTCTGGGGAAAGAGAGGTACACCCAATATTTGGGGCTGCTTTTGCCTCAAGAGTTTCTATAGATTTCAGGTGAGGTAATTGAATGGCTGGGAAACTGAAAGGACCTTTGAAATGTTATGAAGCTGGAGGAACAAAAATTCCAGTCTAGGCACTCCAAGAGAGGGCACCTTAAATCTCTCATATTTGGTTAAGATAAGTAAGGGTGCAATCAAAATAGGTTACTTTTGTATACAGGTTGGAGCCCAGCTTTAAATAATTTTAAGCCTTAACATTGGATGAAGATGCTTCCAGAATGCTCCCAGTCTATCAGAGGTAAATGTAAATTCTCTTCTGAGAATTATATCATCATCATCTGAAGCCTCATATTATTTCCACAATTTCAGATTTGCAATGCTGAATACTCACTCAAAAATAACAGGCATACAAGTAGTTAAGACCACAAGGACAAAAATAAAGGAAAGGCAATGGGCATTAGAAACATAACCCATGGAGCTCCTGATAAAAGATTTATGAGACATAGACTTTAAAATAACTATGGTTAATATGTTGAAAAAGATAGCAGATGAGCTTGGAGATTTTAGTAGAGAATTGAAAGCTATAAAAACCAAATGCAAACTCTACAACTGAAAAAAAGTACAATATTTAAAATTGAGAAATCAATGGCTGGGTTTAACAGCAGATTGGACACAGTTGAAGAGAGAATTAATTGAGATATGACTTTGCAACAAAATCAATGGAAGCTAGAGGAGTGGGATGTTAAAATGCTAAAATTAAATAACTGCCAGTGAGAGTACTAAACTTAAGGGATTTTCTTATAAGATTAAAGATAAAGACAATTTTTGAACAGCAGCAACAAAAATCCTGAATTTATCACTCTAAATAAAATAAAGGAAATAAAAGATAGATTTCTAATGGAAAGAAACAAATCCCAAATGGAAGTCCAATGAAGCAGAAGGGAATAAAAAACAGTAAAATTATAATTATCTGAAAATATATAAATAAATACTAACTGCACAAAAAAGCAATAACAGTCGTTTCTAGATTTTATTGTATACATAAAATGAAAAACATGATAACAATAACCCAAAAGACAGGAGGTGGAACAAAAAAGTTAAATTGTTCCTACACCTTGCATTCTCTGATAGCTTCACCCAGACACCTTATGCCTTTCCCATCCTTATTTTTTCTTCATAGAATTTTCAAGCACCTATCCATGTGTATTGGTTGCTTATATATTTACTCTCTCTCTAGCACTTGTTGAATGTAAGATCCATGAAAGTGATTTATTGTATTCCTGGTGTCACCTGGTGACATCAACAAACCAGAATAGTAGGTACTCCATAAATATTTGTTGAATCACTTAATAATAAATATAATTGCAAACTATTTGCAAATTTACTTTTTAAAAATAATGTAGTGTTATAGAAACAATTGCTTATATGTAGGAAGTACTGTTAAAAATAATAAATCTTGGGGTGCCTGGGTGGCTCAGTCAGTTGGGCGTCTGACTTTGGCTCAGGTCATGACCTCAACAGCTTGTGGGTTCAAGCCCCACATCAGGCTCTGTGCTGACAGCTCAGAGCCTGGAGCCTGCTTCAGATTCTGTGTCTCCCTCTCTCACTCTCTCTCCCCCACTCATGCTCTGTGTGTCTTTCTCAAAAAAGAAATAAACATTAAAAATAATAATAATAAATCTTAAAGGGGTAATTTGGAAAAGACATGTCTGTCTTGCTCTGTCTTTTAGCTTTGACTTATCAAAATCAGCTAGGTTGGTAATGTTATATACTGACTTAATCTAAGTCAACATGGCATTTTAATAATAGGAAAAGTCTGAAAAATGATGGTATGACTGGATCATAGTGTCATGGCAACTACGATTAATGACTACCTTTATAAATGTTAACGTGTTTTATGCTGTAGAATATCAGGGATATCACATTACTTCCCATATATATGTTTGCAAATTAATCTGAGAAGTAGATTATCATCTTATCTTTATGTATAAAAATACTTTATATTTTTAAGTAATGATGCAATCTTCTTGAATATATTTGGAACTTTTCTCTCCACAACTACTTAGAAATGTAATCAAAAAAAGTTTATTGAATTAAGATGTTTGATAATATTAAATTCTTCATGCCAACTGTTTACTTTTCAATTAACAAATCTATGTTAGTAGGAATAAATCTTTTTGGAAGACAGAGTAAATAAATCACATTTCCAAGTGAATCACTTGGAAGAAGTAAAAACAGCTTAAAAATGCACCTATTGAAGAAAATGTCTTGCATCAGTCAGGGTCTTTGAAGGGGAATAATGACACACTTAAGTGAGTTAATTCTAGAGAATTTAATGTGGGGACTATTTACAGAGCCAAAGATAGGACATGGGACATGAATAAGGGTTGGTGTGTATTCAAAGCCAGCACAACAGGGAGCTGTGTCTGTTTCTAGGCTGAAGAAGCAAGGAAGAGAGCGGTTATGGAGAGGGCTGTACTTCCAGGGGAGAATCACCCAAAGGAGGTAGGGTCCTCCATAAAGTTACGCAGCCCTGCAGGCAAGGAGCTGGGGCAGTGTCCCACCTCATTCTCCCCCTTTAGAACCACTCCCTCTGCCTCACAGTGTCCAAGCACACCTCAGAAGCCATAGGGCAAAGGAGGCTGGGAGATCCAGTCTATAAAATTCAATTTCCTGGGGGCTATGGAAGGTGGAGAAGGGCAAAGAATTCTTCCGGAGTGCAAAGGCACAGTGTTCGGCATATACCCTCAAATAACTCAAAGACATAAAAGTGAAATGAAACATGAAGTTGTAAACATTGCATTGTGTTTTCCACTGGTGCTTCATGATTCTGAAGTTATTCTATGCAATTACATGAGAGGACATCATAACATTTAAACTGAATAAGCAAATTTATCATGCAAAGAAAACTATTTCAGAGAAAACACATTCTAAAAGCTTGAAGTCAAAGTATTTTTCCCATAACCATATTAAAACCCCTGTAAATAAACTCTAGTAATGCAACAGCTAATCACTTAAATTGAGATTTGTGAAGAGTTAACGGATGCTAAAACAAAAAACAGAATACATCAAATGAAAATGGAATCATTTCACTAAAACATTGTTCAAAAGATTTGCTTTTTAACAAATGATAATTTTTAATTATTCTAGATTAAGCAATTCTTTAAAAATATTTCAAACCATAAATTCATTCATTCATTTAAGCATTTAATTAGCATCTCCTACATTCTAGGGACTACATGAAAACTTTAGGCTACAAATCAGTCAGAAATGGGCGTTTGTCAGACATAAACACTGCTCTTCTTGAACTTACATAAACACTAGATATCCAAAATAAGTGCTTGTAGTTTTGCATATTAGAAACGTATTATATAGTTCTGGACTTTGATTAAATATTCATATTTGGAGTGATGTCCTGATAGGTGCCCATGAATCTATCAGAAAATATTATTGTACTCAGTGGTACTGACTCATTTCATTTATGGTAAACATTAGCAAAAAGTATTTCTTTAATGACAATGGTTATTCTCAAAAGGGAGACGATAAAAGATTTTCAATCAACTTCAGAATCAACATGGAATATTGTATTAACATTAAAATCATTCTAAGTAATGCAAATTTGAGTGTATATTAAAATAGGAACACTGAAATAAGTTCAATGAACTCTTGTGGGTTTTTAGATAGCTGATAATTATTTCTGAAATTATGAACATTCCAACACATTGAGGCAAATTACCAAGAGTTTCATGATTATAATGTACATAAGTAATAAGATTGACCTTACTTATTGAAAGATTCAGGGGTGGCATTTTCTTAATGTCATATTACGTCAAAATGAAATAGAGACTAATATGTTTTTAAATTCTTATGCAATATTGCTTCCAAGTCATGAGACACATCTAGCGAAGAAAGGATGTTTTCCTTAAGGGCACATAGAATAGATTTTGCCTCAAGAAAAACTTCATAGCACATAGAAATCTTCACATGCTGAATTGTATCCTTATATTTGTACTTATCCTTATGAAATGATATATGAAAATAGTACAGAAATCCTAGTCCATTATTCCAAACACAAGCTAGTTAGATGTAGTGACTGCATATGAGTTATGTCTGAGCAGAAGACTGAAGCCATTAGGATGACTTAAATGAAGAGCCTTTAGTTGAGGTATATGTATGGATATAAAGACAAGAGTGAATAAGGGATGTTGTAGCATCCAGAGACTAACAACACTAGGAAATGATTACAACATCTAGAGAAGGGTGAATATTTTACTGGAGCCCAATGAAGAGCTACAAAGAAAGAGATGCAGTGGCTGTCAGAGTTAGAGTGCCGACAAAGGGAGGAAAGCAAAAAGAAATACTCCAATTTCTCCCTGCCTTCAGTCTCTTGCTGTTGCTTCTTGTTGTCCCAAATCACTCCAGGTTAGAAGGGAAGGGACTCCATGTAATATTTCCTACATTTTAAAAACAATTGATGTGGGAGCAACGAGGAGACTGATTAGCAGAGTAAGTAAAAAATGTTCATCACCTCCATCTCTGCAAAAGTACTAATTACATGTACAGGGAATTCATTTTTTAAAATTATTATTTATTTATTTATTGAGAGAGAGAGAGAGCATGCATGCTCCTGTGAACATGTGCATAGGTGGGGGAGGGGCAGAGGGAGAGGGGGAGAGAGAGAGAATCTTAAGCAGGCTTCACATCCGGTGCAGAGCTGGACATGGGGCTCAATCTCATGACTGTGTGATCATGAAAGCCGAAGTCAAGAGTCAGAAGCTTAACTAACTCAGCCATCCAGGGGTCCCTACAAGGAATTTTTTTTAGCTGAAAATTCAAACCTTTATTTTCTTAGTTGTTTTTCTTATTATTTTTACCATATGTTGGTGGTGAAGAAAACATTTTTTGTAAAAATCAAAATACATTAATTCATTTTTTTTCAAAATACCTTTCTAATTTCAAAAATAAATCCCAGAGCACTTTATTGGTATAAAAGCAAGAAAAGTTTATTAATGACTTCAATTTCAAAGTACCTTTGATTAACTAGCACCAACTACATTGGGAGGCAAACTACTTTTCATTAATGATTCTTTTTATTGTTTCCATTACAAAATGTCTCTAATTGACAGCACATATTTTCCAAACAGTCTGCACTATTAGATTAGAAGCCTGATGCTGTTCACATCTGGGTACCTGAGCAAAAATTAATTAAATTTAATAATAATGAAAAGAACCCACAGTAATCCATCATGCCACCACTGTAGCTTGAGCTGTGAAGTTGAATGGGTGCCAAATTAGAAAATGAGTCCATAAAAATATGCCAATTACTGTAATCATAATAAAATTTCTGTCCCAATTCAACTGAATGCAAACCATGATCATCACTTCAAATCAAACTGCTTAGGGTCCCATGTCTTCTAAATGTTAGAGCTTTCCAAATGCACATTTGATACAAAAATTGTGTGAAAGCTTAATAAGAACATACGTTCTCAAAACAATGATGACCCCAATGGGTTATGTAACTCAATGACTGAAACTTACTTTGCATGTGATTCAGTAGGATTTCTTCTTCTTCCTTTTTAATTTATTTTTTTAATGTCGCACAGAGCCCAGTGCAGGGCTCAAACCCATGGAACTGTGAGATCATGACCTGAGCTGGAGTCTGAGGTTTAATTGATTGAGTCACCCAGGCACCCCACCCCGTCTTAAATTTTTTTTCTTTTTTTTTTTTTAATTTTTTTTTCAACGTTTATTTATTTTTGGGACAGAGAGAGACAGAGCATGAACGGGGGAGGGGCAGAGAGAGAGGGAGACACAGAATCGGAAACAGGCTCCAGGCTCTGAGCCATCAGCCCAGAGCCTGACACGGGGCTCGAACTCACGGACCGCGAGATCGTGACCTGGCTGAAGTCGGACGCTTAACCGACTGCGCCACCCAGGCGCCCCAAATTTTTTTTCTTTTTAAATGAAGAGGATTTCTTCTGAGCCTTACTTGGACAAATAGAGGAGCACCACCATAGAAAGTGGAGATGATCATATGTAATTCACTGTATTTTCTATAAAACTATATTTCTATCCAGATATGAAGTTATTACCATATAAGTAAAATGTTGAAAATATTCTTTAGGTTAAAAAGTACTCTCATCAATTTTATATTTTAAGAAAAGAAGGTTTCTTCTCCCTCCGATCCTTGAATTTCATGGATTTGTGTTATTATTCAAAATTCACTGAGAACCTAACTTAAATATATTTTCCTGTATCTTTGTAGTCATGGCATGAAAATAAACTTACAGTCAAGTTTTATTTATGGGCAAGATAGTGAAGAATGGGAGAGAGAAGAGAATCTAATTGTGCACTGATTTCCAGAGGCCCCAATATTTGTATCATGTGTTGCTGTCTCTGCAAGCACCTGTCCCTACTTGCTTGAAATTTTTTCTCGAAGCAAAGTACTAAATTAATCTTGTACAATTCTCCACTTAATGTCAAGTAAAATATATAGGTGAGGGACTGAATTACAACTCTTAAATATTTAATATGTGGACGGAGAAAAATCTATCAGACAATTTGTAACTAAAATAATTACTGGTCTCAAATTGGACGTATGTTTATGTCCCTAGAAAAGGGACACAGAAGTGGGACATTGATCCCTAAAGTCTTGATATTCTAGAAGTATTTGTTCACTTCCAAATAGAACTTCCCTACTTACTGAGTGGTTTTCTAAGTATGCTATGAATGTTGTGTCACACTCTTTCCCAAGTAGGTTTTAAGAAGAAAGAAGGAAAGAGAACACAAGGAAATCAGGTAAATCACTCTTACAAGAAGAGGAATGGCACAGGTTCATAAAAGAAATATACCTACCGCACAATTTCTACCACGTCCAGACTAGAGGTGTTCCAAATCTTTGGCAGCATGTGAACCACCAAAACAAAGTCACTCAGAAACACGAGAAATTCACTGGTGAATTGAGGTGGTTTGAAAAAATGAACCCTTGCATCTTTTTTTCTTGCTAAATATAATATCATTCTTTCACAATTCTATACAGTATGCCTCTATTTCTTATAAATATCAAATCTAAAGAATAAAAATTCTTGATTATTTACGCTCATATTCTGTGACGTACAGGTGTTTTTCTTGTTCACTTATACTTGGACTTATACTTTGGTAATGGTTGAAGATGTTAAGTTTCATTTTCTTACTTGCATTCATCATATTTCCCTTTCTGCTCAGGACAGCAGATTTTCTGCCTACTGTTTCCCAAACCTCAGGGTGGGAGATGATAGACAGAAGCAGTAAAGTGAGGTAGATTAGACAACCAAGGCTGGCATGGCTCCAAGTCTGGGAGAATGACTTAGACCTGTGCAAGGTTGCTTTCAGTTTGCTTACTACCAAGCCAATTTCAAAGGACAAACACAAGATTAGGATATGAGTGAGTGGATATCGCTATACTCAGGGGCCTGTGTCTACATAAAGGTGTTTTGTGAATTCAGGGGTCTTACAAACCTGCATGAAATGAGGAATCTACCAGATGAGAGGAACTCAAAACTGTGGACTCCCTCCAAGTTCTCCCTCCAATTCTATTCCAAGTCCCAGGATGATAGTGGCCATGGTGGTACTCGTCTCCACACAATTTATCATGTGAGGGGATTCTTACTTGGCCGCAGCTATAAATTTCAAGTTCCTTTTCTGACTACATACATCATCAGGCCTACTTGAAATTTTTACTTAGTAGTCTTGTCCATATGAGATTTAAAAGGTATTTTACCAGGGAGGGGAAGAGATGAGAGGGAGAGAGGAGAAAAAGAAGGGAATTGATGGGTTCTGTGCTTATAGTCAGGGCAGCTCACCAGTAATGTAACATGATCCAGAGAAAAATGCCTATGTCAAGAATCTAAGTTGATAGAAAAAAACCCATGTCTCAAAGAGCAGCAGGGACTGTCCGCTTCAATGGCCAAGCTGGCTATTGAAGTCAGTACTGGGCGATGTGGAGGTAACCTGGGAACACAGCTTCAGCAGAGCATGGTGTAAGAGTTCAGAATCACGATACAGAAATCAATGGCTGGGGTAGAGGCTATGCCCATAAGGAACAGATCTTAATTTATTTTTTTTACCTACCCAAAAGAACAGAGGCTTAGAATCCAAAATTAAGTTTCAGAAGATGAAATTATATTTCTTTAACAACTGAATCTGTGAACAAAGTTTTATGTGTTTCATGCTCATTAATTATTTTCTGTATTATATTCGTGGAGTTGACTCACCCTGCCTTTGAACTTAATCCTCTTCATTTTTTCCTCACTGACTTTTACAGGTACTTTTTTGTTTCATCTTGTTATCTAAAGTCCATGCTGCCATACCCCATTTGTTGTTGCCAACCAGTTTAAGCATAGCTCTTATTCTATCATCCAGACATATGATACAAACACACACAGATGTGTTCATTTCTTACACTGAATAAAACTGAAAGCATTTGTATGATATTTACCTTTTGGCTTTTGAACAATTACATGTGATGATCACCCAAATTTCCTCAGGTAAGTATTTTTGTGCTATATGTAATGGGATCCCTATGCATATTGGATAATTTAAAAAAATATTTCCATTAGGATAGTATTGACTTGTTCAAAGAATGAGTAGGAAAATGTGTAGAAACTGGAACATTAGGCCTTTTAAGTCATCTTGCACCATATTATAAAAAAAAAAGCTTTCTTCTTTGAATTGTTACTTTTTCCTAGCAAGAATAGTACTGTGTAAATGTCATCTTAAAAATATATTTCATACATCAATGTCAAGGCTATGTTATTTTTTTTCATATGGAAGAGAGGACGTCTCATAAGAGTTACCTTCATTGTAGATTCTCCAAGATGACTTGTGGCTGTTCTCATGGACCCTTAAGCTGAACATGAACTTTTTGAAATACTTTTTTATTGGCAATTATATTGTGAGATCCTTGGCTTGATTGTAACATTTGCTTTTTAGGCCACTTAGAAAGATTTATTTCTTAAAAGAAGCTTAAAAACTCTCAAAAAATTGATCTACAATTTTAAATATAAATAAATAAGCATATCTATGTGCTTAATGTGTGTGTGTTTGTGTCTTTACAGAAAATATAATGTCAGAATGATGCCAGGGAGTGACTATTGCTTTAATATTTAGAGTGGTGTGAGATACATCATTTACATGTTCAAAGCAATAATTTTCTGTTCTCTTATCGAACGAAATATAATAGTATGAGCTGTACACATAGTTTGAAAGTTTGGAAATCAAAAAGTAATGTGAAATCCCAATGGTTAAGGACTTTGAATTTTTATTTACTATAAATTCATAAACTGCTATATCTAAACATAAAATTAAATTTGGATTCACTGGGTTATTAAAAACATTGACATGAATCTCAAAACCTATGTAAATTAAACTGACTGAAATGGAAGATGCTCACAATGCATACATATCTCTATACTGAATAAACCTGGAACATTACCAGTCACCAGTGGTAATTTCTGTTGAGGGGAATAGGGTGGCTCTGCTTTTAACCAAGGATATGTGTGTCTGTGTGTGTCTGTGTACTTGGGCTGGTTTGTATCTAAACTTGTGAATTTTCCCAAGATGGTTCTATTGAAAAATATTATCTCCCTCTGTGCCCATGAGTTTATTCATGTTTGTCAACCAATTTGTCTCAGTTTTGGGTTTAGAAAAATGGCCACCACAGGCATATAACCTCTAGGTAAAATTTCAGCCATCCTCTTTCCTATTACTGCATATCTGGTTAACACCTAGCATATGAATTAGATAGCAGACACTCCCAAAGTGAGGACTGTCACAGAATAGGCACATAAGGTCAGATAAACATTGATATCTGGGTCATGAGCACATGCTGTGCACCAGTGAGCAGAGCATCAATCACTGTGTGATAGACATGAATTTGGACCTGATCCAAACAGAGGTGAACTAGTAGGCTGTCACATGGAGAGGTCTCGGGAAGATTTTAATCCGAGAGCATTTAGAAGTAAGCATACAATTTGTGTTTTGATTGTTAAGCAGAACACTTTTCCCAGCAGATTTCAAAGTAGCACAATGGCAAAACAGTGTTTTTGTCACTTTGAAAAATAGTCTTATTTAACAATGAACACAAATTTCTGGGTAAACAAAGCCCACTTAAGATAAAGCTAATGAGGCGTTTAGTGAAGAAGAGAATATCTGAACATTATGAGGAGGTGGAAAGAAAGGTCTTTTATTCTTGGAGTTCAGGATACACAGAGTAATAAGTAATGCAGTTAAGGATCCGCTTCCTGAGTGCCTTCCATTACCATCACCTCCCACCGTGCGTGCGTCCTCAGACATGTATCGTACATCATATAGTAAATTGTTGGTTGGAAGAGTACAAAAAGTGGGTCATAATATTCTACCTTGAAAATTATATCCAGAATCTAAGAAAACAGTCTCCATGCAAACATGAAAGGGACTCTGAATTTTTACAAGAAATGCTTACAGTCAGTAAGAAACTTCAGTTTCTGTGAGGTATTATAGCGTATCTACAGAAGGTAGTGATCGTCAGTGGATCTTTAATGATTACAGTGCTTTATTTTTCAAAGCATCTCCCTAAAATGCAGAGCCGTGCCATCGAGGCAACTACAAGACCCGGAAAAAAGTTAGAATCATCTTTATTTAAGCATGGGATGCAAGGAAAAACAAAAACAAAAACCTTGCTTAGTGCATGGGGATGAAATGCCACCAAACAAAGATGTCTAAAAAAACTGGAGATGGTAATAATAGTTTCAAACACACAATGCCCTTTACTCTGTAGCCAAGCTCCAGTGCTGAGTTGGCTGCATAAAGTAATGAAAATAAAATTGCTATTAGAGAAAATGGCCTGAAATATAATGTCACAATCCTTCCTCAGAGCCAGAGTCACTAAAACCATTGAAACTCAGTTGTTTAACACACTGTGCTCACTTTGGGTTGGTTGCATAAAACCTGACTTGCAAAATTTCCCCAGATGGAAAAATAAAACACTCACATCTCTTTATTTTTATTTTTTTAAATTTTTTTTACATTTATTTATGTTTGAGAGACAGAGAGAGACAGCATGAGCAGGGGAGGGGCAGAGAGAGGGAGAGACAGAATCAGAAGCAGGGTCCAGGCTCTGAGCTGTCAGCACAGAGCCAGATGTGGGGCTCTAACCTACCAACTGTGAGATCATGACCTGAGCTGAAGTCGGATGCTTAACCGACTGAGACACCCAGGCACCCCTCACATCTCTTTAAATATTACAAGGACTAAAATGTTTTTTTTAATTTTAAATAAATATACTGTATCCATCTAACGGCCAGTTTTGTAGATGTTAATGTTCCTGCCAAGGAGATTGAAAAGAGAAAAGGTGATGGCTCTGTTGTTCATATTTTTATCCATTTTATTTGTTTATTTTCACACAACTAGCAAACTATCTTTCACTTGTTTGCAGCATATTATGATGAATGTTCCAATAATATAAGCACACAAGATGTCAAATCTTAATGTTTGGAGTTAAAGTCCACATTTGGGACTGTTAACCTTTTGCACTGAGATATGGTTTACAGAGAAGGAATTAATTGTTCATTTTACATCAAAAAAATGTTTCAACACTTTATTAAGTAAGCTCATTTAAATAACATACAAGAAAGCCTCCCTAATATTAAATTTAGTGTTAAAAACAGCATTGTTACCACAAAATAGTGGATGTGAATCAAATGAAATTAAACATCAGTCTGTCTTCCGATAATGATAGATAGTAGATTGAGGTAAAAAGGAATCAGAAAAATGCTGTTTGGACTGAAATTCTTGCAAAATCAACAAGAGGAAACAGAAATGCACTGAATGGTAGGAAAAGACATTAGGTTTTAGGATAGTAACATAGATTCAAGGAAAAGAATGGCTCTTTACAGATGCCTCATGTAGTATTAAGTGGTGTAAGTAGACTACACATAGTTCAAGAGTTTTAATAACATTTTTATGTGCAGATACTTACTCATTTCTGTTTATTGGGTCTAGTCTGTCCCAGCCAACTAATTTTGTGCTTTAATATCTTAAATTGATCCTATGTCCTACAGCTGAAGGCTCATTCCAAGCACATTACCCTCCTGACAATTTTTTGAACCTGCCAAGCCTTAATGTTTCTGTCTGTGCTGTTTCTTTGGCCTCAGACGCCGTGTCACTGGATATCCACAGGGTTACCCTGTTATTACTCCGTGTTTCTCCTCCCTTCCCTGACCACCAATACAACAAAGAATCCCACTCATCCTCTTATTCTGCCTAAATTTTCTTTTATATTCTACCAATCACCTCATAATTCCTCTTCAAACAATCACATACACTTTTGTGCGCAAAGTCTGCTTATTTCCTTCAAATGTATTGTTTATTCCCTGAGCCTAGAAGTGTCTGGCAGCTCAATAAATATGTTCTAATAAATTAATGCATTTTAATGGGTAATTCTTTTTTTTTAATTTTTAAAAAAATCTTTATTTTTGAGAAACAGAGTGCTAGCGGGGGGAGGAACAGAGAGAAAGGGAGACACAGAATCCAAAGCAGGCTCCAGGCTCTGAGCTGTCAGCACAGTGTCCGATGCAGGGCTCGAACACACAGACTGTGAGATCATGAACTAAGCTGAAGTTGGACACTCAACCAACAGAGCCCCCCAGGTACCCCATAAAACTACTAGTTGTAGTTGAAAAATTAATTTGCCAATCTCTTTGTATTTTTTTTGTATCCCCATTCTTTCAGACTACATATTACATAAAAAAAAAAATTAAAGAGTTTTACTATTTAGGCAAGTGATAAAGCTATATCCTTAAAACAAGAGAGGTTAAATGGATCACTGACTGAAAGTTAAGCATTACTATCCCCTCATGAAAGTGAGGTAATAAACTCATGTTCCCTGTTGATAAAGTTGAGAGTACTATAACCTGATCTACCTTAAAAAGATCCTTTGTGAGCTACAAGTATGTCAAACAGTTCATTTCAATGAAGCTATTTTGGCATAGTCTTGTCAAAATACTCTGGTTAATTACATAAATTAACTTTTGTCAATATGGGCCACAGATATCTTTTTCATCCTATTTTTCTATTGTCTAAATTTCTTGTTTTGATTTTCATAACAAGTTTGTTCTAGCTTCAGATAAGGGAATACTCTTCACTGAATGAACAGAAGAATCAGCAGAAAATTATCAATATATTCAAAATTCTTCTGCTTTTAGGAGGGCTTTCACACTTCCTTCTCATCCTCTGCCTTATACTTCCTAATGAGTCCTTGCACTTTGTGAATCCTTACCATGAAATTTATTTCCTGCCACAGCCCCTGAAATTAGCTATCTTTCTTGATAGTTCCTTTGACAAAATGAGATAAGGAATCTGCCTAGAGATTGGAGTCACTTCTGTCTCTATACTCCTCTTCCAATTCCAAAGGTAATTCAAAGGCTGCCCACAGAAAGACAAAAAAGTGACAATCTCGTCTTCATTTCTGCATTGCCAATATCCTTATCATGTCTACCACTGTTGAAAGAACACATGGTTGAATAAATGAGTAAGTAAATAAGAGTGATTCATTCTCCAGAAAGGCTCCCCAAACAACGGAGAAGTTTATTGAACACAAGACTTCATAGTGACTTTAGATTATACCATTGGGAGCATTTAACTGAAGAGGCTGTACATTAGTTTTGCCCATGACGGCTATAATACTTAAAACTAGATTATTATGTATCAAAACTTGTCAACACAGAAATATATTTTTGAATAGATTTCTTTTCAGATGACAGATTCCTTCTTTTCCCTTTACAATTTATTATGCAAAAAATACTGAGCCATCTTCATTAACATTTAATTTTTCTTCATTTGGGGGTAATAACATAAGGTGGAAAAACCATATCATTCATAAGCAGAAATAGTTTAGTAGGAAAGGAATCCAAAAAGAAGAAAATCGTTGGAGAACCAGTTTGAAATATTACAAAGTGTTAATGGTGTTCGTTTGCTTGCATATTTGCTTTACACAGTGTTAAATCTGGGAGCATTGCTTAATGGTGAGGAGTATGCCACAGACTTACGTCCATATTTTTGATTAGGATTCTGACTCTGCTGTTGACTAGTTATGAATCTGAGCAAGTTATTTCACTTCAGCTTCTTTACCTGTCACTGGATTTATAACCAAAGGGTTTATTCTAAGGGATAACTCTTGTTGCGTTTTCAGAATATTATCTACATTCAATACACATTCAATAGCATTTTGCAATAGTGTTATTAATAAAATAATTATTATCCATCAGAGTAGGAATCTCTAGCCTTTAGGTGGAAAAGAAGTACATATTTCTAACAGGACAATGATTGATTGTTATGCTTATATGCTTATGGTCACGGGTCATGCCAAAGGCATGTGCACTAATAGTGACTTTGATATGTAGGAAAGGAGGGTTTTTAAATGCTAATCTGGAGGCAAAAATATCAAATAAGCAAGTGCCCATTGTGGCAATTTTCTGCAACCACAAACCTATTGCAGTTTTGGTGCAAGTTCTTGACAATCATTCCCACCTTGTATCATTTTCCAATTTCACTGGTCCAAATCCATATTTCTTCAACCCTAGGGTACATATATTTACTCTAAAATAGTCTCCATCACCAGACTCTCTCCACCAAACCTATCATGCTCATCAATTTGCAAATTAATTTTCAGAAAACACTGTTTTCATAATATCACTCTCAGGCTTCAAAACCTTCATTGATTTGTCTCGTGCCTATTATAGAGCAAAGTTCAAGTGCTTTAACTTTCACTCAAAAAACTATATTAGCCCCATATCCATTTCTAAATCTTGATTTGATTTATAATCCTGCATAATATTACTTCTCTAGATACCTTATCATTACATTCCATCACATATTATTTTATACACCACCTTACATATCTAGTCGTTTGGATTGTGTCTTAGGCACTTCTTGAGGCGGATAATAAATTCAGTAAATATATGAATTCCATGTAATGCCTAACAGAGTGCTTAGCATAAAATAGATGCTCAAGTGATATTTTTTTTTTCTGAAATTTATTGACAAATTGGTTTCCATACAACACCCAGTGCTCATCCCAAAAGGTGCCCTCCTCAATACCCATCACCCACCCTCTCCTCCCTCCCACCCCCCATCAACCCTCAGTTTGTTCTCAGTTTTTAACAGTCTCTTATGCTTTGGCTCTCTCCCATTCTAACCTCTTTTTTTTTTTTTTCCTTCCCCTCCCCCATGGGTTCCTGTTAAGTTTCTCAGGATCCACATAAGAGTGAGACCATATGGTATCTGTCTTTCTCTGTATGGCTTATTTCACTTAGCATCACACTCTCCAGTTCCATCCACGTTGCTACAAAAGGCCATATTTCATTCTTTCTCATTGCCACGTAATATTCCATTGTGTATATAAACCACAATTTCTTTATCCATTCATCAGTTGATGGACATTTAGGCTCTTTCCATAATTTGGCTATTGTTGAGAGTGTTGCTATGAACATTGGGGTACAAGTGGCCCTATGCATCAGTGCTCCTGTATCCCTTGGATAAATTCCTAGCAGTGCTATTGCTGGGTCATAGGGTAGGTCTATTTTTAATTTTCTGAGGAACCTCCACACTGCTTTCCAGAGCGGCTGCACCAATTTGCATTCCCACCAACAGTGCAAGAGGGTTCCCGTTTCTCCACATCCTCTCCAGCATCTATAGTCTCCTGATTTGTTCATTTTGGCCACTCTGACTGGCGTGAGGTGATACCTGAGTGTGGTTTTGATTTGTATTTCCCTGATAAGGAGCGACGCTGAACATCTTTTCATGTGCCTGTTGGCCATCCGGATGTCTTCTTTAGAGAAGTGTCTATTCATGTTTTCTGCCCATTTCTTCACTGGGTTATTTGTTTTTCGGGTGTGGAGTTTGGTGAGCTCTTTATAGATTTTGGAGACTAGCCCTTTGTCCGATATGTCATTTGCGAATATCTTTTCCCATTCCGTTGGTTGCCTTTTAGTTTTGTTGGTTGTTTCCTTTGCTGTGCAGAAGCTTTTTATCTTCATAAGGTCCCAGTAATTCACTTTTGCTTTTCATTCCCTTGCCTTTGGGGATGTGTCGAGTAAGAGATTGCTACGGCTGAGGTCAGAGAGGTCTTTTCCTGCTTTCTCCTCTAAGGTTTTGATGGTTTCCTGTCTCACATTTAGGTCCTTTATCCATTTTGAGTGTATTTTTGTGAATGGTGTGAGAAAGTGGTCTAGTTTCAACCTTTTGCATGTTGCTGTCTAGTTCTCCCAGCACCATTTGTTAAAGAGGCTGTCTTTTTTCCATTGGATGTTCTTTCCTGCTTTGTCAAAGATGAGTTGGCCATACGTTTGTGGGTCTAGTTCTGGGGTTTCTATTCTATTCCATTGGTCTATGTGTCTGTTTTGGTGCCAATACCATGCTGTCTTGATGATGACAGCTTTGTAGTAGAGGCTAAAGTCTGGGATTGTGATGCCTCCTGCTTTGGTCTTCTTCTTCAAAATTCCTTTGGCTATTCGGGGCCTTTTGTGGTTCCATATGAATTTTAGGATGGCTTGTTCTAGTTTCGAGAAGAATGCTGGTGCAATTTTGATTGGGATTGCATTGAATGTGTAGATAGCTTTGGGTAGTATTGACATTTTGACAATATTTATTTTTCCAATCCATGAGCAGGGAATGTCTTTCCATTTCTTTAAATCTTCTTCAATTTCCTTCAGAAGCTTTCTATAGTTTTCAGCATACAGATCCTTTACATCTTTGGTTAGATGTATTCCTAGGTATTTTATGCTTCTTGGTGCAATTGTGAATGGGATCAGTTTCTTTATTTGTCTTTCTGTTGCTTCATTGTTAGTGTATAAGAATGCAACTGATTTCTGTACATTGATTTTGTATCCTGCAACTTTGCTGAATTCCTGTATCAGTTCTAGCAGACTTTTGGTGGAGTCTATCGGATTTTCCATGTATAATATCATGTCATCTGCAAAAAGCGAAAGCTTGACTTCATCTTTGCCAATTTTGATGCCTTTGATTTCCTTTTGTTGTCTGATTGCTGATGCTAGAACTTCTAGCACTATGTTAAACAGCAGCGGTGAGAGTGGGCATCCTTGTCGTGTTCCTGATCTCAGGGAAAAAGCTTTCAGTTTTTCCCCGTTGAGGATGATGTTAGCTGTGGGCTTTTCATAAATGGCTTTTATGATCTTTAAGTATGTTCCTTCTATCCCGACTTTCTCAAGGGTTTTTATTAAGAAAGGGTGCTGGATTTTGTCGAAGGCCTTTTCTGCATCGATTGACAGGATCATATGGTTCTTCTCTCTTTTTTTGTTAATGTGATGTATCACGTTGATTGATTTGCGAATGTTGAACCAGCCCTGCATCCCAGGAATGAATCCCACTTGATCATGGTGAATAATTCTTTTTATATGCCGTTGAATTCGATTTGCTAGTATCTTATTGAGAATTTTTGCATCCATATTCATCAGGGATATTGGCCTGTAGTTCTCTTTTTTTACTGGGTCTCTGTCTGGTTTAGGAATCAAAGTAATACTGGCTTCATAGAATGAGTCTGGAAGTTTTCCTTCCCTTTCTATTTCTTGGAATAGCTTGAGAAGGATAGGTATTATCTCTGCTTTAAACGTCTGGTAGAACTCCCCTGGGAAGCCATCTGGTCCTGGACTCTTATTTGTTGGGAGATTTTTGATAACCGATTCAATTTCTTCGCTGGTTATGGGTCTGTTCAAGCTTTCTATTTCCTCCTGATTGAGTTTTGGAAGTGTGTGGGTGTTCAGGAATTTGTCCATTTCTTCCAGGTTGTCCAATTTGTTGGCATATAATTTTTCATAGTATTCCCTGATAATTGTTTGTATCTCTGAGGGATTGGTTGTAATAATTCCATTTTCATTCATGATTTTATCTATTTGGGTCATCTCCCTTTTCTTTTTGAGAAGCCTGGCTAGAGGTTTGTCAATTTTGTTTATTTTTTCAAAAAACCAACTCTTGGTTTCGTTGATCTGCTCTACAGTTTTTTTAGTTTCTATATTGTTTATTTCTGCTCTGATCTTTATTATTTCTCTTCTTCTGCTGGGCTTAGGCTGCCTTTGCTGTTCTGCTTCTAGTTCCTTTAGGTGTGCTGTTAGATTTTGTATTTGGGATTTTTCTTGTTTCTTGAGATAGGCCTGGATGGCAATGTATTTTCCTCTCAGGACTGCCTTTGCTGCGTCCCAAAGCGTTTGGATTGTTGTATTTTCATTTTCGTTTGTTTCCATATATTTTTTAATTTCTTCTCTAATTGCCTGGTTGACCCACTCATTCGTTAGTAGGGTGTTCTTTAACCTCCATGCTTTTGGAGGTTTTCCAGACTTTTTCCTGTGGTTGATTTCAAGCTTCATGGCATTGTGGTCTGAAAGTAAGCATGGTATAATTTCAATTCTTGGAAACTTATGAAGGGCTGTTTTGTGACCCAGTATATGATCTATCTTGGAGAATGTTCCATGTGCACTCGAGAAGAAAGTATATTCTGTTGCTTTGGGATGCAGAGTTCTAAATATATCTGTCAAGTCCATCTCATCCAATGTCTCATTCAGGGCCCTTGTTTCTTTATTGACCGTGTGTCTAGATGATCTATCCATTTCTGTAAGTGGTGTATTAAAGTCCCCTGCAATTACCACATTCTTATCAATAAGGTTGCTTATGTTTATGAGTAATTGTTTTATATATTTGGGGGCTCCGGTATTCGGTGCATAGACATTGATAATTGTTAGCTCTTCCTGATGGATAGACCCTGTAACTATTATATAATGTCCTTCTTCATCTCTTGTTACAGCCTTTAATTTAAAGTCTAGTTTGTCTGATATAAGTATGGCTACTCCAGCTTTCTTTTGGCTTCCAGTCGCATGATAAATAGTTCTCCATCCCCTCACTCTCAATCTAAAGGTGTCCTCAGGTCTAAAATGAGTCTCTTGTAGACAGCAAATAGATGGGTCTTGTTTTTTTATCCATTCTGATACCCTATGTCTTTTGGTTGGCGCATTTAATCCATTTACATTCAGTGTTATTATAGAAAGATACGGGTTTAGAGTCATTGTGATGTCTGTATGTTTTATGCTTGTAGTGATGTCTCTGGGACTTTGTCTCACAGGGTCCCCCTTAGGATCTCTTGTAGGGCTGGTTTAGTGGTGACAAATTCCTTCAGTTTTTGTTTGTTTGGGAAGACCTTTATCTCTCCTTCTATTCTAAATGACAGACTTGCTGGATAAAGGATTCTCGGCTGCATATTTTTCCTGTCTAGCACCCTGAAAATCTCTTGCCAATTCTTTCTGGCCTGCCAAGTTTCAAAAGAGAGATCAGTCACGAGTCTTATAGGTCTCCCTTTATATGTGAGGGCACGTTTACCCCTTGCTGCTTTCAGAATTTTCTCTTTATCCTTGTATTTTGCCAGTTTCACTATGATATGTCGTGCAGAAGATCGATTCAAGTTACGTCTGAAGGGAGTTCTCTGTGCCTCTTGGATTTCAATGCCTTTTTCCTTCCCCAGTTCAGGGAAGTTCTCAGCTATGATTTCTTCAAGTACCCCTTCAGCACCTTTCCCTCTCTCTTCCTCCTCTGGGATACCAATTATGCATATATTATTTCTTTTTAGTGTATCACTTAATTCTCTAATTTTCCCCTCATACTCCTGGATTTTTTTTATCTCTCTTTTTCTCAGCTTCCTCTTTTTCCATAACTTTATCTTCTAGTTCACCTATTCTCTCCTCTGCCTCTTCAAGCCGAGCTGTGGTGGTTTCCATTTTGTTATGCATTTCGTTTAAAGCGTTTTTCAGCTCCTCGTGACTGTTCCTTAGTCCCTTGATCTCTGTAGCAAGAGATTCTCTGGTGTCCTGTATACTGTTTTCAAGCCCAGCGATTAATTTTATGACTATTATTCTAAATTCACTTTCTGTTATATTATTTAAATCCTTTTTGATCAGCTCATTAGCTGTTGTTATTTCCTGGAGATTCTTCTGAGGGGAGTTCTTCCGCTTGGTCATTTTGGATAGTCCCTGGCGTGGTGAGGACCTGCAGGGCACTTCCCCTGTGCTGTGGTGTATACCTGGAGTTGGTGGGCGGGGCCGCAGTCAGACCTGATGTCTGCCCCCAGCCCACCGCTGGGGCCACAGTCAGACTGGTGTGTGCCTTCTCTTCCCCTCTCCTAGGGGCGGGATTCACTGTGGGGTGGTGTGGCTCGTCTGGGCTACTTGCACCCTGCCAGGCTTGTGATGCTGGGGATCTGGCGTATTAGCTGGGGTGGGTAGGCAAGGTGCTCGGGGGCAGGAGGGGCAGGCTTAGATCGCTTCTCCTTAGGTGATCCACTTCAGGAGGGGCCCTGTGGCAGCGGGAGGGAGTCAGATCCGCTGCCGGAGGTTTGGCTCCGCAGAAGCGCAGAGTTGGGTGTTTGCGCGGAGCGAGCAAGTTCCCTGGCAGGAACCGGTTCCCTTTGGGATTTCGGCTGGGGGATGGGCGGGGGAAATGGCGCTGGCGAGCGCCTTTGTTCCCCACCAAACTGAGCTCTGTTGTCAGGGGGCTCAGCAGCTCTCCCTCCCTTTGTCCTCCAGCCTTCCCGCTTTCCGAGCAGAGCTGTTAATTTCTGACCTCCCAGACGCTAAGTCGCGCTTGCTGTCGGAACACAGTCCGCCCGGCCCCTCCGCTTTTGCAAGCCCGACTCGGGGGCTCTGCTTGGCCGGCGAGCCGCCCCTCCGCCCCGGCTCCCTCCCGCCAGTCCGTGGAGCGCGCACCGCCTCGCCGCCCTTCCTACCCTCTTCCGTGGGCCTCTCGTCTGCGTTTGGCTCTGGCGACTCTGTTCTGCTAATCCTCTGGCGGTTTTCTGGGTTATTTAGGCAGGTGTAGATGGAATCTAAGTGATCAGCAGGACGTGCGGTGAGCCCAGCGTCCTCCTAAGCCGCCATCTTGCCACAACTCCAAGTGATATTTTTTTAATACAGTGGTAGAAATTTATATTCAACCTCAGGTTGGGAAGCTCCTGAACCAGAGATTATATAGCCAGTTTAGACAAAAATAAGTCATCTTACATCTCTCCCTCTTTCTCATCTTCAATGTTCATGGTAATAATTTTTCTTAAATATATTTTTATATCTTATTTCTCCTTTTTTTTCTCCTTTTTTTCCCCCTCCTAAGTCTTGCCAAAATTCCCATCCTCCTTTCTCTGGATTATTGAAAGAGTGTGCGAGCCAATCCCCCTATTTCCAAATCAGTCTATTGTATCCATCTTTCTCACTGGTTCCAGACTGATTGTACCCAAGTTCTACTCTGAATATTCTTCAATAGCTTCTGACTGGATGGAACATGGGATCCAAACTTTTTCAAACGATACTCAAAGCTAATAGGTTCTGATCTTTATTTACCTCTACCCATGTTACATTCTATCTTGCTACTGTATGGAATTTCAGTACTTGCGGTTTTGCAATACTGCATTATTTCATGAGTACTTGTCTTTGCCCATTACGGAAGTCATACCCTAGAGTAACTCCCAACCATCCCCAGCCTCTGGTGGCCACACCTTTGAATAATCCTTTTCCCTAAGTGTGGGTGATAACTGTGATTTGCTTCTAATCAATAGAATATGGCAAAAATGATGGAATATCAGTCTTGTGATAAATTTACATTATATAGCAAAAGTAAAGGGATTTTTCAGAAGTAATTAAGGTCTCATATTTTGTATTAATGAAAAGAGAGATGCTCTTAGGTGGGCCTGACTTAAACAGCTGAAAGCCCGTAAAAGGGAGAAATTACCTTGCTGGCCTTAGAGAGACAAATATCCATGTTTGAATTGCCCATATTGAAGGGACCTGGGTATGGTCTCAACCTAATGTCAGCTACCCACCTTCAGATGGTAGCAAGTCAGGATATCAGCCATACAGCCACAGGGAAATTAATTCTACCAACAACCTTAAAGAGCTTAGAAGCCAATTCTTCCTTAATGGAGTATCCAGATGAGAATGCAAACCAGGACACCTTGATCACAGCCATGTGAGACCCTAAGCAGATAACTCAGATAAGCGTGCTTTAGCTAAGATGACACATGGAAGCTATAAGATAATAAATGTGTGTTGTTTCAAACAAACAAATACAGTAGTATTTGTAATGTAGCATTATATAACTAATAAATCATGCCATTGTCTTTGCCTGCAATATGCTTACACTCTGCTTTCTACTCAGTTCTGTATCCCACTAAAATAATCCTTTAAGAACCAACCTAAATATCACGTCCTCCATGAATCATTTTCTTATTTACTACCATTGGTTAGTGCCTTCTCATGTCTTCTCAGAGTGTTTCCTACCTATCTTTATGAATACTAAATCATATCATATTGAAGTTTGATTTTACCTATTTTTCTTCCATGAGCAATGACCTACTTAAGAGGAGAGCTCATATCTAAAAAACATTCAATATATGCTTTTGAATACACAAAATAATAAATTAAGTCTAAATATAAATTAATGTCATTTTATATATTTATCAGCACAGTTTTCTTATCAGCAGAATTTATGGGTTAATATCATACTTTGGACTATTTATATCTCACAGTTTCCTATTTAAAAAGGTGGGGGGGGAGGGAATAATATCCTTGCAAAAGTACAGGTAACAGAAATTGTGAAAGTGGTAAAATTCAGGGAGAAGTATTAAGACAAAGCCTTAAAGGATGATTTTTTTAAAGTTATAGTTGGGCATGAGAATACTAGTTTAAAGAAGTGACTTGATTTTAATGAGAATGACTTCTACATTTTACAGTTACTCTAAAAAGAAATAAAAGGAGATGAATTAAACAGAAACAAGAGAAGAAAATGGTTGCTTGTATCTTGAATTCTGACAACGTGAATGAATGATGACAGTTTCATAGTATCTAGTTTATAACATGAGAAGTAAAACTTCAAAACCTACATAGCAGATGGTTGGATTAGAGGGAGATAATGTATGCTAAAAGACTAAGCTAAGTATAAAGAGTCTGATACACACGTGCTACAAAGAGTGATGACTGGATTTAAACATATCTCCTATACCATAGAGAAAGAGAACAAATATTTAAGTCTCTTCCACAGTTGGCAAGGTTTTCTGAGATGGCAATATGTTTTGATGACCCATAGGATGTAGTATGTCATCACAATGCAGAACTTCCTCCAATCAAACAAGTATTTTGTTCTATCTCTTAATATAACCAACCATATCAAATGTGAAATATCTAGAACTGACAGAGTGATGGTAAAGTTATCCACCATGATGATATCATATAGTCTATGATTTATCCTCACATCAAGAATTTAGTTTTATTAACAGAAAGAGAATGCAAAACACCTTCAGCAATGGCATATTCAAGGGCTTCGTGCTGCATTTTATTTCTGGTTGTAGAAACTCACTTCTGCATAGATATTTTAAAAACTATAAAACTATAAATCAGATAAGATATCAAAGCATGTATTTTTCAGAGTGATTATTTTTGCCAACAATTATACAGCTAACATGTGGCAAAGTATAACACCCCTCTCCAGCGTGGATTCTGAGATTTTTGTTGGTCAAAAGCCAATCAACCAACATACCAGCCTACTCCCACTCTGGCATATGAGGTAGGGGGAATAATTGTGTAAGAATTTTCTGTTGTTTCTGTACAGATGGGTGATTCTCTGAAAGAAAAGACTGAACCACACTGAATCTTTGAGAGAAGTGTCAGACTATTGTAAAATTGGATTAATTATTCCTGCCCTGCCTATATCACAGAGCAATTGTGAAGATATGATGGATTAATATGGAGGATACTTATTTGAAAATTACATTATGTATTAGAAGTATATGCTACTATCTATATGAGTATATAGAACTCATTCCTAAATATTTAAGTTGATTATTCAGCAAAACCCCTTGAATCATGTAGAAAAGAAGATTGTTGAAGCTCTTTCTTGCATTCACCAACATAGGCCATTCTTTTTGATGCTTCATAAGATATTAATTTCATTTATCCCTTAAAGGATCAAGATTAATTAGTAACAAAGAAAAGAAATTAAGTCCTTGTCTATGCTTGTATTTCTCCATATGTGGGACCACATGGTCCTCACTTAGTTGATGGACATTGATCAAGCATATATATAATTTTTAAAATTCTCATTCAGTATTTTTAAATAAAAAAAAATTATGTATATAATTATATATTACATTATAATATAGTATTATGTAATAATATATAATATATAATAGACATAAATACTAATGTGTGTGTGTGTGTAGAGAGAGAGAGAAAGAGAGAAAGAGATTGAAAATCCCTACCTTTGCTGGCCTTGAACATGAAAATAAGAGGCTCAGGAGCCAAGGAATGTAATACTCTCTAGGAGCTGTGGGTGGCCCTCAGGTTAGAGCCAACAAGAATTCAGAGACCTAGGTCTTATATCTTCAGAGAACTTAGTTTTCCAACAACTCAAACTAAAGGGATTCCTGCCCTCCCTCCCAGTGCTTTCAGAAAGGAACACAACCTGGTAACATTTTGATTTTAGCTCAGTGAAAACTGTGTCAGATTTCTTCCTTACGAATCAGTAAAAAATCAATCAATCAATCAATCTATCTGTGCTGTCTTAAGCTATAAAGTTTGTGGAAATTTGTTGTGTCAGCAACACAAAACCAATACAACTCTATTAGAGATTATTTATACAACCACAACAGAACATATTCTCCACCTTTGAGAACTTTACAAATTTTCAGTTACTAGATAATAGTGGTCATTGGCCACTTAGAAAACTGGTTGTGTTAGCCATTAGTGCTGTTCAGAGATATTCTGTCTCTCTTCCTAGACACATAGTAAGATTTAATGTCTTTGTGTCCTTGAAGTAAGGCCTAGCAATTTCACTTGACTTGGCTAATAGAATGTGAGCAAAAGATATGTGTTATATGAAGGTGGAACATTTAAGACTCATAACTTTATGTTCGGTGTCTTTTTCTATCTTTCACTATGGCTAGAGATGTCCCAGATCTCTCCAGATCTTTGATGAGATTAAGCAAAAGCAGAGCCCTTATTACCCCAACACACATGAAGTGTGAGTATTAAAAAAAAAATGGAAAAAAAGTTTGTTTTAAGTCACTAAGTTTAGATTTTGTTTATTTCCATAGTATAACCAACTTTGTCTATCCTGGCTGATGCAGTGACCAAAAGGGGGGGACAAAAGCTCTTTTCACGTTCTGGACTTATTAATAGCTAAGTTCAGACTCTTTTTTTTTTTAATTTTTTTTTTCAACGTTTATTTATTTTTGGGACAGAGAGAGACAGAGCATGAACGGGGGAGGGGCAGAGAGAGAGGGAGACACAGAATCGGAAACAGGCTCCAGGCTCCGAGCCATCAGCCCAGAGCCTGACGCGGGGCTCAAACTCACGGACTGCGAGATCGTGACCTGGCTGAAGTCGGACGCTTAACCGACTGCGCCACCCAGGCACCCCAAGTTCAGACTCTTAAAGATAGAGAAAAAACTGAGGGATGATGGAGAGAGGTAGGTGGGAGATGGGCTAGATGGGTGATGGGTAATAAGAAGGGCACTTGTTAAGGTGAGCATTGGGTATTGTACATAGTTGATGAATTACTGAATTCTACTCCTGAAACCAATATTACACTGTATGTTAACAAATTAGAATTTAAATAAGTTTGGAAGAAAAAAATAATAGCTAAGCCCAATCAGTTTCATCATATAAACTCAGTTTAATCATAAGCAGAAGTAAATACAATTATATTGCTTTGTTTTACAAAATTACACAGAAATATAACAGTGCAGACAAATTAGATGAAGTAATAAGAAAATCAAATGGAAAAGAGAATTCTACTTTCAGCAATAGTGGACTAATCTAAGATCAACTTTGTTACTGAGAATAATAGAAAAACTGACTAACATTACAAAATCATTGTGAAACCATCAGAGACCTCCCAAGGGAATAAAGATACACAGGACTTCAACATATGAAGTTGAGGATATAATTCAACCCATAGCACATATCACTGACCCAACAACTGTGCACTGGAAATTTCTACCAAGATTGACACATACTAGGTCGTAAATCTAGCTTCAACAAAGTCAAAAGAATTGGGATAAGAAGTCAATTAAGCTAGCAATTCCTTTAAGAAAAGAAACAGATCAATTCTCACTATTTCCATTAGTTATATTCTATAAAGTGAACTCTGAATAAATTAATACTGAACAGCACTGCTCTTAGGGGAAATACATACATATATTTACAGATATCACATAAATTATATTCTTAAATAATAGAAATACTTATTCTGGTGGATTTTATTTTCTTTCTTTGGCAAAAGAAAAAACAACGTTCAGGAATGTTAAGTGACTTTCCTGGAGCTGCCCCACTAACAGGTGCCGGAGTTGGAGTTAAAATCCCATCCAGCTGGCACCAGAACCAGAACTTCTCACACTATACACTGCTATCCTTTATCATGCCCATCCATTTCTATATAAAAACTGAAACAAGAAGGTTGTGTGTTGCCTTCTCCAAACTTAGCTGGGAACATATGCATCAGTTACTCACTTTTTTTGCCACACTATTCAAGTCCACCAATGCCCAGCAAAGTGATAGGAGTACTGATTTTGGGGTTGCAAAAAAATTTTAGTGACTCATCAAATTCTCAAATACAGAATCCATGAATAGTGAGGATAGAGTGTAACTAGAAAATCTTCATAAATATAGAAATTAAGTAATATACTTCTGAAAACCCAAGGGGTGAAGAAGAAATGCAATGGAAATAAAAAATATTTTAACATCATAATAATATGCAAACATCATATCAAAACTCATAAAAGATGAGAAAGCACAATTAATTAATATCAGGAATGAGGAAAAAATGGTTTCAGCTCAGATCCTACAAATGTTGCATTGTTTATAAGTTTTGACAAACTTTTTAATACCAGTGAATAATTTTATGGCAATAGGAGATAGTAGATGCAATAAAGATATCCTAGAGGGAAATATCTAAAAAACACAATTATTAAGAAGACAAATGGAACACGTAAATAACTTTTGTATATTTAATGAAGAAATTAAATCTATAACTTAAAGCCTTTCCATGAAGAACATTCTTTCTCTAGTTGTCTGTTGAATTCTTCCATGCATTTTAGTACAGAAATAACACAACACACATACACACACACACAAAACACTTTTGTTGATATTATGAGCCAGCAGAAATCTTGATAACAAACCTCAACAAGAATACTACACATATCCAAAAAGAAAAAAAATGAAAAGAAAAAAAGAAATATAGGTCAATGTTTTTCATGAAAGTAGAGTTATATGATATAATGTAGAATAGAATCTGTAAGCTGACCCATAATAATTTGGACACTTGATTTATGAAGAAGGTATCATTGCAGAGGACAGAAGAAGGCAAAGCACAGAGTTGGAGATGTTTAGAACATTTAAACCTGAAAATGAAACATCTATCCAGAATATATTAAGAAATCTTTCAAATAACTAGAAAAATAGAGACAATTCAATAGCAAAATGGGCAAGAATCTTGAACAGGCACTTCAAAGGTGAACATATTAGAAAGCCAATAAAACATGAAAAGATTTTCAGCTTCAATGATCATTAGAGAAAGGCTAATAACATCATAATGAGCCATCATTATGTGCCTCCCACAAAACACAAGATGACAAGGACTATTCTGTTAATAGCAAATATTGGAAATATTGTAATAATGAAGAATTTACTAGATGTTTTTGGGAGTGTAAATTATGTTCAATCCCTCTAGGGAGCCGTTAGGCAGCATCCCATATAATTGAATATATTTGTGCAACTCAACTGCTAGTATACAAAACTGAAAGACATGAACTAGAATTCTAATAGCAGCATTATTGATAAAAATCACAATATACATACGATAAATACACAAATAAAGTGCATGGATGAAGTAGAGATGATTTGAATGATGGTATGTTATACAAAACAATGAAAAAGAATTAACTGCTACATGTAACCACATAGATTAATCTCATGAAAATTATGCTGAGTGAAAGAAGTTTAACAAAAAAATAATATTGCATAAGTATTACAAAGTTTAAAAACAGTAAAACCTTTCTATAGTATTGGAAGTTCGAAGATAAATTAAATTTGAATTGAGAGGGAACACAAAGCCTGATACAGTGACTCATAATGTCCTATTTCTTCATCTGTGAGTCTCTTACATTGTTGCTTTTACTTTGTGACAACTGGTTGAACTGTTCACTTATGGTTAGTTTACTCTTCTGTAGCTATGTTATAATTCAATGAAAAATTTTAAATAACTTTCAAATGCTAAAATGTGATTTAATTATTCAAAAACAATGAGACAATCTAATAATATACAGCAATTTTAGAAAAGAGCCTTTAGAAATCACCCCTCTAGGACTCTGCTTTGCTGGTAGAATATTTATAATATGTTATTTGGACTTACAAAACGACAAAAGGTTAATTATTTAGATGAGTGATCCAGTAAAAAAAAAAGTCAACATAAATATTATAATATTTAGTTTCAGCCTGCTATCCTGGAAAATTAACTTTATAATTAAAATTGTAAATGTTATTACAGAAATAGACTGCTAGAGTTGATTTTGGTTTGGGAATCTTATGGAGTACATTTTAATAAAGTCGAATAAATTTTTCTAGAAAACTCTATCACTTTTTAAAATTAGCAGCCCCAACTTCATATATTGTTAATTATAACTATGAATTACCTGAAAAAAGTCTTCTCTTATCTAGTCATTTCCACATACTCTCAGTAATGAAATCCATATTAATGTAAATGCATTTTAAATAATTACCTTCTGAAATAGCTCTCTGGTTGGAAGTTTGTGGACAAAACAAATGCAAAAGTATTGAAGTTGCCTCTATAGAATTAAATTAGTGATAGCACGTCTCTGTTTTGGACCATGTCTCATAGTTTGAGTGCTGAAGATCCAAGTATATCAAATCATGAGACTTCAAAATATTGCTACCTTATCAGGCATGTAGCCATTTCTCAACAAGATACTGTAGTTCTTAAAATTACCACATACTAAGAAAGAAGGGATCAAAGATTACTCAGGACTTTTGAATTGAGCCAGCTTCACAACAGTTAGTTTACCAACTATTTATCATAGAAAAATATAATTATAATTATACATTTGATTCTAATGATGAGCTCCATTTGGATAAATGCATACTAGCTAACACTGAGATTTACATCAGAGATTTAAAAAGTTAGCAAACTTATCACCTCTTCTTATTCCTAATCGTTTCACACACACACACACACACACACACACACACACACACTCATACACATGTACACACTCCCTGTTTCTTTCTTGAATCTTAGAAAATCTCATAGACTGAAATAAAATGCGGAGACGGGCAAAAGAAGGTCAGTAAATATGTGTTCATAAAGGCAAAATAGGCAAGTAATGAACAGGCCTTAATCTAGTTATTGTTTATTGATAGAACAACTACTACACACATTTTTAATCTTTTCAGATTAAACAACAGTTCTTCAAAAAGAAAACCAGTTGTTTTTTATAACAATTTATGGTGCATAAAGCTATTTCATATGCCTGATCTCACTGTGTCCTTATAATCTCATACACTTGTCAAGGCAGTTTTATAGATGAGTAAAAGATACCTCAGAGAAGTTAAAGGAACAACTCAAAGTCATATATACTGATAAATGTAAATTGTAGCTAGAACCTCTTGATAAATCAAATCAATGCTTTCTCAGTGTGGTAGTTACTATTGCATTTATGTTGTCATACCAGAAAATATACCAAGAAACATTATGATAATAAACAGATTCTTTCCACTCACAAACATAAAATATACTCCTAATGTCTTCAGTAAACAATGGCTCAGAATTTCTTGGTTCTAATCTTTGTGTCACTTTTAAAATTTTAAGTATCTTCTTCAGGGTTCTCAGCTTCATAGATGCATAAATATTGAAAGTCAGACCTTGGAAAATTTTGTAAGTAATCGGAGCTTGATATTGAATAACTGACGAACTACTTGGAAATGATATTTACATGACCAATGGAGAGAAATGAGAAATACAGATCTTTTATTTATTTTTTTTAAATTTAAACCCAAGTTATTTAACAGATAGTGTAACAATAATTTCAGGAGTAGAATTTAGTGATTCATCCCTTACGTGTAACAGCCAGTGTTCATATCAATAATGCCTATCGCCCCTTTAGCTCTTCTGCCCACCCAACACCTCGCCAGCAACCCTCAGTTTGTTCTCTGTATTTAGGAGTCTCTTACAGTTTGTTTCCCTCTCTGCTTTTGTGCTGTTTTTGCTTTCCTTCCCTTATGTTCATCTGTTTTGTATCTTAAATTCCCCATATGAGTGAAATCATCTTATGTTTGTCTTTCTGACTGACTTATTTAATACTTATTTCTCTGACTGGCTTAGCATAATGTATTCTAGTTCCATCCATGTTTTTGCACATGGAAAGATTTCACTCTAGTTGATCACCAAGTAATATTCCATTGTATATATACACCACATCTTCTTAATCCATTCATCAGTTGGTGGACATTTGGGCTCTTTAAATACTTTGGCTATCACTCATAGCGCTGCTATAAATATTGGGGTGCATGTGCCCCTTCAACTCAGCACTCCTGTATTCTTTGGATAAATACCTAGTAGTGCAATTGTTGGGTCATAGGGTAGTTTTATTTTTAGTTTTTTTGGGGAAACTCCATACTGTTTTCCAGAATGGCTACACCAGTTTGCATCCCCACCAGCAGTGTAAAAGTGTTCCTCTTTCTCTACATCCTTGCCAACATCTGTTGTTACCTGAGTTGTTAATTTTAGTCATTCTGACAGATGTGATGTGGTATTTCATTGTGGTTTTGATTTATATTTCCTTGATGATGAGTGATGTTGAGCATTTTTTTTTTTCATGTGTCTGTTAGCCATCTGGATGTCTTCTTTGGAAAAGCATCCATTCATGTCTTTTGTCCATTTCTTCACTGGAGAAATCCAGTTCTTTTAAAGACTGGGTATTGAGAAATATTAATATATATATATATGTATATATATATATGTAAATGGAAAATAAATAAAATATATAACAAGTTAATGCTTCCATGAAAAAAGAATTCTGTGTTCTAGAAAATATATGTGTGCAAAGATTCAGTCAATGACAAATTTTTTAAACATATAAAATGATTACAGGCCCAGAAATTCAGTTCATAAGTTGCTATTCAGAAAAACATCTGTTTTGTAAAAAATGGCGAACCATACAACAGTCACAAGATCTTGGCTATAGAAACCCTTTCGTGGTCCTATCCAAGGTCAAATAGACCTTTGAAACTAGAGTTGGAGCTAGAGCTGAGGCATAACACTTCTCCCCCACGTCCATTACTCCGAAGAAGGTGACCACCACTGTCTCATTACATTAAGCAGTCTTGAAAAAGGGGTAAGGCGTGTAAACTCTGAAGATAGTCTTATTTTCAAAACCTATTACCTATGTCACCTTAGGAAAACTCTCTGAGTTTGGATTTCTCTATGCATAAAATAGTAATAATGAAATCTAAAAAAGAAGTGAGAAAAATAAACACAAGGAAAACACTTTCTCACAGTTCTTGTCACATAGTAAGTACTCAATATATAATAGTTACTATTTCCATCTTTATTATTAATGTTATGTTTCTTTTAGTCTTTGATGTAACTAATGTAACACAATCTCACACCCTCAGAGTCATGCTGATCTTGTATTTTAAGTTCCCTGATAAGGTTAGCGATCCCTGAGAAACTAAGGTGTTTGTTTATTTTTATGCTGTCTCATATTTCTCATTGGTCAAGATGGATAAATCAGTGAGGTTTCTCATACCTGGGAACACACGTGTCTCACGACAAGGGCTGGCAGTTTTGTCATTAGTTTTCAACAGGTCACCATCTGCACTGTAATCTACTTAAACTCCAGGAAAAGAAAAGGTCTCAATCATACTTCACATTATTGCATTTTACTTGTTGGAAAAAGTGTGGCAGAGTGTTTTGGTTTGAGAAAAGGTTACTTTTTTGAGAAGTTGTAGGAAATGAAAATTGGAATTAAAAAAGCAAGACCAGATTTTAAGGAATCTATTTAGGACATTAAGCTTAAAAAATTAGACCAATGCTACAAAATTTATTTCATCTTTCAGGTCTACTTTGATGGATTATTAGAGGCTTTCAAATTTTCTGAGTTAAAAATGATTATAAGGGTATATCTTGTCTCCTCAGGAAAACTTACAGTCATCAATTACCAATGTCAGTGTTGAAATATGAAAGAACACATGAGCTGTATCTGCAATACTGAGCTAGAATATGTGGTCAAAAATAAGGACCAGAGGAATCTCAGATTTCAGAGTCTTTAAAGAAGATCAGTTTGGTTAAGCTCTGTAGGGCAGATTGAAGAAGCAAAGCTGAATCAGGGGTATTCAAAAAATCATGCAGATTCTTCACTACATATATATATATATATATATATATATATATATAGTATGTATTTTGTGAAGTTATGCCCAGAAGACTTACATCACTGAAGTATCTAAAGCCAACCTGCAATCTTGAAGATTGGTACTGAAAAGGAGATGTGCCTATCAGTCACAGTAGACTTGCTTATATTAACAACCCACTCTAAAATCTCAGGGGCTTAATGCAAGAAATGTTTATTTTTTATTTATGATATATATTGACCACCTGCCAGCAAGGAATCTCACTTATACTCAGGGACTCAGATTGATGGATATTCCACCATCTAGAAGAACCAGGCAAAAGAGAGAAGAGACCACTGAAAAGTCTTACTTTGGCAAATAAATGTTCCTACTGGAAAGTGGCACTTTAGTCCTGGACCACTGACCAGATTGGTCATGTGGCCCTGCCCAACACAAGGGATTAGGAGCAGTGAAGTAAAATCCCTACATGTGCCTGGCCACAAAGAAGAAGTAGATATGGGAGAGCATTAGAAAAAACAATATTGTAGTATCATAGAAAAGACATATCTTACTTAGAAGGTAATGGAAAATGTCAATATATCTGAACTGGTGAAATAAGGGCTCCCTATTAGAAAAGTTAATAATGGTAACAGTGATTGATAACCTAAGGTTGTCAGATACTTTGCTGCATGTTATAGCTCAATGTTCATAATAACTGCATTTGAGTGTCAGCACAGATTATTATTAATTATTGAATTGATATGGAGCCTAAGGCTCAGAGAGGTTAAGGGAATGGCGCTGGCTGTATGGAGCCATCTGTATCCCATATTCAAATGCAGTAAAGTAATCTTTTAAATTATTGTTTATCCAAATGCTCATGCAATTCATTTGGGGAATCTTATTAAAAGAAGATTCTGAATGAGTGGTTTTGAGGTGGGCATAAGAATCTGCATTTGTAACATGCTCCCATGTGATGCTCAGGCTGCTGATCCACAGACCGTACTTTGAGTATCAAGACATTAGATGAACCACACATCATTTCCTGTAACTTCTCAGTCACCACAATCTAGATTCCCTCTCTGCCACTCTTCCATGTAGGAAGGCCTTTCCTACAAAGGCAGAACAGGAAGTGAATGATAAATTACACAAATGTCCTTGAACTTCATAAAACTTTTAGTAAAACTTTCCAAAGTGTACAGATGATAGGAAAAAAAAACACATTATTTTTGAAACTATCATTTGGTTCGCCTCTGAATTGCAGTGAGATTTCAGCTGATGTGTGGACTGGTGATGTATGCTCTGCCTTCTCAGCAACAGGTCTACACCCATGGAGGTGAGAGTTAAGAAGACAGTTGAGTGCTGACTCAGTACCAATTGTAAATTTCATTGTGTTTATAACACACTGATAGCTATTAAAACTGGTGTTTTGTGAAAATTACATTTATTACTTTCTTACTTAAGTCTCCACAGAGAAATCACTTTTTGCCACCTGACTACACATTTGACATTTTGAAAGGTAGGTGTAGCTCTCTATCGTAAATAACATCTTGAGGTCACCGTGTACTATTCAATTCAAAGCAGAGGGGCTGAACAGCAAAAAAAAAAATCTTTGTGCTTCAAGGACAAAACAAAAGACAATTGACTAAAAGAATCTCTTTGGGTCTGGTTAGTCAGAGAGATTTTGGGGAGAATTTGTCTGAGACTTTGGTGATCAAGTTTCCTGCCAGAATCTGAAGGGACACATCAATCAGGTTTGACACACTGCTGATTGCAACATTAAATCACTATCATGGGCTTGATTTGTCTCATCAGGTCAAGTGAAAAAATTTTGATGGTAAGCTTTTTTTCAAATTTTCTTATTGAAACTTCTCCAAATAAATCTGTATTTTGCATTGAGCTAAGCTAATCAACCATTAAGTTCTATACTTAATAACAAGATATTTAGAGTAGGTGCCATGTTTCCTGAAGCAGAGTAAAATTACTATTTTTACTAAGCTGGGGAATATTCACAATGTTAACTCTCCAGAAAGATATTTTAGTGGACTACAGGTCATTTTGACTTTAACTGTATAGGAAAAGGGAAAGATATAGAGGTTATCATAGATTATTGGACAAATGACTAATTATCCATAAAATCCACATTTGAATTCAGTTAATGTTATAACTTAGCACTCATGGAGATTGTCATGAGTCAATTTTTGGTTTACATTATATGCTAAGTGAAATAACTTAAGATGCTAAATATTTATGTCTTATTTAGAACCACTGGAGTATAAATATGTGAAATACTAATATGTTTTAGGGATTCAGATACAATTGTTTACTTATTAGGGTATAACAAATCTGAGATCCTATTCCATTCCAAAACACTAGAGTAGGTATTGAGTATAACAAAGACAATTTACTGATAGAAACACTCTATCTTCATTATAGTGATAATCACTGTTCTTCTAAGATCTTAGATATACAAAACTTATCAATAACTATTATAAATAGGATGGCACCAATTTATATTGCCTCCAGTTGTATAGAAAAGTGGACATTGAATGAACATTCATCAGCACTATTACCATTATTTAACCTTTTCTAAGAGAGAGAGAGAACTCTCAATTTGGAGAGGTTTTGGTTATATGTGCTTTTATTCATTTGTATTTATTTTGTGAATTACTTGCTCATTTTAGCAGACATCTTCATCTTTTTATTTACTTAGAAAATGTCTTAAAGAATCTAACATTTTGCCATATTTGCAAAATGTTATTTATCATGTCAAGATATATAAGGATTAAAAAATCTGCAAGACTGTTTTTAGAGCTGTATTAGATTCAATTTGGCCATATTGGTATCATCTGTAAAAAGTGTAATGCCTGCTTTTGTAGACAAAGTAGTGGTTAAATAAATTACCAGATAATAAAAGCCTAGATTTTAGAAGTGTGCTCTTTAAACATTTAAAGTATAGATAATTTCAATCACATAGAATCTCTATCAGAGAATAGAAAAGGAGATAAAATTCCCCAACTATTTTTATGTAGCTGGAAAAACCATTGAACCTAAGCCAGACAAAGACAAGAGAAGAATAAAAATTACAGACTAGTTTCACTTATAAATATAGATGCAAAAGCTCTAATAAGAGTAATGGCATAATAATTGTGGAGATAATCCTAGAAATAAAAGGATTAAGTGAGATAAAAGAAGAATAAAAAGAAAAACCATCTGGTCACATAAATGGAAACAAAAAAATACCATTTGATAAAATCAATAACTCTTCATGGTAAACTATTTCTACTTAAAAATAAAAGCAAAAGAGGGGCACCTGGGTGGCTCAATCGGTTAAGCGTCTGACCTTGGCTTAGGTCATGATCTCGCGGTTTGTGAGTTCAAGCCCTGCGTCGGGCTCTGTGCTGACAGCTGGCAGCCTGGAGCCTGCTTCGGATTCTGTGTCTCCTTCTCTCTCTGCCCCTCCCCCACTTGTGCTCTGTCTCTATCAAAAATAAACAAATGTAAAAAAAAACATTTTTTTAAATAAAAAATAAAAATAAAAGCAAAAGAAACACCTTCAACATACTGAAGATTATTAAGTCAGTTGAAGGCTAGCTACTAAACATTTATGAAATAAGTTATAATTAATGGTAAAATATTGAAAGCATTCTATTTAAAATATGAAAATAGATAAGGATGTTTGCTATTCTTGATAACATTAAATATTATTAATAAGTTGATAAAAGTTAATAAAATATGTAAGAAAGAAGCAAAGGTATCATTATTTACAGGTAATATAATTTTATATAAGAAAAATAAGAGAAAATACAAACATACATTTGGAAGTAATTTTATATGTCAATATATAGCAACCAATTGCATTCTTACACAACCACAAAATTACTAAAAATGTAATTTAAAAATGTATCATTTACTAAAGCAACAGAAGCAAAGAATGAAAGCTATCTATAAATAAATCTAACAAAATATGTGTATTACTTTAATGGAGAATTTTATGTTATTAGTTACTAGTTATTTATAAAATTCTTAATAAAGGAACACATAAATAAATTATCATTTTGACTCAATATCATACAATGATGATTTTTTTCCATGTTTAAATATTTAATGCAACTCTATTGGAAATGCTAACAGAGTTTTCATTGACATTTTTAGGATGACTCTGACATTGACTCTGACATGACTCTGACTCTGGTATAGAAAAGTAAAGGACTAAAAACTACCAAAATTTGTTATATTAAAAGAACAAAGTGAGGTTAACTGTCCCATTAGATATCGAAATTTACTCTAAAGCTATAGACAGTCATATATTAACCCTATGGATAGACATATTAATCAACTACTTAGTGAATCAAGAGAAGTATTTCTTTTTTTTTTTTAATTTTTTTTTTTTCAACGTTTATTTATTTTTGGGACAGAGAGAGACAGAGCATGAACGGGGGAGGGGCAGAGAGAGAGGGAGACACAGAATCGGAAACAGGCTCCAGGCTCTGAGCCATCAGCCCAGAGCCTGACGCGGGGCTCGAACTCACGGACCGTGAGATCGTGACCTGGCTGAAGTCGGACGCTTAACCGACTGCGCCACCCAGGCGCCCCTCAAGAGAAGTATTTCTATACGTGAAGACTTCACAAATGGCAAGAGTGACATTTAGATCAGAAGAAAAGAATGTACTAGTCCGTAAACAATCATGAAACATGGTAGTCTATTTTTTAAAAATCAATTCACTCTTTCAGGAACCACATAAGAAAGAATTACATGTAATTGAACTAAATTTGAAAAGTAAAATTTACAGTTTTTAGAAGAGAAATGAATGTCTTTATGATACTTGGGTAAGGACTGTTTTTAAAAAGTACCAATGATAAAGGAAAGGAGTTAATTTGCATTAGAATTACAGAAAAAAAATTTGTGTTATCTAAAATTGTGATAACAATTACAAAGATAATCCACACATTTGGAGACTATATTTGTCATGCATAAAATCATTATACATAAAGAGCTTCTACAAATTAATACAAAAAGGCAACTCAATAGGGAAGTGGGCAAAGGATATGAATATTTAATTCATAGAAGACAAACTGGGTGGGCCAAAAAATAAAATAAAAGGATAGTCAACCTTACCAGCAATCAGGCAGATGTGAATTAAAATCACAATAAAATGATATGCTTACCAATCACAAGAGAACTTTTGTACCTAGAATTAGCAAGCACTATGAGAAACAGAAACCCTCATTCTCTTGAGTGGGAGTGTAGTAGAACTCTGAAAATGCGATTTGATTCTTACTTAAGAAAGTCAAAAAGGTGGTATTCCCTAGGCCAAGTAATTTCACTCCCAAGTTTTCTCTCATGTGAATACAAGAGGACATCAGTAGGGTTTGCAATAGTAAGAACTAGAAACAAACGGTGATCTGCTCGAAGCCGAGCTATCCCAGTCTGATGGCAAGGCCCACGCTGTGGACGGATTGGTGACTGCAAGGCGGCCCATCGACAGTGAAGCTTCTTGTACTCCGCTTTTAGGTAATTTGGCCTTAATAAAAGTACCTGGGGTATTGTCTGTTGGGGAATTGCCCTCGACAGGCCCCCCTGGGAAAAGAACCATTAGGAAAGAAAAGGTTCCGCAAGAAATTGTACGGCCTAACATTTAGCCCTTGCCATTCCCTGTGGAGACTCCTCCACTTACAGGAAAGATAGCCTCATACATTTGCCAGCAAAGGAGGCCGAAAAAGGAGAGACATATGGATTTGAAAGCCCTACTCTGGCAACTAAGGAGTGTATCTCTGGGCACAGGTGACTTCAACCCCTAGGCATTCCAGATGATGACTGAACCTAGTTGGTTAAGGTACAGAATGTTTCATTGGTTCCTAGGTGCATTGTCTCTCTGAGAATGTATGAAGCATGGGTTTCTAAGGTTGTTTCGGCCCCTTCCTGGCACCTTGGACGGAGGCAAACACATTGTTCCTCTGGCTTCAAATGGTTCAGGGAAACAACTAAGAGGTCATGTCCCTGTAACTGTTTCACTTGAGGTGTTGAGAGATGGAAGGCCTTTCATGAGAACAGCAAAGCAAATGCTTTATAGATTATAGATAAAGGCAGATGCATAATAAAATAATGTATGAAATTAATCAACAAGCAAAGGGCAGGATGGAACATTATGAGAAAATCACCATGTTATTTCTTAAAGGTTGATTATACGTAGGAACATTTTCAAAATTAGGCAATGTTAGCAAAACATAGATGACGTATGCTACAAGGAAATCACTAGCAAATATAATGCCACGTTTGCTACAATAAATAGGCCAGTTCAGCATACTGCTGTTGCCTGTGCCCATTTTTATTTTTTGTTTTAGTTTTTTATTTTACCTTTTTATTTGAGTTGTTTTATTTTAGTTTTGTTTTGTTTTCACTTTTTCACCGACGCTGTCCTTCCTCCGGGAACCCCTGGACCTGTTGGAGCTGGACTCTGGCTGATTCTCTTTTCCTTTTGAGGTTTATGGAAACTACTGTCCTGAGCTGAGCCACATGACTGGTTCTGGACAACAAATTTGGAAGGAAAGTGAATTGTACAATAATTCTGTTTCTTTCCCCACATCTGGATGACTGTCATTTTCTAGATGGAAGCCATTGTCACCTGGAACCCTGACAATTCCATAGAGCTGAACATCTTAAATTACAGCAGCCTGCATGAGCAAGGAGTAAATTTTTTTTGATATTTTTGGGGTGCTTCTTATTGCAGCCTGAACTTTGACTCTCCTAACTGACATACAACTCAGATATAATCAATAGAAGAATTAATAAAGAAATCATGGGGGGTTCTGGGTGGCTCAGTCGGTTGAGCATCTGGACTTTGGTCAGGTCAATCTCACAGTTCATGGGTTCAAGAGCCCCATGTCCAGCTCTGTGCTGACAGCTCAGAGCCTGGAGCCTGCTCCAGATTCTGTGTCTCCTTCTCTCTCCTGACCCTCCCCTGCTTGCTCTGTCTCTGTCTCTGTCTCTGAAAAATGGATATACATTTAAAAAAAAAAGAAAGAAAGAAACTGTAGAACACTAATATGATGAGATATTACAAAGCTACGAAAGATTAGTAAGCTAGAATTATACATCCCAACTTGAACACATCTCTCCAAAATAGTTATAAGCAATTGCAATAGAATATATAGAAGATGATTGTCACATATAAAGATTAACAACTTGAGAGATGGTATTCTATGTTGTTTAGTAATGCTAAATACTTATTAATAAAACATAATAAAATACTAGAAATTGAGAAACTCAACTTCAAGACAGTGGTTGAACTCTTAGAAGGGAGAAGAAACAAACTTGTTGAAACACTAAGGTGTTTTTATCTGTCCTCATAATGCCTTATTTCCTATGGTTGGTGGTAAATCTGTGGTGTGTGTTATATTTCTCTACATTCATAGTTGTCTGAATTAGTTCAGCTTTTTTTTTTTTTAGAGCAGACTTCTTTGAGATTTCTGGATACCTCTGAAATATCTGTTTGGGGATGAAATGGTAAGTTATACTTATTTTTTTTTTCTTCTCCACTCTGCAGATGTACTTCTTTCAGATTTGGAATGATGTCACAGCTGATAATTTCCAATTTTGTCATCCAGAGTGGCAGCTTAAATATTTTTGGTATCAGCCATAATAATGATTTCTTAATCTTAAATCAAAAGCCATTCCTCAGTTTATGACCAAAAGCACTCACAAATTCAAGCATGTTATGAATAACTTCTCTTTATGTACCATTTTGGGAGTTGGATTTGCTTTGCTTTCAAAAATGTGAAATCTCTGCTCAAATAGTGATCAAGAGCTTTCAGTTTTACTAGCTAGAAGAAAAGAAAAAGGAAAAGAAAAAGAAAAAGAAATATCTGTGCTTGTGGAAGCCATATTATATTTATTTGCCAATTTTTGAAAATCATGTAAAAAATAGAAAGTCAAATTGCTGGATCTGATGTTTTCCATGATTTTGGGGATGATGGCCAAGGCTACATGTAGATTATTAGCAGAGCCTGATACAAATACAGTGGGGAAATTATTAGGGATAGCTTTTTTCCAAATCAAGTCAACAAAATCACTTGTGTTTCCAGGCATAGTTCCACTTATCTGTGCATCGGGCATTGATATTTTTTTCTGATCTAAATTTTGCCTGTCAAATTTCAACTTTTTGATCAACATTACAGTTATAAAAGGATGTTGTCAAATAAGAATTTTTCCCTAATGGAATAAAAATTCTCAGGATGAGTGAAAACCAGGAGCTGGCTATATTGGGAAAGTTAGAATTTTTATCATCTCACATGCCAAAAAAGGTGCTATTGCTGCCAAACAACTTGCTTCAAAAGATGAGAAAACGTTATCGTTGAACCCAGAGTAAATGTTATTTCAAAAAGGAATTGTTACATTGTACTTTTTTTGCCTTAAGCCACAACTTAGCAAGAACATGTCCAGGGCACATGGTTTTACCAAGAACTCCAATTGTGCGTGACTTCTTTTGCTTGGCAGTGCAGAAAAGTAAACATTTAGAGTACTTCAAAACTTGGCTCTTTTGTGACAGCAAATTGAGTTTTGCTAAAGTCCTATCCATTTCAAATGGATCATTCTCAAAAAAAAAAAATTCCACACAGTCAGAACAATTTTCAGGTCATTTTAAAAGTAAAAGTATATATAGCTTTCTTTTCTTTAATAATCTTTAATATATTCTAACTTTATTTGACCTCATGGAAACAAAAATGTGTCCTCGTCATAATGTTACAATAGTTTAATTCCTTTCAAAGGGAACTATTTTAGGAGTGAGGTTTGGTAATATCAGATATTTCTTTCTATGTTAGCAGAATCTTTCATTAAATTATTTTGCCCTTATTAGAAAGAATTCACTAAAAGATTCTGCTGAGAGAGAAAGAGCTCTCTATATATTATGGATAATAATATTCTCTACTACTACTTTTCATCATCACAGAGACACTTTTTTACAATATTATAAAGAGGTTATTCCTCAGTTTGGAAAATGGTGCATTCTAAAATATGCCTTAAATATTTGAGGGCTTATGAGCATGTTTAATTTTTACTTTAGTTTTGAATATTCACTTTGATGTGATATTCATTTTTCCATGCCTCTTGACTTACTCCAGGGAATTTAGCCCTCAAATCACTGTATTATTTTTATGGTTGTTTAAACAGAATATGAAATTAAATACTTGAAAATGCTTACAGTAGCTGAATTTATCATTGACTTTCAAGTGTTTATAAGAATAATCAGAATAGAAGACTAAAATAAAGGTGGTAAATTCACACTGTATAAACATTTTTTTATATATACATATTCAAACATTTGCCTATGAAAAAGCAAAAATGTACTCATCAAATACTTACTATTGAATATAATCTGTAATTGATACTATCATATAGTAATTCTTCACAATAGATACTTCACATCTTCTGAAAATTTGTTTCTGTCTTAAATATTTTATAGTCAAAAGTCCCAAGATCTTACTTAGAACATGCCTTTTTTTTTAATGTGCAAAAATGTTTATGGCTGTAACTGTTCCAACAAGATTTCAAAATTTTGATGCAAGTATACCATGGGGAATAGCAGACAACACTATAAAAAACAATGAACAATCCTGATATTCCATAACAGAAATTTTTATCAAGTGTTCTATACAAGGGAGGGATAGTAGATAAGCAGAAACAGTTAACTTCTGAAGGTTTTCAGTTGTTGAACAACTTAAAAGCAAAAACAGTAATTGTAAATTAACATTAATAATCATGAATTCTCATTCTCGCCTTCAGTGTGGTGACATTTCAAACTTTTAGGACATATTTTTAATTTTTGGTGTTTGGTCACGCATGCCTTTCATAGTCATTGACAAGTATAAATAAGCCTTTGAAGTAATGAAATATCTTGTTATAGGAATAATAGTGATATAGCTTCAGAATAATTTAACTCCCTTGAACCAGAAGGTCAAATATTTTACATTTAATCCTTTAAATTGAGTTTCATGCCATTTATTCAGATTTTGACAAGGCCTTATAGTGCAAGTTTCTATATACTCCATGTGAATATTGAATATCTGTGGACGTTGCTGAAGACTACAAAATGTTCACTACTATTATGTTCAACAGGGGAAAATAACAAATAACCCAGCATTAGTGAGTTAATTAATCGCCAGAAATATTTGTGATATTTAAAAACAGATTTCAGTTTGTAAGGCAGATTCTTCATGCAAAGTGTATTAAGTCCTACTTCAAATACTTTGATAAAATCTGTGAAATGAACCACAAAAAATGTCTACTGTGCTCTTGCCATTATCAAACTCATTGCTAGACATTGAGTGTACAACAGTGGGCTTAGCATTCGAAATCTCTGTCTTCACAATGCTGAAATATACAGGATGCCCAAAGAATTGGGATGTGATCAGGGGTGGGTAAATAATTAGATAGCTATTTTACAAATTTAATGATAAAGTGTATAAAACAACGCAAATGAATTCAAACTGGTGGGTTGCTTTTGCATAACCATTCTAGCGAAAACTTTGTAAAACCTATATCAAATACTAATTACTTATTTTGAATAATTAAGATAGCGTTTATTATTTGAATAATGCTCAACTCAAAACCGTCAGTCTGCGATTTTAGATTTAAAAAAATCTATGTACCATGAACTATTAAAGTTTTTATTTTGGCATATTTCCACCAGGGGGCACTAGCCCTTTCTAAGTTGTAAATGTGCCAATCTCACAAATATTTATCTACAAATAATAATTTGTTAGTCTAAAAGTTAACCTTTTTAAAAAAAAATTTTTTTATTTTTTAGAAAGAGAGAAAGAGAGAGAGCAGGGGAGAGGCAGAGAGAGAGAGAGGTGGACAGAGGATCCGAAGCTGGCTCTACCCTGACAACAGGACCCGGATGTGGAGCTTGACTTCATGAACCTTGAGATCGTGAGCTGAAGTCCCACGCTTAACCGGTGAGTCACCCAGGGGCCCCTAAAAATTAAGCTTTTGAATAAAAATGCAGTGTTTTATTCCAGCATATTTACCTCTAAAATTTAGGCAGGCCATTTGATTTAAAAATGCCCTTTATGATATCAGCATTTAGACTGCTTCACTTTATTTAATCAACAACTAAAATTCATACTCTTGTGCCAAAAGGATTTAATTAATTATCCTTTGAATAGTAAAGAAAATATTTTCCTTAATTGAAATTAGTGGATTAAGTAATTGTTAAAGTAAAAACCATAAATCTTAATTCAAATGGATCAAAAGAATTTAGGGATTTTATTGAGATAGAATATATGTGAAAAAAACCCTATATTTTTTGTGGTCTATTCATGAGGCCTTACACTCTGTTAGTTCCATTAGTATGTCAAAATTCTGGTATATATTATTGTAAGTTATTTGTATGATTACAGGAATTAAATGCTTTCTCACCCTAAGATATATAGTGTTAGTATCTATAGCTCCTAGAATTAAAAGTATTCCCTACATTTAAAAGAGTTGATTTTCAGGTTGCATTTGGTTTTCTATTTTTATACCTATAAGAAAAAAAATGTGTAAGTACATTTTCATGAAACAATCCATCTGAAACATTATTTATAAGTGTAATTGGAAAGAAAGGTTGCTATTTTTGTAATTTTAATGAAAGATTATCAAGGTGCACTACAAAAGTAACAAATAACAGCAGATATCACTGTCTAAAGTGCAGATAATTACATTGCTTGAAAGATCCATCTTAAGATAATAAGTAAGAAAGCAGAAGTCTACAGCTTAGATCAAGAGAAAGCATTGCTCACAGTGTTAATCTCTTAAACACTTAAAAGCCTCTATCACTTAAATGACAAATCAGTTATAGGGTCCTCTGTAAATCACTAGGCTGATAACCCTTTTGATTTCTTAATCTTTGTAACACTGCTGTAACTGTAGGTATAAGATTAACATGGCCTTACAAGTTTCAAAACTTAGTCAATCAAAAAAACAACGGCTTATTGAGCATCCAAAAGACACCCAGATAATTCCACTATGATAGAATTTGAACGTTAAACTCCTCCCAGTCAGACCCTACTCTCTCATTATTGTTTTGTATCAAATATCAACTTTCCTTTTAAACAATGTCAAAAAAGCACACATACAAAAACTCTCTTGTTCATTCAAACAAGCAGTTATAATTTATTTTAAAGGGGTATAAACATATGTTTTTTTCATATATTTTACATGGACAAGAACAAGGAAGGAGAAAGAAGGTGGAACATGGTTACAAATTATTGTAAGTGTAGGTTAGTGGTTTCAGAGTACATTTTCTATTTACTCATATGTTCCACATTTTTGAAAGCTCATTGTGTGACAAGTACTATGCCGTGCACTGAAGATACGGAAAATAAGACAGTATGTGCCGGTCTCTCAGCAGAGTGTTAGCAAAAGATTCAAGGGGAGAGTCTATGATGACTTCCCTTCTTTGAAAGTGGATATTCCAAACAATAAATGTGTGTTTCAGTGGAATGCTATGCATTGCCTACATCGAGCATAGCCTGCAGGCCACATGATTCTACCCTGTGCGTTGTCTTGAGTAATTTTGTGACTCTAAATTGGAGGTGACTAGTTGACATGCAGATTACGTCCCATCTCGTGGAGGTCCAAATGACTTCGTACTTCCAAATTCTTCCTTACCCTCATCCCCATGGCAAAACCAGTTTCGCCTCTATTTGTACATTTATTTCAACATATCTTTATGCTCTCTATAATTTGTTAAAACTTTTGTGAGCTGGTATAATATATATGTTTGCCAGCTCTGGTACCCTCATGAATGAAATAAAATCTTTAACACAGATTCATTTGTCTGTCTGTATGACAGTCACGGTTTTGCCTCATTTTTGAAAATTGTCTTTTAACTTGATACATACTTAGATTGGATAGGAGAGTTTGGATCTCAGAAGTTTCCTGGTAGCAGGCACCTGAATTCATGAGAGCAGATGACATCTCCCAGGGAAAGTGGATATAGAAGGAAGAAAAGGATGAATCCAGAATCTTGAGGAAGGCTACAATTTAAGAAGCAAGGTTTCAGAAGGATTCCCTTATATCAAACTTTTTTTTTTCATTTAAATTCTATTAATGCAATTTTTATTTCTCAGTTCAGATTAAGGTTTTTATTGTTGTTATAGGAATTTAGGTTATAGGAATATAGGAATATAGGTTTTACATTGTTATAGGAATTTAGAATTCCATATTTTAAAGCTAAATTTGTAAACTAGAGCACATTGAAGATAGTGGTTTTCAACTGCCAACCTTGTAATTATATGTGAGATTTCAAAAGCCTCATGACTTGGGGTGCCTGGGTGGCTCACTCAGTTAAGCATCCGACTTCAGCTCAGGTCATGATATCACGGGTCTTGAGCTCAAGCCCCATATCGGGTTCTGTGCTGATAGCTCGGAGCCTGGAACCTGCTTCAGAATTCTGTGTCTCCCTCTCTCTCTGCCTATCTCTCTCTGACCCTCTCCTGCTTACACTCTCTCTCTCTCTCAAAAATAAATGAACATTAAAAAAATAAAATAAAAGGCTCATGACTTGATTCCATCCCTGGAGATTTTGATTTAACTGATTTAGGGTGGGGCCTGGGATATTTATAAAGGCTTCCTGGTAATGTACAGCCAAGGTTGAGAAACACTGATCTAGAAAGGGAGGGTGAGGATGCTAAGGATAATGAGGAAGTGATAGTGAGGATGCTTTAAGGAGGTAAGGAGAGGTATGGAAGAAGTTAGTCTATAAGAGAGAAAATCCAAGGAAATAGAGCTGTTTAAAAATGTTTAAGTGGTTGTCAGATAATGTTCAGTTTTGCTCCATACATAAATAGGACATTAAATAGAGATAGTTAGGCTTCCACTAAGAGAGAAACTTAAAAATTTTAAATGTATTAAAATAGTATATAGACTGCTTTGCAAAATAGCTAAGTCAACACATAGGCATTCGAGGACGTCTAGCATAGTTATTTCTCTGACACAATATCGTAAATGTGTCCAAATCAGTCATCTTTTTCAAAAACAAACATTGACTATCCTAAAGATTGGCACTTGAAAGAAACTGGAGAAGTCCCATTGAATATATTCATTATCTGGGGGATTAAATACCTACCTCATGTTCTACATCCTAATCATGACAAATCTAGTGCTATCAGCTTTCTCTTTCTCAAGGTCAAGATAAGGTCATTTTCATAACATGCGAGTATCTCTGTCAGACATGGGTCACTGGTTTGAATAAGGACTCTACGGACATGTGGCAGAGTAGAAGGACACTGAGAAGAACATCCAGAAATTTTAAAAAACATAGAAGTTATGTTGGGGGCACATAACTTATGGCAAAGAGATATGCATGTAGCTTTTTGGTTCTGTGGGAATCTACAGCAAGATAACAACAAAAAGAGATGAAGAATTTAGAAATAGCTTACAGCACATCAAAAAATATGAACTACCTTGAAGAGATGCCTAGGTGGCTCAGTCGGTTGGGCATCAGACTTCAGCTCAAGTCATGATCTTGAGGTCTGTGAGTTCAGCCCCATGTCAGACTCTATACTGGCAGCTCAGAGCCTGGAGCTTGCTTCGGATTCTGTGTCTCCCTCTCTCTTTCTCTGCCACTCTCCCCCACTCTCACTCTACCTCTCTCTCTCACTCTTTCTTTCAAAAATAAATAAACATCAAAACAAACAAACAAGCATGAACTACCTTGGGAAGGCAGGCAGTGGGGACAGGGATGTGTGGCATGGCTTGAATCAAAAGCTCTAGAGACAACGACAAGGATATCTTCTGCTCTGAATATTTCCTAAGAGTATGAAGTGGAAAGTCTTGTTGGTTTACAAAACAGTTTCTTTAGTCACACCTGCTGCTCAAATCCTAATCACTGTGAGTTTTGCTTCCCGCAAAATAAAAGACTATGATACCTGTATACTTGCTGCACAAAATTTTACTTTCTTGTCTTTATTTATTATAAGCTATCAATCTTTTAAATGTCTGCTTTATTAAAGGAGTACTCCAAAAATGACATTTTAGGGGCGCCTTGGTGGCTCAGTCGGTTAAGCGTCTGACTTTGACTCAGGTCACGATCTAGCGGTCCGTGAGTTCGAGCCCCCCCCCCCCCCCCCCCCCCCCCCGTGGGGCTCTGGGCTGATGGCTTGGAGCCTGGAGCCTGCTTCCGATTCTGTGTCTCCCTCTCTCTCTCTGCCCCTCCCCCGTTCATGCTCTGTCTCTCTCTGTCTCAAAAATAAATAAACATTAAAAAAAATTTTTTAATGACATTTTAAAGTAAATTTCAAATATACAATTAATTATTACTAACTATAGTCACCATGCAGTAAATTAGATCTCCGGATTTGTATACTTTGACCAACATCCCCCTGTTTGCTCCTCCTTTCAGCCACTGGTAACTATCTTTCTACTTTCTTGTTCTACAAGTCCAATTTTTTTAGATTCTACTTATGAGTGAGATCACAGAGTATTTGTTTTTCTGTGCCTGGCTTATTTCACTTAGAACGATGTCCTCTTGGTTCATCTACATTGTTGCAAATAGGATTTTCTTCCTTTTTAAAACTGAGTAAGACTCCCTTGTATATTTTCCTGATCCATTTTTCCTAATGGGCACTTGGATTGTTCCCAAACCTTGGCTATTGTGAATAATCCTGCAGTGAACCTGAGAGTGCAGGTTTTCTTCAAGTTCCTGATTTAATTTCCTTTGAATATATGCCCTGAAGTGGGATTACTGAATCACATGGTTCTATTTTAAAAAAAGAAAATGGGGGTGCCTGGGTGGCTCAGTTGGTTGAGCGTTGAACTTTGGCTCAGGTCATGATCTCATAGGAGTTTGAGCCCACGCTGGGCTCGCTGCTGTCAGCACAGAGCTGACTTCGGATTCCCTGTCCCTGTGTCTCTGCCTCTCCCCCACTCGTGCTGTCTCTCAAATATGTAAACATTAAAAAAAAAGAAAACAGGGGCGCCTGGGTGGCTCAGTCGGTTGAGCGTCCAACTTCAGCTCAGGTCACGATCTCACGGTCGGTGAGTTCGAGCCCTGCATCGGGCTCTGGGCTGATGGCTGGGAGCCTGGAGCCTGCTTCCGATTCTGTGTCTCCCTCTCTCTCTGCCCCTCCCCCATTCATGCTCTGTCTCTCTCTGTCTCAAAAATAAATAAACATTTTTAAAAAATTAAAAAAAAAGAAAACAAAAAAATAAGATAATGAGTAAAAAAAAATAATGAGAAAATTCATAGTAAAGAAGGCAGAGAGTAGAGTGGTGGTTGCAGGGATTGGAGAAGGGAAAATGGGGAGTTATTGTTTGATATTTCTGTTTTGCGGGTTAAAAAGTGCTGTGTGATGTGTGATGGTTGTGCTACAACAATGTGAATGTACTTAATGCTATTGCACACTTAGCAATGGTTAAGATGGAAGATTTTACATTGTGTGTATTTTATCACACCTAAAATAAGTAATGATAAAATAATTTGTAATTTAACTTAAAATTAAACTAAGCAATGATAAAATAGAGCAGAATTTTTAGTCTTCCTTCATAATTTGTTTCTGATTTTGTATTTATATAAACATTTTAGAGATTATTTTTTAAATTTTACTTGTCTGAATACCCGAAAATAACCTTTGTACTTTTTTTTTTAGTATTTTTTCTAGTCTATTTTTCTTAATTGAATATTGTGGGTTATTTTCTTTACAAAATCAGGTTTTGTAGTTAAATGCCAGTGCTTACTGAGCTGTGTTCAGTTGAGAGCAACTAACAAGATTTATGCTCGGTCCAGAGTAAAACTTACTAGACCAGCATTCTGATCTTGGTATCTATTTGACTTTAGTTTAAGAAAATGTAAATTCAACTCTACTTCATTCACTTTAGCAAGAAAGACAGACCTATTACATATTTAAGTTCTCTCTCTTTTCCATTAAAGGAT